>NW_008804549.1:405870-424179 GCF_000145635.1 Gaeumannomyces tritici R3-111a-1 | reverse complement strand
AGTCTCATCTCTTTTTTTTTTTTTTTCCTTTGGATGTCTGTCCGACTTACGTCGAGTTCGAGTGCCCGACCTCGTTGGTCTCAAACAGCTTCGCCCCGTTGTACGGCTTCAGCCAGTCCTCGTGCGCGACGAAGCTCGTCACGTTTAGGGGCTGCCTGGCCTTGATCCTCGGCAACGCACTGCCAAGCACGGTCGCGTTCCCGCCAGCCCCCGACGTGGGCTCCGAGTGCCCGTGCTGCCTCGCCTTGTGCCGCGCGTGGCTGCCACCGCCACCGCCGCTCCCCGCCGCGCTGTTGCTGCTGTTTCCCCCGCGCGCCCCCGCCGCCGCCGCCTCCCTCTCATCAGCGCGCGCCGCCCGCAGCGCCTCGGCGTACGAGACGGCGGGCACCCAGGTGTAGTCGCCGACGGTCGGCACGCCCAGGTGCGAGGCCCAGTAGTCGTCGAGCGACGCGGCGGACGGTTTCTCGGCCGACGGCTGGCAGTAGGTGTCGATGCAGAGCGCCATGGTGCGCAGAAAGGCCGCGTCCGTCGTGAAGCACTCGGGCGGCGTCCAGTTGGGCGAGTGCGCCGAGCCGTAGTTGCGGCCGCGGCCGGCGGGCGGGGTGCACAGGAGCCGGCAGTTGCGCAGGACGTTGCGGCACGCGAAGGCGCACGGCGGGTCGTACATGGTCTTGCCCCAGCCGATCATGCCCGTCCCGTCCGCGGCGGATGGGGCCGTGAGGCTCGCAGCAAGGAGGAAGGGCAGCCATGAGCGGCGGGCCCGAGGTGACATGACGCTGTTGTTTGGACTCCTTGTAGGAGACTTGTTTGGCAGGACAACTCCCGTCTTTGAAACAGCCCGATGGCCCGGCTGAATTACGAGGACGCTGTTGGAGTAGAAGCTGTCCTTGGATGGCTAGGCTACGTCCATAGCTACTTACCTAGGTACTTGTCAAAACTGACCAAGGGCTGCCAGCATTGCAGTTGGCAAGGTGCCCGAGGCCATCTGCGGAAGGCCACCCCCGATGTGGTCCCTTGGCCATATATTTCAAACCCAATTCGTCTGCATGCAACCTTGCATCTAGCTGGCAATAGGTAGCCGTGGGTGTGCTATTCTGAATGGCAAGTGTGTGCAGTCCGAGCTGTCCACCAATATGGCGCGAGATGGAGGCCGTTAACTTGCTCATACTCCCTCGTCTAGTCTCTTGGCATATCCCGCCCCGCCGGGATGGCATGCTTGGCTGCATCGTGCGGTGGTCATCCTGGGCGTGGTGTGGGATGGACGATGGACATCAGGGCATTCATTTACTTTGTATTGGTAATTTTTGATTGAAGGAACGAAACATTCCTTTTTGTTCGGTTGGTTGTCCCCCTGGTGGTAGAAGAGGACGTGGACCGCAGTCTGACGCTGCGCTAAAGTACCTACCTGCCCAGTCAAGTAACCGAACCCTCCCCTACTCCTTCGGTATATCGCAGCCATCGCTGGGATCATGTATAACCACAACCCTCCAGTTGTCGACATGGAGCGCCTGCCCGCCTCCCCACTTGACGACCTCAACCCCCGGCGGGTGAAACTGGCACATGTGCGCGGCCCAGTGGGCGCCGTCGGCGATGGTGTTGAACTCGTAGACCTCGAGCTCCTCGTCATGCTGCAATGGTTCGAGGTCAGCTCTGGGCTCCTCTCTAGGAACGCGGACAAGACTCACGTCGTTGCACCAGTATATCCCGGCGGCCCAGCTGCAGCTCACGCGGCCGCAGTTGTTGGGCCCGGGCCCGTTCTTGGGCCTGGCGTTGCGCACGTTGCGCAGGTACCAGACGCCCTCGTCGATGGCCTTCATGCGCGCGAGCGAGTCGTGGTGCAGGCACTTTGTCTGCACGAACCCGCGGAACGTGTAGACGGTGTCGTCCTGGAGCAGCTTGGACGAAGTGGTCGTGGTGGTCGTGGTCGTGGACGGGCAGCCCGCGTTGATGCAGAACATGGACCACCCTTCATGAATGTGCCGCAGCCCCTCCATGTTGATGTGGAAGTCGGCGTTGTAGTTTGGGTTCAGCCGCAGCAGCTGCGCGTGCACCTGCTGTAGCGTCCCGTTGAGTTCCACCACCTCGCCGTGCGGCCGCACCTCGGCCACCCAGGTCGTGTTGTATATCTCGTAGCCAGCGAGCTCTGCGGGGGTCGAAGTCTGGGAGGGCCCGTGTTGATGAAGTTGGTCAGTAAGAGTGCATGCGCAGTGAAACTTCTGCGGGCAGTGGCTCGTTTCCCAAGAACGAGGATGAGAGGGGTGCCCACCACGAACGCGAAGAGCAACGAGAGGACGATGCCGACGAACAGCGTCATGGTTAGTTGTGAAGATAGTGGGTTGAGGCAACATCTGCCGCGGCGGACGCATACAGGTAATCGAGAAGCGAGGCTCGGGCTTGTTCTTGGATATCAAAGCCGGCATCCCCGAACAAATCCAGTAGAATGCGAGGGGACTTTGCTTCATTTGCCTTTTAACCCCCTTCACGAGCGAACATGTTTCGCCGACATCGTATCGATGACAACGACATAGATTTGGCACCCTGGCACAGATCTTGTCCTCTTAACAAAAAAAATACTTGCCATCAGGCGCCATCATTGGCGGCCCAACATTGACTACAACTGCCGAGACAGAGCCGGCGATCGAAGAGTAACCGCTGACGTTTTGCGAGCCCCAGTTGTACTACACATAAAGCTCCGGAATGTTTGCTGACCGTGATATCGAAGCCACGCAAGATCGACTTGTGAGCCATCATTGCACGGTAAACCGAAGACTCGTCATTCCAGTAGCACATTGTCACAGACTCCCACGTCAGGCAGCCAATAGAGAGCTGCGGTAGGCATCCAGTCTGGCTCTGACCGCCGGCCACGGATCACGAATCTTCACATGGTGTTTAGAGTTAGCAGCCTTGGACCGCGTGTTGCTGCTATGCCTCCTGCGTCGTCAGGTGGTGACACTGGTGGAAAGGTAGAGTCATAAAGCAGGATCGGGATCGGCTCAATTAAATTTTCATGGTCATTGCCAATTCTTGGCCTCACTGCTTTTTGGACTTCCTCTTCACCGACTCTACAAGCCCGGCAAGATCGCCCGAGCCTGCTGCCACCTTGGCCTTCTTGAACCCGGTCGAGGGGTCTTCGTCGGCGCTACCCTCGTCGGTCCTCCTTCTCTTGCTCCGCCCCTTCTCGAGCAGCTTCTTCATGCCGGTCGTGGCCTTGAACTTGGGGTTGGAAGGGTCGATGGCATACTCATGATCCTCAAACACGGCCTTGAACCGCTCGTCATTCACGTCCATCTCGAAACCTTCCTGCAGCAGATTCTTGCTGTTCTCGGCATCCTTGGCAGCCTGCTGCTTGGCCTTTTTGCCTTTTAGCTTTTTGCCCTTACGCTTCTCCTCCTTGAGAATCTCGCTCATGTCAAAGTGGCTCATGCCCTTAACGCCACCACCGGCGGATGCTGCTGTCGCGTCGGCATCATCCTCCATCAGAAGCTCGAGCTTTGCCCGCTCGGTGATCTTTTGCTTTTCCTCGGCCTCCCTAACCTGCCGCTTCTTGAGCCTCTCCTCCTTCCGGATCGACGACTTCGTTGCCGCGCTGTCCGGGTTTTCGGTCGTGAAGAAGGGGTCGTCAAAACCCAGATCCTTATCTGCGCCAGCGGTCTGTGGCTCTGTGGCTTCCGAGGCGGCGTCGGGGTCACGGCCCTCACGCCTGGCCCGGACCTTCTCGCGCTTCTGCTCTTTGCGTTCGCGCTCCTTCCTGGCGTATTTTTCGATTGTGGTCTCATCCTCGGGCTCCTTGGCGGCGGCCTTGGCGGAGAGAGCTGGGGTGAAGGTGATCTGCATCCCTCCGACCGGGCCTGAGGCCTTGGCGCTCTTGGAGGGCCCTGTGGGCTCCTCCTTGAGGCCTAGAGCTTCGCGCATCTTGCGGCGGGCCAGTTCCTTCTTTGAAAGCTTGGGCTCGGCCTCAGGGGCCGCACCGCTGTTCTCCTTGGTAGCGTCAACCTCCTCAATCTCATCTCCTTCGTCGTCCTCGCTGTCGCTAGCCAGGTAGGCGCGCAGGTCGTTCTCGGCGATGTCGTTGCGGCTACCCTTGAAGGCGCGGTTGATAGTGTCTTTGCGTGCCACATCGTCAGGGTGCATGTCCCAAGTCAGCTTGACCTTGGAGTGCTGCAGCGCGTCGGTGACGAACTCGACGGGCTTGTAGCCGGCCGGGACTTCAGCGCACTCATCCCTAGGCTCGTCATCAAATGTGGTGTCGTTGGGGACGAAGCGCAGGTCAAGGAAGTTGGACGAGGCGAGATACTCGCGCCCATCAACCTCGCGGTAAATCGTTTCGGCAGTGGCCTCGTCACTACACTCCATGATCGCGTAGTAGTATCGTAGCCTGTCGAGCTGGTAGGACCTCAGGGCATCGCTGTCAAAGTCCTGGTCGTCGCCCTCCTCCAGAAGCTCGTCCTTGATCTTTTCATCCTCGTCCTCGTCGTCTTCGTCGTCCTTTTCGCTGTCCTCCACGCTGTCGTCGTCCCCTGACTTCTTTTTGAAAATCTCTTTTGGGGGGCCTTCAACCTCCTCTTGCGCCATCCTCTCTTTGCCGAACTCGCTGGGGTACACCGAGACCTTTATTATTCTGCCTCCCTGAGGAACAAAGCTGGAAAAGACGGCGAAAAGATCTGTCGACTTGATGTTGTCCCAGTCGATGTTGACGATGGCTATCCTGTTGGTGACATCACCCAGGGGCACGTCTGCTTGCTCGTCTTGGAATCTTTGGATGGAAGCCCCCGCATTTTCGTCCACCTCGATATCTGGCTCGTCGTCGTCGTCGTCGTCGTCGGACTCGGAATCGGATGTGTCGAAGCCGCCACCACGTGCGGGGTCGTATTTCTTGTCGGCCGCGCGCAGCTCGCGCTTTAAGACCTCGTCGTTGTCCACTTGGAGCTCCTCCGGCTTGTCCCCGCCCTCGCTGTCGTCGTCGCCGTCGCTCTCTTCGTCCTCAGGCTCGTATAGTCTCTCCAGAGCCTTCCTTTTGGAGTCGCTCTTGAGCTTGCGGCCGTATCTGTCGACCTTGGAAGTCACAGTAAACTCGTCATCCTTTAGCATGCGTGAAAAGCGCTTGTCGAGCTTTGTCTTGGCCGATCGTCTCGATTGGAGCTTAAAGCGCGGGTCGCTCTCGAAGCTCGCAAATCGGGGGTCTGGACTCTTTCCGGCAGCCCCCGAGGGCCCGGCTTCGGCAGCGGACTTGGAGTGTTTGCCCATGGTGGTGTGATTGAGAAAAGTACGAAGTGTGGTGTGTGAGAGAAGCTGCCGCGCCAAATCGACGATGGCGGGATGCGACGAGCTCTAGCGATTTTTTTTCTCAATTCCAAACTGCCCGCCGCGTCGCTGAACTTTTCAGTGGGGCAAGCGGATACCATTTGATTCTGCCGGAAAACGGTGAGACGCAACCTTGTTGCCTTCTGATGCAGCACTGCGTGGAACCCAATTCGGCAAAGGAGATGCACTGTTCAAGCTTCACAACCCACCGCATCCATTTCTTCAGCAAAGCTGACCCTAATCATTATTCCGAAATTTTACAATGAATCCCTACTGGGACGATCGCCGCCCCGCGACGCCATGGTGATAAACCCTTGAATGCTAATACACGCTTGTTCCGTTCTGTTCCCGCCTCTGGTCCTCTTGCACACGCAAACGCACATCAGAACTACTCAAAACCCAAAGCCTCCAAAGCCAGGGATGTTGATGGGCAGGTTGACAGGCAGATTTACAGGTCCCAGACGCGCGTTGTTGCGCCCGCCACCACCACCGAACGGCGAGCCACCAAATGCGGTGCCGCTGAAGGAGAAGTTGCCCGACCGCTGCTGGCCGTCGTCGCCCCAGGTCGTCCAGCTGGTGCCGTTGCCATCGATGTTGATATGTATCCTCTCGCGCTGCCGGTCCCTCTCATCGTCGGCGTTGTTGGTGCTGTTGGTGTTGGTGTTGGCGTTGGCGTTGGCGTTGCTGTTACGGTTGTTGTTGTAGCTGCTGCTGCTGCCCGCCGTCCCGCTCCTCGTCCTCTGCGGACCGCCGGGCCTCCCCCTCTCCTGCTGCGGAGGCGGCCCCGGTCGCCGTGCCGACGCTCCGGGCCGCGGGAGGTCGTTGCGCGGCACCTCCTCGTCAAAGTCGTCCTCGTTCTTGCTGTTCTTGCGCTGGCGCTGCTCGCGCTCCCACTCCTCCTCGTCCTGCTCGCGGCGGGACCGCTGGCGGCCGAGGTTCGGGTTCGGGTTCAGCGGCGGCGGCGGCGACGGGATGGAGCCGTAGTCGGCCGGGTCGAAGCCGCCGTAGCGCGAGCTGGTGGTCGTCTCGCGCCGGCCCGTGCTAAACTTTGCGTCGGCGTTGCGGTTGAAGTTGTTGGCGTACTGGCTGCCCGCGGCAGCACTGCCGGCACCCGCCGCCTGCGCGGCGGCGTCTGCGTTGCCTGCGGACGTGGGACTGCGCCGGACGACCTGAAGCGGCTGCGGGAACGCGTTCTGGCCGGACCGCGGGTTCGTCGACCGCGGCGGTTGCTTGGGAGGGCTGGAACTCATTATGCGAGTGTTCTGGGGGGGTATTAAAGGGAGGTAAGACAGGATAAAAGGGTGGATTCGTCTAAGAAAAGCGCGGCTTTTCGTATAAATGAACTTTTGAGGTGTCCGTCTAGGCAGAGTCAGGGCTTGGAGATTGTAGAGTCGAGGTTCTTGCTCTTCCAAGTTGTCGGCCTTGTCTACCACAGATGCGAGGGAGATGTATCCTTTTCTACCATTTCCCCATCCGCAGCCAATGCCCATACCACTGGCTCTCTATCGCCTATGTCATTTTAGCCTACTACGGCAATCGCGGTAGCACGGCCTGAGTGCAAGACTGATCAACATACGATGGCCCACCAGCCGAGACCAAGTCCCTTGCGTCCCACGTTTCAGTCACGGCTCATGCTGCTCGCCCCGTCGCACCACTTTCTTTTCCTTCTTTTCTCCTTCGGCCAGCAAAACAAGGCACTCCAGAGTCGCATTCGTCGCCCCCGGCAGTCGCCCCGCCAGGACCCGAAAAGGTGCAGCTCAAGGGGAGAAATCCCCCGTGGTTCAGATGTGGCCTCATTGGCCCGCGAAAGGGGGTCCGTGAACAACACACCACCGCGCCGCCGGGGCGACAGGGTCCAACCTGGGCGTCGAAAAAACGTCCCCCAGATTCTAGACCGCGGGACAAAGAGAACATGTCGGCCAGGGCGCCGCCGTATCCCGTCACACAGCGGCACAGCGCGGTTTCTTGGACGAGGGCGGGATCGAGTGTGCGTAGGCCGGAAGCCGCCGAGCCAAGGCTTAAGAGCCGCCAGCTATAGGCGTGCCTCGTCATACAGCCGCAAGCCGCCCTTTTCTCCAGCCCACTTTCTTTGCTTTTTCTGAATATTTCTGCACACTCCGTCGATCTGCATGCAGCCTGCAGCCCGCTGCTGCGGATCGCCGTTCTTGTCGACCCGTTCATCCGATGTCGCACAGTTGCCCCGGCAGCTGTGCCCGTTGACGCTCTCCAAACAACTGCCGGTCAGCATGCCTTGGCTTGGCCTCGGGGGCGGACGGCCGGTCAGCTGTGCATCGTCATGAGCCTGCACATCACCAGGGCGTTATAGGACCAGGGCGTTATAGGACCAGGGCGTTATAGGAAGGAATAGACGAGGGATGCGATACAAGGTCAGGACACGGCTTCTGGGTTGATGTGAACAGCTGGTTCACGTGAATCGCCGAGGTCGCTGGGGAAACGGACGGTCAGTCCGAGTCGAGAAGGTGGCAGCCCGGCCGGCTTCTCTTGTGCATGTCTGTCAGGCTGATGGGTATCTTCTTTGTTTGATTTCTGCATGCTCCATATCCTGTCTACCCCTTTCCTCCTTTCCCTGCTTGATGAGCTGGGCTATCCCCGTAACCCACTACCACATGTCCCTACCGATACACAGGTTCTCACTCAACCGAGGCCGAGGCCTCGACCTGAGCACCGATCCTCCGCTTCGAGGACCTGGACTTGCTCTTCCCGGCGGGCGCCGGGCCGCCAACGAAGACGCAAGGGAACACGGCATCGCCGTCGCCGTTGCCGCACCGTGCCGGGAACAGACAACACTGTACGCCGGGGCTGTTGGCCGGGTCCGTGAAAGTAGTTTGGCCCTTGTCATTCTTGCCGACGGCCACGCAGTCGGGACCGTTGGGGAAGCCGCAGCTGTGGACGGTTGTGTTTCCAGGTCAGTGTCGGTGTTCCGCAAGTCGGTTGTGAGGCAGGATATCCAGGTCAACTTACTTTCCCTTGGAGCCGCGAACAGCCTGAGCGGAAACGGTGGCCGCAAAGAAGGCGGCGGCGGCGATGGAAAGGAACTTCATCTTGATGGTGTTTTGTGGATGTTGGGTGAGACGGCGAAAGTGGCCCGACGAGCAGCAAATAAGGAGCGAGATGGCCAAAATCTGCACAGCAGACGGTTGTTGAAAGGAATAGAAAAGAAGTGGACAAGGAGCACAGCAATGAGAAGCAGACCCGGCTGATGGAGAAAGAGGCTCCAAGTGCGTGATGATGGCAGACGCTACTCGTCTTTATACAGTCGCAATCAGGCCCATGACCGTCCATCGTCCCCTTTTCCTTGCCTTGATCCACCCCTTTTTTTTTTTCAGATCTCCCCATCGGCGGCTCGAAGGTCGCCTCAAGATGTGGAGAAGGTTGCATTTGTTTCGATTTGCCAGCCTTAGCTCAAGGGTTTCAAAGACCCAAGAGGCTCGAAGGCCGCCGCAAGGGGCGAAAACACGGGAGGGCGAGTCAGCCTGGGTGGCATCCCTACCCCGAAACTGGCAGGGTCTGGCCAACGGCGCGCCAAAACACGGCCGGACATCTCTGCTATTTTGGATGGCATCTGCCAGGGAGCCGGCGATGGCGCCCCCTGCCCTGGCCTCCGTTTCGTTATGCATATTTGAGTCGCCAGTGCGTTCGAGTTGGCGCCAACAGAGCCGCGCGCCACCAAAATGAGAACTAAACACGCAAAATTCTCCTGGAGAACAAAACAACTCAATCTCCCTGCCTCGCCCACGCCGACACCTGTTTCAACCGACTCCATCGAGCAGTCGACGCCGGACCAGGCTGGCCCTCGTTCAAACCAAATGAGGATACAGAAACGCGTAGCCACGATGCCTGTCGTCATACCATCTCGACAGTAGGAACAGCAGCAGGGATGCCGCCATCCGCAGCGGCCACCCCGAGGCCCGGCCAGTCCTCGCGACGCGCCGTCTTGACGCCGAACCGCTGGCCGATGACGACCCAGCTGGCGACGATGAGCAGAATCCGGAACGCGCGCGCGTCGGCCCCGTCGCCGAACCCGACCTCGAGCGCCCGCCTCACGACCCCGTCGTCGACGAAGCCCAGCGCCGCGACGGCCTCGTCCGTCAGCAGGCCCTCCAGCATCTCGTGGATGGGCCCACCGCGTGGCCAGGCCAGCGGGGCCGAGTAGGGGTGCTTGCGGCGCTCGTACCCGGCTCGGGCGTGAGGAAGGGCCGCGCCGCCTCGCGCAGGATCCACTTCTCGGTCAGCTCCCAGCCCGCCAGCTTGGCGCCCTGGTCCTCGCCCAGGCCCTCGAGCAGCGACCCCCACCACGAGCTCTTGCTCGCCGCCGCGTCCACCACCACTTCCTCCACCTCCTCCTGCCGCTGCTGCTGCTGCTGCTGCTGCCCCCGCGGGCCGAACGACATCTTGACGCTGGGCGGCAGGCCTGCCACGTACTCGGCCAGCTTGTGGTCCAGGAACGGCGGGCGCGCCTCCTCGGCGATCTAGGGCGTAAAGAGGCCGCTGTGGGGGCCCGGGTACGCCCCCAGGTAGAAGCGCGGCGCCGCGGCGGCGTCCCCGCGGTCGGCGAAGAAGCCCTTGGCCGCGAGAATGTCGGCCATGCCCGACGCCATGAGCCGCTGGATCTGGACGCGCAGCTCCCCCTCGCGCGCGAGGGCTGTGTGCGGCATGGCGCCGTCGGCATCGGTGAAGCTGTCGGGCAGGAGGAACGGGTAGCCCGCGAAGAGCTCGTCGGCGCCCTCGCCCGTCACGACGACGGGGACGCCGCTCCTGCGCGGCAGCGTCGGGAGCGCAAACTTGCCCACCGTGTTGAGGTCCCAGTGGTGGTGCTCGTTGTGGTAGACGGCGTCGGCAAAGTGGCGCGCCAGCGCGGCCTCGTCCATGTCGATCTTCTCGATCGACACCCCGAGCCATTCGGCCGTCCGCTCTGGTTAGGGGGGATCGGATCGAGGTCAGCAAATTCCGCCGCCAGCGGCCCGTGAGAGGCTCCTGCCCGACATACCAGACTCGCCGAACCCGGAGGCCGACGGGAACTTAATGCTGAAGCACGAGATGCGCTCTGTCGGGTCTCTCGTCCCGAGCTTGACGCCTTCCTCCCGCACAAGCTTCGCCACGATGCCTGCAATGGCAGACGAGTCGATGCCGCCAGAGAGGTAGATGCCTACCGGCACGTCGGCACGCAGACGTAACCTCACGGCCTCAATAAGGCGCTCGCGCACTCTCTCGATCATTTCCTCCACCGTCCGAGTCTCGACCTCTCTCTGCAAGCGAGGTTAGTATGCTGCCAATGTCCTCGGAGATTATGCGCCCACGTATCCTACCTTGTCACGGTAGTTGATGTCCCAGTACTCATGATGCTTGATCTCTCCGTGCTTGTCCACCTCCATCCAGTAGCCCGGCAGTATCTTGCGGACGCCCTTGAACACAAACTTGTCCCCGTTCATGGCCGAGGCGTCAAAGAGGCTCAGCACGTCCCACTCGGGCTCCCAGCCCAGCGGCAGAAAGGCCTTGCACTCGCTCGCCAGAAGGAGCCTCCTGCCGCCGCCGCCGCTCCCCGTGATGGTCCAGAACAGCGGCTTGATCCCGAACCGGTCCCTGCCGGCGATGGTGCGGCCGTCGCGCTCGTCGTGAATAACAAAAGCGAACTCGCCGCGCATGTGCTCCAGAAAGGCGGGCGCGCCGTAGACCTTGTAGAGCGCGAGCGCGACCTCGCTGTCGCTGGTGCCGCCAAAGACGCAGCCGTGGTCGCGCGCCAGGCGCGCGCGGATGGCGTCGTGGTCGTAGATCTCGCCGTTGACGACGGCGTGCACGCGCCCGTCGTTGCTGTGCAGCGGCTGGTCGCCGCCGTGGCTCAGGTCTACGATGGACAGGCGCGAGTGGCCCAGCCCCACGCCGCCGCCGGGCGCCAGCCACACGCCCTCGGCGTCGGGCCCGCGGTGCCGCAGCTTGGCGGCGGCCTGCTACAGCTGGGACCGGAGGGTGTCGGGGGAGGGGGAGGGCGTGGACGTGGACGTGGATGTGCCATTGGTACTGTTGGTGCCGTTGCTATTGGGCGCGCGGCCCGGTGCCGGTGGCAGATAGACTGAGGCGACGATTCCACACATGGTTCTCTTACGTGGATAGACTTGAAGTGTAACTATTATTCAACGACTCAAAGAGTTATCCTACATCTTGGCGAGGGGAAAGGTACTTTATTACCCTCCTGCTACGCACAGCTGCATAGGTGGTGGATTGCGTCCCCGTGATCCAACTGACTTCCATCTTGACTTTCTTGGTAGACCAAGAAGAGGAGTCAGGCGTTGGGTGGTGTAGTTACAAAGCCCACAATTACTCAAGTGCTTCACAGCCCGAAGCGTCCTTCTGGCGGGAAAGCATCGCCTCCTCATCCCATGCCGCGATAGGTAGAACATGTCCACTGCATACGGAGCCGAGGCGTCTCGTCGGACCCGTCCTGCCTTGCCTCCACCCTGGTGCAGAGGCCACTGTGCCATCCATGATAGCTCTATATAATCCGCGAGCATGCCACAGTGCCAAGCCAATGTGTATGGCCGGCTTCTATACTGTACGTTGGAGAGGGCCCTTTATCTATCGCTAAACCCCAGCTGCCTCGCCAAGTCTTGGCATTTGCTGGGTCTCAGTAGCAAGAGTTAGGCACAGACAGCGCTTAGAAACGTCAGGCAGTTGACTACCAACAGTTGAGGTTGGAATAAGTTGACAACGGCGAAAACAAGATCGGTGAGCTGCCTACAAACGGTTGATACCTCCCCTTGCCAAGCCCATATATCTACCTAGATCGAATAGGCTTATTTTACCCCGGCGTCCATTATGAGCTCCCAAACAGACAGCATGCCACCCAAGACCAGCCACGCACGAACGAAAACCTCGTGCGGGTCTCACTAATCAGTCCAATGTCGGCGCCGCCATGCGAAAACAACCAGTCACCGATCATGCCTCAAACCCCGTTCTGGGCCCCATGGCCATTGGCCTCCCCCGCGTCCCTCTCCCACTCCTCCTCCTCCCACTCTTCAGGGCGGGGCGCCCCCTTGAACAGCACCTTGATGACCTCGCCCCTGTTGAACCGCTCGTACTGGCGCGGCGCGTCCGACAGGTCGTGCGCAGGCTCGTCGACGATGAAGCCCGGCTTGGCGCGTCCGCTCTCGATCAGGCGCAGCAGCATTGGCATCGTGACCACAGGGTCTACGAACGACGCCTTCATGCTCAGGCCGCGGGTCCAGAACTGGGCGATGGGGAAGGCGATCTCGGGCGCGATCTCGTCGGCGAGCGGCGCGCCCTCCGACTTGGGCACCACGGTTGTCGCTCCCGGCACGCCGATGCCGCCGCCGACGGCCGTGACGTGGACGCACTCGCGTAGGATGTAGTCCTGCTGGCGCTCGAGCTTCTCGTTGAGCGCCTCCTCACCCACGCAGTCGACGGCGCGGTTGACGCCGCCCGGGCTCAGCGCCAGGATCTGCTCGCTCGCCCTGTGGCCGGGCTTGGTGAAGTCGATGGCCCTGACGGCCGGCCCGATGCTCTCGGCCTTGTCGAGCCGCTGCCGGATGTGGTCGACCACGTAGACGGCCGACGCGCCCCGGATTACGGCGCTATAGGCGCACAGCAGCCCGACGGGCCCCGCGCCGAAAACGGCCACCGAGTCGCCCGCCTCGAAGCCTGACCATGTCAGGCCCTGCCAAGCCGTGCTGAAGATGTCGCCCGTGCACAGCCATTCCTTGTCTGGCAGCGTCTTGGGGATGCCGACGAGCGAGCTGTCAGCAAACGGCACGCGCACGTACTCGGCTGCATCGGGTCCGGTCGGTTAGCTGGTTGCCGCTCTGCGCCCAAAGTCAGAAGGGGCTCGCTCCACTACTCATGCTCACCCTGCAAGCCCTGGAGGTCGCCAAACAGTGATCCGAGCCCGAACCCGGCCAGCTGCAGGACGGTGCTGTTCTTTGTCGGGATGGGCCTGTCCGACGGGAAGGCGATGATGACGCGGTCGCCGACCTTGAAGCTGTCGACGGCGGGACCGATCTCGTGCACCACGCCCATGCCCTCGTGGCCCAGCGAGTAGGGGACGTTTGGGCTGCCCATGAAGCCGCGGTACACGTGCAGATCCGTGCCGCAGAGGGCCGACGTCGTGATGCGCACAATCACGTCCTCGGGCTCCTCGATGCGGGGGAAGGGGATCTCGCGCGTCACCACCTGCCCGACCTTGCCCTCCCACATGACCACGCGGTTGGTTTTGGGCCGGGGGCGGAAGGGGATGGGGGAGGTGCTTGTTGACGACATTGCGACTTTGTTTTGACAGGAAACTTAGGTGTCCAATAAATTATTTTGATCAATAGTGATTTATCTGTGTTGCGAGGGAACAAGCCTTCTTCCTCGGCTTTTATACTAGGGCCATCGCCCTTTGATCTCTCTACCACACAAGGCGGATTCCATCAAATGCGGACGATGCTCACCATGGTAGCCGAGATGGCAGTCCGGATTGGTCAAGACAGAGCCCAACTATTGGAAGTTATCGTCGGACTAGGCTGGCGTATGCTCCTTCGCACTGCCTCTTCCGAGTGCGATGTTGGTCAGATGCCACCACCTTACGTCTCTTGGGGTCTACGACCTGATCATGGAAACGGGCAGTCATTATTTGGTTATTGCTGGTCCCGGTGGGCCGTTGACCACACCCACAGGCAGCCTTTTAAGCTGACATCCCACACTCGTCGCCTTGCCTCTTCCATTTCCAGACACAATTTCCGTCATATGCCCGCGCATGAATACCGGTCCATCCGCTACGACACGGCTGTCAGCAGCGATGGATCCGCTATGATTCGCTCAGGTCAGCGTGCCAATCCAAAGAGGCCTCCTCTACAACCCAAGGATTGGCTACATTAGCCCCTAATGTCAGCCTTGCATACACTGAAGCCTGATTCCCGCCACAACCGGCCAAGACGTCTGATCATTACCAATCAGCAGTCTGCAGCTGTCCCTGTATGCTGATACAGGGATGTCAAAACATATATAGACTCCGCCTAACCTGTCTCGTGACGATGATGCAGATTGAGCCCAAGCTGGTGAAAGGAGTCAAAGTACTCCGACGGATATGAGCTACGTAACAAGGACATCGAGGCTCACAACAAACAAATGCCCTGTCATGATTCTGTGGTGACTTTGGCTGGCTCGCACCAACGTTTGGTCCTAGCTCCAGTATAAAAAGTCCCAGAAATGGCGCCCAGGGGTTTCCCAAGTCAGAACTCCCGCCGATTACATATCGGACTAAACAGCAAAAACAAGGCCCAGACATGTCTCGCACGCACCAAGCTCACAAGAACCGAGGCCTTGGAGGCCTCCGTAGCTGCGTCCTTCTCCTTTTGACGTATTCGGCCGAGGTTTCCTGTGCCAGAGCCCCGTGGAGACGACAGCGCCAAGACGCGGCAGCAAAGCTAGGGGATCAGCCGATCAAAGAGGATGCTCTGACCGCCATAACCCCGGTCCATGACGGGGAACAGTCCGAGCTCCTCACAGCCGTCACGCCCGTCCGCGACCCGACAGAGTTTGCCAACCCCCTCACGGCCATTACCCCTGTCACCCCGTCGACTGGAACCGATGCTCTGACGGCCATCACGCCCGTCACGCCTTGGAGCAGCGAGCGGCCGCCGATGGCCACCAAGACCGAAACCGTGGATGTGTGGACTACTCAGACGGTTGTGGGCGGACCGGACGTGACGGCAACAGTCACGATGACGGGGACGGGGACTGGCCTCGGCGGCGGGGGTGCCACGACAGCGGTTGAGACAGGAGCTACGGGAACAGGGGGCGCGACAGCAAACCCATCGGGACAGCCGTCATCGTCTTCGCTGCTGGCGCTGGCGACGGTGACGACGGGCGTGGTTGGCTGTTGGCTATTTACGTGACGCATATTGGTGTAATTGCAAGTGGGTATGGCTTCGAACAGAGAGTGCATGTCATAGACGCTTGCAGTGTCATGACCACTGCGAATAGCATGTAATAGCAAGGTTGAATCTAAATTGAAGGAGCGATGAACGTTACTACGGCTGTGCTTCATGAACTGGCTGGGAAGCTGAGCCTATCGCTTGTATGCAATGAGACCTCGTCCTATTAGGCTTCGACTTAAACGCCATCAATCCGGTTGCCTAGGACACAAATATTGATCAGAGACCTGTTATGAGTTCCAAATCAATCCAAGAAGTGGCATCTACTCACCCTTCTTCTCATCTCGCTCATCGCCTAGACTTGGGCGCGCAAGCGACAGCCGGTGCCCTGACGTCACGACGCTTGCCCTACGTCTCCGGGATCGCCGGTTGATGTCGGCGGTTCACCGTTATTTTCCGCCGTCGCGCCGTGCGTCCCCGAGAGCGGAGGGACCTTGTAGAGCCGATGTATGGTCAGGTCAAACATGACGATGCCAATGGCATTGGAGAAGCCGATGGAGGGCATTTCCGGGGTGGACAGCTACTAGTAGGTGAGGGGTGCGATAGCAGATTATGCTGAAGAATCTGACCAGGAGAAATTTGTTGCAAGAATTCGAGCAAGGAACCCTCATGGACAAAGTCGTATAACCTTCTCGTGGCTCAAGTATGGGGCTTTCGCAAGGACAAACGGTAGACTAGAGGATGATTCATCCCTGTGTCTCGTCAGAGCAGTACATACCTACCTAGTCACCTGCTTTGGCACATGTGAATGACCGCATATGATATCTTTGCAAGAAGGGATGGCGAACGGGATAGCAAACCCTTACGCCTCGATACATTGGACGAGGGAGCGGAAGAGTGGGGAAATATGCAGCAAGTCGAGGAAGATTATGATAAAAAGGCGAAAAGATGTTTTATTTTCTGCGCTCGTCGGATAAAAGCATAGGTGGTCACTCCTGCCGGTGCTTAGACAGCATCTGGCGGCGGAGCAGTGTCCGGGTCCGCCTCCGGCGTTGACCTGGTGATCTTGATGCTGACTATCGAGGGGTTTCTAGTCCAGCCAGAGGACGGGCAGCTTATGCTCGAGCCCTCCACGAACTCCCACTTGAGGTTGTTCTTGTCGTCCCTAGATTCGCCTGACCGGTTGGCCGTGATACGTTAGCGACGTGGACAGGTTGGACAAGTGAGAAGGACTAGAGCAGGCAGAGTGACTTACAGAGATTCCGACCCTCGGCACAAAACTCGAACCCGCCCTTTCTTTGCTCTTTGCATTCGCCTGAGGAGATGCGTTTGACCTCGTCCCGTGCCGAGAGCCCGTGTATCATATCGTAAAGCTCAGCGGGGACCTGGACTTCTCTTGGTATCGGGGCGGCGATCGACAGCGCTGGGAGGAGAAGGCAGAAAGCTGTCGCTACTGTAAGTATATAAAGCATATTTTGCAGATAATAAGTATCTTTTCGGGATGTTAATATGCCGGTGGGAGCGAGAGACTGAGAGCACTGTTTGTCGCGTGGTCAATAGTTCCTGTATTTTTTGGAGTCGCTGGAGAAGTGAGGATCGATGTTATCTGTTTTGTTAATCCAGGCACGCACTGATAGTGCTCCTACCGGATCCGGCTCTGGTTCGGGCCGTGTAGGCGGTCGGAGACTGAGATGCTGCCTTTTCGGGACTGTTTTCGTGGGTTGATCTGCAGTGGGAAGAATCAGCGAAGCTTCCGACGGAGATGGGAGCAGGAGGTGAAACTCAAGCAACGGCCGAAGAAGAAAAAACCGCGGGGATTGCCTCCCCACAGCGGCTCCATGGCGAGGATCTTGTAGCATCTTGTCGGCGCTTGGGGAGGAGGCCGAGGACCAGTGCGGGCATTGGCAAGGCCCGGCGTAAGTTCTGGCGTTTCGTCAGATGGAATCAGACTGTGCCCGTAACGGGGCAGTGCTGGGGGTGGAAAGGCTTGGCCTGTCATAAGCATTGCGGGCACAACAAACCCGCGCCAGACGGAAAAGGGTTTGGTGAAAAGCTTCATATTAATAGAGTCAAAGCGGTCAGAAACAAAGAATATTGCGTTTTTGCAGCAAGCGATGACTATCGCCTTGCCCGGGCCGAGGACGACCAAGGACTCAAGGCCGCGAGCGTTGATCCTCCGTGGCCCGGACACGGTTGGTGTAGAGGATTTATTAATTCACAAGCAAGCCGAGCGTGTGCCTGATTCGTAATACCTAGGCTTGACTTTGCCGCATCATGCTGGAAGAAAGCAACGAAGAGTGTGTGCCCGCTGAACCATGCCGGAACCTTCAATCCTGTCATCCAATAATGATGAGGGAGCTGTGATGAAAGTCAGGGACGACGGACGACGGCTTGCATTCGAATTGAGTGCGGGATGACTGTATTCGGTAGCTGACTCCACCCGCGAGAGCGCTGAGGCGGACGACGTCACAGCGGGCTGAGTGGGGACCAAGCTAAAAAATCGGCCGCACGAGTGGGGGTCAAACTTGAGCTAGTCAAAGTCGCGATCCTCAGCTAGCATCGACTCTATTCGCGACGCCGACGCAAACACCGAGCCGGTAGGTTGGAGCTCGGACCCCAATACGGGCAAGGAGGCCGCCTTCGAAAGAGCCATCCACCACCGGCGCAAGGGCGCCAAACCACGACACAATGACCTCGGCCTCAGCATCCCCGCCCTCGACGGTCCCTTCGACCACGACCACCTCGTCGGTCGAGCTCCTCCCCACGCCGCCCTCGCGCCCCGACGCCAACGCCGACCCCGAAACCCCGGACGCCGCCGCCGCCGACGACGACGACGACCCGATCGTGGAGAGCTACCACGTGCTCCTCAAGCCCGAGCTGCCCGCGCACCAGCAGCTCCTGGTGTTGCAACACCCGAACCGCAACGTCGACTACCTCGGCGGCGCGACCGAGCTGCGCCTCAAGCCGGCGTCGGGCATGGTCGAGCTCGACATGCCGCTGGGCCACGGCGCGTCCTACGACCGTGCCAAGGGCGTCAACTGGGGCAAGGCCCTGGCCCAGGCCAACGCCTCGCGCTCCGGCGGCGCCCACGGCCTGGCCGGCGGCTTCGGCGTCGGCGCCC
>NW_008804549.1:325181-393796 GCF_000145635.1 Gaeumannomyces tritici R3-111a-1 | reverse complement strand
ACCTCGTGAAACAAACACCTTTGGTCATCTCACTAACGCGCTGTCAAACAGGCTCAACACCATCGCCAAGAGTCTGCAGAAGGAGTACACGTCTTGATCTGTTGGTAGGTGGGTAGAGGTAGTGGTGTAAGTGTGACGAGGCGGCGTGTAAGTCAGGAACGTGTTATGATAGGATATCAACATGACGCAGTGGTGTTTTTGGGCAGCCATCCTGATTTTTGATAGCCAAATGAATTTCATGGTCCTTTTTGGAGATTGGGGTGTCATGTTCATGTGTTTGGATGTCACAAGCATAATCATAGGTAAATGGGCATGTTTTTATCATGAACGCACAACCACAAATCGCCCCGCAAACAAATGTCGTGAAATGCTAGAGGCTCAGCCTTCGCCCTGGAAACACACGCAAACATACACACACGACGCTATGCTGTGCTACGCACGTGCGGGCCGCATGCACGGTAATAATTGCCGACCGCCGCCTGCCCGGGCCAGCTCGCGATCCCCTCGATGACCTGCAGGATTGGGTACTTCGCCCCCTCCATGCAAGTCCCAACCAATAGCGGAGGTAGTAGCGCATTTTGACGGTGATGGTGTGAAGCCAAGCGGGTAAGCATCTATGATGCTGTGACGGGAAGGGGATTTCGGCGTCCGAACGGCTTGTTGGGGGGCCACCTGATCAGACACTTGTAGGGCTGAGGTAGCGGGACGCTCGATGCGAGGCGCGAAACGGGCGTTGTCGGTCTAGACTGTGAGACTGCATTAGGAGCGCGCTGGTTGGTCATTATTTTGACGCTTTGCGGCTACGTGGAGCTGAGTCGCCCGAGTGTGGTGGAGGATGGATATGGGGCCGCTGAACGGGCCGAAAGAGAATATTAGAAGGGAAGTTGTCAGGCTGTGGTCAGCGGCCTCAGCCGACACAACGAAGCTCACAGGTAGATGTGAAGGCCCTTTGGCGTTGGAAGGGGGTGTTGATATCTTGTCGTTTATTTGGAATCAGTCAGTGCTCGGTCCAACTCTGTGCCACTCACTGACCCCAGCTCACACATGGCATCAAGACTGCGAGCGTGTGGCTCGGATGGAATAACGTCTGGTGGCGCATGGCTGAGGCCTCCCTGTGCCCTTTGCGTCTAGGACTTGTGGAGGGGCGGTGGGGGAAAGGTCCTACGAGAGATGGCACGGTGCAGGGGAGCTCTGGAGCTCTGGACTGACGGGTTCTAGCATCTAGCACAGGCATCACCTGGCTGCAGCGCCTGACGCCCCCCACGCTAGCGGAGCGTCCGGCTGCTTCCAGTGTGGGAGTGCTCAACTGGAACTGTACCAGAGAAAGGCTGCGGGCAGGTGCATGGATGGTGCTCGACGCGGACAAACCTAGCACCCTAGGACACTTGGGCCGACGGCGGTGGGCATGTGTACGGCGTGCCGAGACTTGGAGCACAAAGAATCGAGAGACGTTCGTAGATACGGCTCCCTCCTTCTTCCTCCCTTGCCACCCACCCGTATCTTATTCTGCCTCCCATCGCTCCAGAGAAGGGATTGGAAACATGACGGATCCGTCTTGAAATGCATTACTTATTGCAGGCAACGTGCCGCTGCCCAACATCCATCGTCTCATTTGCCCACCCTTGGTTTTGATGCACTGGGACCACCAGCACCAGAGACGGACCTGACTGCGACCCCGCCACCAAACCAACCCGACCCCATAATAAGACCGTTCGGCCGGCCGCCGTGGACCGACCAGAAAAAACAGGAACCTGGAATCTCGCCTCCCCTCAATTTCCCACCAGCATTCTTCGGCCGGCCCTGACCTTGCTTCCGCCACCGCCATCTCTCGGGGAGCTCTGCTTTGCTATTAGGCGTCTGCTGTTACTAAGGGTGTGCGTTGCCTCGGGCAATATAGACGGACCAGCAAGCGCACCAGAAGCCACCGCGGCCATTCGAAACACGACAACCCCGCCGTCCTCGTTGCCGCTGACGACATCGCCTGCCGACTATCGGCAATTTGCTCTGTCGCAGCCCGAGGACAGGGGACCAGAGCGTCCCAGCAGCTCCAACCCTCAAACCCGGGAAAGCTTCAAACTTGGGATCGACACGGGGCGCCTTTTTCTTGCTGTCCAATCCCGCCAACCGACCTGGTCGGTGGCTCGGTACAATCCAAACAGAAGCGAGACAAGAAGGCAAAGTCGAATCCAGCATCTGGTAGGTAACTACCTACCTCCTTGGTAGACAGGCGAGCCATTGTAGAAGCCGGCTCAAGCACCCGTCCGTCGTCTGTTAGCCTCCTCAGCCCTAGTCCTGAGTCACCGCCGACCGATTGGGCTGGGCCTTGGACAGCAGCGGCTGGAGACCTGAGCTAGGGTCGAAGCTCGTGCCTCGCTCGCCAACGACCCCGCAGGCGCCCAGGCCGACACGACAAATCCCCATCACCGCCACTACTCCGCCATCCCTCCAGACCGCCGTCGCAACAGCGACGCCGACTCGCACCCGACTCTAAGCCCGAGCTGCCCTGCCCTGTTCGCCCGTGCCGCCTCGGCCGGCGCGGTCTCACCAGCTAGCAAACATGAACGAAGATGACAGGATACAAGACATCTACAAGAAGATCGAGCGCGAGCGGGCCCTGATCAATGCGGCAAATGTTATGCGACAACAGACCAACAACGATGCCGTCCGCTCCAAGATCGACAGCCAGATGCGCGATGGCCGCCGCAACATCGGGTTCTTCGAGGAGAAGCTGCGCGAGCTGCAGATGCGCAAGATGGGCGCCGGAATGGACAACATGAGCCTTGGCGGTTCTACTCTAGGCCACGACGCCTCGTCGTCCTCGCGGCCCCGGAGCGCCGACATGCGCACCGACTCGGACGGCACCCCGATTCCGCCGCCCAAGGACGGCTCCCACGGCGACCAGTCGGGTTACGGCTCGACGCAGTACAGCCAGATCGGTCAGCACGGTGACATGATGCCTCCCAGGGGGCCCTTTGCAGCGCAGCCACCTAGGAGCGGCATGCCTAAGGGGCGCCCCAACTTCACCAAGCTAGGTATGCGCTGTTGCCCTGAGTATCCCTTTCTCTTTGACAACGTGACTGGGCCATTCTGACCGCCTCTCGTTGTCTTGACATGGCAGATCTGATCAAATACGACACACCCCACCTCGGCCCTCGCATTCAGCTCATGCTGTCGCAGATCCAGTTCAAGCTCAATGTTGAGGAGCAGTATCTGAAGGGCATCGAGAAGATGGTGCAGCTGTACCAGATGGAGGGCGATAAGAAGAGCAGAGCGGACGCAGCTGCCCGTCGGGTCGAGAGCAAGCAAAAAATAGTACTTCTGAAGCAGGCACTCAGGCGGTACGAGGAATTGCATATCGATGTCGACTCGGCAGACTCTGCGGATGGTATGTTTTTCTCCCTCCCCCGTGCGCCGCGTTTGCACACGCTGTTCTGCTACAGCTGGTCCATGTGCGCCTCTGGCAACACCTCCTGACCGAGTTTTCACCTGCAGATGACAGTATCAACATGCCCAATTTGAGGAAGCCCCTGACCGGTCAGCTCTCTATCAGAGTGATTGCCATCAAAGATGTTGACCATGCCCCCGTCGGCCGATTTACCCGGGGTCCCGAGTCGCTTGTTGCCGTCAAGGTGGAGGATAACGTCGCGGCGAGGACAAAGATGTCGCGGACGGACCGGTGGGAGGGCGAGTACCACAACATCGAGATCGACAAGGCGAACGAGATTGAGATTACCGTGTACGACAAGCCCGCCGAGCACTTTATCCCCATCGGAATGCTCTGGGTCAGGGTCTCGGACATCGCCGAGGAGCTGCGGAAGAAGAGGATCGAGGCCGAGACTAGCAATCTGGGGTGGGTGTCCGCCGACAGGATGGGCGATCCCCGCGGCCAGGCGCCGCCCAGCTTCCCGATGAACCCGCAGCAGCCCCAGCTCGGCGGCCCGACCTCGCCGGGAATGCAGGGCCAGCAGCAGGGGTACCCTCCGGGATCCCAGCAGGCGCAGATGCCCATGGGGCAGGTTCCCCAAGAGCCCGTCACGGGGTGGTTCAACCTCGAGCCGACGGGCCAGATCCAGCTGAGCCTGAACTTCCTCAAAGAGAACAAGGACCGGCGCCCCGTCGACCTGGGTCTCAACCGCAAGGGCGCCGTGCGCCAGCGAAAAGAGGAGGTGCACGAGATGTACGGCCACAAGTTTGTGGAGCGACAGTTCTACAACATCATGCGCTGCGCTCTCTGCGGCGACTTCCTCAAGGGCGGCGCGGGCATGCAGTGCGAGGACTGCAAGTACACGTGCCACATCAAGTGCTACACGAGCGTCGTGACAAAGTGCATCAGCAAGTCCAACGCCGAGACGGACCCGGAGGAGGAGAAGATCAACCACCGCATCCCCCACAGGTTCCAGGCCTTCTCCAACCTCACGGCCAACTGGTGCTGCCACTGCGGTTACCTGCTCCCCTTTGGCAAGAAGAACTGCCGCAAGTGCAGCGAGTGCGGCCTAGCCGCACACGCGCAGTGCGTGCATCTGGTGCCCGATTTCTGCGGCATGTCGATGGCTGTGGCCAACCAGATCCTCGAAGGCATCAGAACACAGAAGCAGCGGCAGCAGAAGGCAACTTCGATGAGCGACCGGACGCTGCGCCCAGCGACTAAGCCCGTGGGACCGTCTGGTCACGCTCCTTCAGCCTCGTACTCGGGCGCAGGCATGCCGCCTGGCTACGGGCCGGGGTCGGCCTCGCCTGAGGCGACAGAAGCGGCCAAGTATATGTACTCGAGCCAGACGTCTCCCCAGCGCATCACGTCTCCCGACAGGGCGTCCACGTCGTCACAGGCGGCAGCGGCGGCTACTGCTGCTATGTCGGCGATGCCCGGGGCACTCTCGTCGCAAGGTTCGGGGGCTGGCTATGGATCCGGAAGCGGTGGAAGGTATGGCGCCGGAGGCTATGGATCTCCCGAGGGCCGCGAAGATGATCCTTATGGCCTGGCACCGAGCCTGTCGTCTCAGTCGCCGCCCCAACAGCCCGCACAGCCTTATGGCTCACCGCAGCAGCGCAAGTACAACCCTGCCGACTATGCCAACCTGAGCAGCGGCTATCCCAGCCAGCCGCAGCAGGCGATGCAGCAACAGCAAGGCTACCAGCAGCAGCAAGCTCGCCCTGCCCAGCCGCAGTCGCCGCAGTCCATGTACCAGCAACAGCAGCAGCAATATCCGCAGCAGCAGGGGTCGTCAGTCAAGCCCCAGTCGCCGGCGGAGCAGACTGTCATCTCGCCCACGGCAGGTACTGTCATCCCAACTTCGGCTAAGAGACCGTTGCCCTCGGCTACAGACCCGGGCACGGGCCAGCGCATCGGGCTTGACCACTTCAACTTCCTGGCGGTTCTGGGCAAGGGCAACTTCGGCAAGGTCATGCTGGCGGAATCCAAGACGACTAGGAGGCTCTACGCCATCAAGGTGCTCAAGAAGGAGTTCATCATCGAGAACGACGAGGTGGAGAGCATCAGGTCCGAGAAGCGTGTGTTCCTGATCGCGAACCGGGAGCGTCACCCCTTTCTCACCAACCTGCACGCCTGCTTCCAGACCGAGACGCGCGTCTACTTTGTGGAGGAGTACATCAGCGGAGGTGACCTGATGCTGCACATCCAGCGTGGCCAGTTTGGATCCAAACGGGCGCAGTAAGTCTTTGATACCTCTTTTTGATACCTCTTTTTGATACCTCTTGGACGGTGTGCCCTGGCTTACTAACCCCTTTGATTCGCCTAGGTTCTACGCGGCCGAGGTCTGCTTGGCGCTCAAGTACTTCCACGAGAACGGCGTCATCTATCGTGACCTGAAGCTCGACAACATCCTCCTGACACTTGATGGACACATCAAGATTGCAGACTACGGTCTGTGCAAGGAGGACATGTGGTACGGATCAACAACGAGCACATTCTGCGGCACGCCCGAGTTTATGGCACCAGAGGTAAGGCTTTCTTAGTTCAGATGGTAGACCGAAAAGCAGAATGTCTTCTAACATTCGCCACTCGCACAGATCCTCCTGGATAAGAAATATGGACGCGCAGTCGACTGGTGGGCATTCGGCGTCCTCATATACCAGATGCTCCTGCAGCAGTCGCCGTTCCGTGGCGAGGATGAAGACGAGATTTACGACGCCATCCTGACGGACGAGCCGCTGTACCCGATCCAAATGCCACGAGACTCGGTCTCGATCCTGCAGAAGCTGTTGATGCGCGAGCCCGACCAGCGGCTGGGCAGCGGACCGACGGACGCGCAAGAGGTCATGTCACAACCGTTCTTCCGTAACATCGTGTGGGACGACATATACCACAAGCGCGGAGAGCCGCCGTTCATGCCACAGATCAAGAACGCGACCGACACGAGCAACTTTGACGCCGAGTTCACCAGCGTGACTCCGGTGCTGACTCCTGTGAATTCGGGTATGTTGTCGAATTTCCTTCTTCTTTGGGGCTACTCTTTACTAACTTGGGTCTGCAAATCTAGTCCTCTCGCAAGCTATGCAAGAAGAGTTCCGTGGGTTCTCGTACACGGCCGACTTTGACTGAGCTGTACAAGTAAATACGACGCCCTTGATCACTGGATCAACAAAGACTCGTGAGAAGCCCAGGATTGGGGCTTGGCCGATATCCGAGTACTGCCGATCCCGCCACTGTTTCCTCAGGCGGTTGTCTTGAGTAGGGACGGCCCTGATACTGCCCAAAGCACCCATTGTGCTTTGGGCACGGACGGGTGACGACCATTTTGCCCTGGAGCTGGGCGTGTTGCGATAGCCCCTCATGTCAAGCCTGGAGGCCGGTTCCGTCACGGAAGGGACGGCCATGTGGTGGCGGGTAGGCGGGGGCTCTGTAGTAAACGAGACAGCCGGAGACATGAACCCGGGCTGATGCGGGGGTGTTTTTCTTCTTCTTCTTGCCTCGCTGGTCAGAACGACTGTCTCGACTGGAAATACCCCTCGTTGGAGCAAGTTGACGGCGAGAATGGCACATCTGATAGACGGCCTTTTCAATACAATAAACAAGGTCAAAGCTCAATTTCTTCTCTTCAGCCAGCTCGAGACGGACACGGGGGAGACGGAAGGAAAGGCGTGGAGGCGAGCGTCCAGGAGGGACAAATAGGGGGCAGGCGTTTCGAGGATTTTTCCTGTATTGTTTCTGCACATTGTTTTACAGTATCGCCTCCCCTCTCTATCTCTCTCTCTCTGACCGTCATCAGAAGCAGCGATAGGGTGTGTGTGGTTGCCATGACGCGTAGGAATTGCATGGCATGTTTTCTATTTACATGGCTCCAAAAGTGACGTGGGCCCCACCTCCCTGTCGAAGTTGACGGCTTTGAAAGAGGTTCATCTCGATGTGGTTTCTTCACTCTTTCATAATGCGTGTTTTGTTCACCTCCTGAACACGAGGCTGGTGGCGGTGACGACGACGATGGCGCCAGCGAGGGCGCTCTCGAGGGCGATGACGGACACATCGCGCATACGCAGCTGCACGCGTCTCTCGCTGCACAGGTCGCTGCACAGGTCCGTCACGGCGGGCCGCCACAGCTTGGGGTCCGAGGCGAGTTCAGACCAGGATGATCTTTGTGGGGGCGGCGACATGGGCTTGAGGGGTGGTGGCGAGGGGACGGCGACGTCGTCTGCCGGCGGCGGCGGCGGCGGCGGCGGCGTGGCTGCTATGGGAGCAGCAGCAGCAGCAGCAGCAGCAGCGGCACCACCACCACGGGCGGCGTTTCCGGCCTTCTCAAACGACGCCAGCGACGAGCGCACGGCCTCGAGCTCGCGGCGCACCTCGTCCAAAACCCCCTTCTCGCCCTCGGCGATGCTCGTGACCAGGCGGCGGCGGCGCCAGGGCTCGGCGACGAACTGGAAGGCCAGGAACAGCAGCACGTTGACGCCCATGAGGCCCCAGGTGCCCCAGGTGGAGGCGCGGCGGATGCGGTCGGACCAGATCTGCTCCTCGTGGTAGCGGCGCATGATGCCGCTGTTGAGGCGCTGCGACAGCGCGGCCTCGTCGGCCTCGGCCTCGGTCAGCGCCTCGGCGGCGCGCGCGGCCTCGGCCTCGAGCGCGTGGTCGTGCCGGTACAGGTGCGTGAAGCGCTCGAGGTCGGGCGGCGCCCAACTGTCCTTGCGCGCGAGCAGGGTCGTGACCTCGCGCTGCGTCGAGGCGCGGGCGGAATGGGCCGTCTTGTAGCGCGCCCGGGCATCGCGGAGGGTGGTCTGGGCTTCCGACAGCTGGGCCTCGAGCTGGGCGTTGCGGCGCTTGATGCCCTCGATGGAGTCGTAGCCCGTCAGCTCGTTGAGCGTCTGCGTCCCCGCCAGGAACCGGGTCTGGAGGTTGTCCATGAAGTGCGAGAAGGGGGACGGCCGCCCGTCGGTGGGCTTGAAGTCGCCGTCTTCGGGGGGTGTTTTTCTTGTTGAGGTTTTGGGCTGTGGTTCTGGCCCGGGCTCGGGAATGGCTGCCTCCTCCGGGCGCTCGGTGGGGGAGGAGTTGGGGGTGTTGGGCGAGGTGCTAGGGGGTGGTGGTGTTTTGGCGGCGGCTGCTTCGGCCTGCTGGATTATGCGTTCAATGTCCGGGTCGTTGGGCCGGGACGGGGGTAGTGATGAGAAGGATCGCGAGGCCGCGGCGTGGCGGTGATGCCGGCCGATGCATCGTGCTGCGGCCGCGGCCAGGGGCGCCGACGACGACGATGCCCGGCGGCTCGCCCTAAGGGAGCCCAACAGGATGCGGCTCGGCCCGAGCAGCGGACGGAAAGGCGTAGGGGTCGCCATTAATCCAGCCCGGCGAGGGACCGAAGCCGACTTTTTCGACTAGGCCGGTGGGGGACGACGACGACGACGACGACGACGACGATGCGTTGCTCGAAGAGGAGGAAGCAGCAGCAGGCCGACCAGCTCTCCGGGCATCAATGGGACGACACGGGCGGACGACATGGGGGAGTGAATCAGCCGAGGAGGAGCCATGACGGAAATTCTGCAGGGGGTTGAGGTGTTTCTGCCGGGGGTGTTGGCGGCGGGGCCTCACCGCCTGCTGTACTAAGTAAGGCGGGAGAGGTAATTGGTAGGTGGATGCACTGATGTACACATCAGACTAACACAAAATACATCTACAGCACACGATATCCGTCATAAATCACCTCGGACCCCCTCCTGATGCCGCTGCCCAACCACATGCCTTCGTTGACCCAGTAATACCGCGGATCCCCCGTCTCGAGCCGGATGAACAGCCGGAACCTGTAGTCGCTCGCCGGCACCTTGTCGCCCTCGACCGGGTCCAACAGCCGCTCCAGCACGTCGGGCGGCCCCGTGCGCCAGCCCGTGGTCTGCACCATGATGTGCGCCGGCGTCTCGTCTTCCGTGATGAGCAGGTAGCGCGTGTCGACGTACGTGGCCTTGGTCTCGATCAGCAGCTGCGCGTCCTGCCCGCCCGCCTCGACGGCGCCGCCGCCCCAGGACGCGCTCCACTCGCCGCCCTTGAAGCTGACCCAGTTGCGCAGCCCCCAGGGCCCCTCGCCCAGCCCGATCTTGGGGTTCAGGTCCACCTTGAGCCGGAAGTCGACCGTCAGCCCGGGCACCGGCAGCGCCGTCGTGGCCGACAGGGAGCCTGGCGGGAACCGCGAGAGCACCTGCGCCCAGGTCTTTGTGGTGCTGTTGCTCTCGGTGTTGTTGGTCTCGGTGCAGATGATTGGGGTTGGGACCGTCGGCCCTTGATCGCTCTGCTGCGGCTGCGACCGCGGCTCTCGCGCTGCGAGTTGTGGGTTTTGTGATGACGACATGTCGGCGGCGTGTGGGAGTCGTGATGCCGTGGTGACGGTGGCCAGCAGGCTGACTCCTGAGAGGAGAAGTTGTGGGCTCAGCAGCATGGTTTCTATATGTGTAGGTTCTGGCTGACGCAATGCGCAGGGCTGCAAGGAGCGGTATTGAGACGGACGAAACTAAAGCCTGCCTAGATGGGTATCTATATACGCTGTTGAAATGACGGCGTGCCCTGCCCTTATAAATAAACCGTGTTGTAGAGGTCTCCACCCCCTTTAATCCGGCCTTCCCCGGGCGGCCAAGAGTCGGCCTGGCTCAACAAAGGCCTCCATTTGGAGCACGACTCTGGCCGAGCCGATCGTGAACCCCATACCCTCACGTACCCCGCATCAGACGGATCGGTCACTGCCAATTGATGGTTCGTACCCCATTCTGACCAGGGCAGATATTGTCCATATGAGCGGGCCATAGATCTTGGCTGGCGACGGCATCGACCCCGCACCGGCACCTGGAGTCGGCCGTGACCTCTATTGCTGGACCGGGTATTGGATCGGGATCTAGCGTTGCATCAAGCCACCCACAAGCCCGGTTATTGACCACCACGACCAGCCGAGGCTTCTGTTCTCTGCGCACCGCTCGACTTGTGGCAGAAAGTGTGTTTCAGGGGCAGGACTGTTCCATCAGCGGCTTGGATACTCTGTTGTCCCAAGCCATGATTTCAAACCAAAAAATACAAGGCGCACCATCCATGCGACCATTCCTCCCTGCTAGACGATATACAAAAAGTCGGGCCGCATGTCCCCCAGCGCCTCGACCTCGCGCCGCGTCTTGCCCTCGGTCCAGCTGTCTCGACCGCCACGCAGCCGCCGGGCGTTCTCGGCCCGCAGCAGCAGCGTCATGAGCACGCTGCCGCCGAGCAGGAAGACGGCCATGAAGCCCAGCACCACGGCGTGGCCCTCGACGAACCTGGGCGGCGAAAAGTACACGTGCGAGCTCGTCACGCCGTTGAGGTTTCCCCAGCCGATGACCATGCCCAGCACGACGCCGCGCTTGTAGACGCCCTCGACGTTGTTGGCCGTCCACGAGATGGTGTTGGCGACGCAGGGGTAGATGCCGGCGGCGCCCAGGAACGTCCCCGCGTACCGCCAGGCGGGCGACTCGGCCGCTAGCAGGACCGCGAAGCCCGCGATGCCGACGGCGGCGGCGGCCACGTTGACCAGGCCGCGCTGGCCGGTGCGGTCGGCGACGCGGCCCGCCAGCACCGTCAGCAGCGCCGCGGCGACGTAGGGCGGCACCGTCATGAGCTGCGCTCGCACCGCGCCGCCGCCCTGGTCCTCCTCCCCCCACCCGAGCCCCGCGACGATGGAGGGCAGGAAGAGCGAGAAGGCGTACAGGGGCATGTCGCAGCCCGCGTAGACGCACATGGCCAGCCACGTCTTCCAGTCGGAGAGTGCTGCCATCACGGGCGCCCAGCTAAAGTCCTCGCGCGACGCCGAGGACTGCTGGTCCAGCTTGAGACGTCGCGTCACGCGCGCGCGGTCCGCGGCCGAGAGGAACCGCGCCTCGTCCGGGAAGTCGTGCACCATGCGGAAGGACGCGAAGCCCACTAGAACCGTTAGTAGGCCCTCGAGGATGAAGATCCACGCCCAGCCCGGTCGTCCGCCCATGCCTGCCATCTTCTCGATCAGAGCCGCGAGGAGGCCACCAAAGGAGCCTGCGATGGCCGCTGCGGAGAAGAAGATTGCCTGTTTTTGTGACTGTTTTAGAACCGGTCGTCTTTTTCTTTTGCTGATATTTGGAGTCATATCACCTTACCGCTCGGATGCCAAACTCAGATCGCTTGTACCAGCAGGACAGATAGTAGTTGACGCCTGGGAAGAGCCCGGCTTCTGTGAGCCCGAGGAACCACCGCGACGCCATGAGTCCGCTCCAGTTGTGGACGAAACCCATACAGAGCATGCAGATTCCCCAGAGGATCCTGTCGAGATGGCCAGCAGGCATGATTAGGAAACTGTCGTGCAAACGGTCAAAATAAAGAAAGGGTCCCTATCACCCACATGATAATGGGGATGAACAGTGACGGGCGGAATCTCTTGAGCAAAACGTTGGTGACGGGCTCGGCCAGGGCGTACGACACAAAGAAGATGCTCAGCGTCATGTTGTAGTGCGTAGTGTCCAGGCCGAGGTCTGGGCCGAGGCCTGCGATCTTTGCGTTCCCGATGTTCGTCCGGTCGAGGAAGGCAAGGAGGTATAGCAGACACAGCTGGAGGGAGCCGCACGGGGAACGGGTTAGCAATCGAGGGTTGGGAGAGAAGTGGCACGCACGCGTTTGACTCGTCTAGTTCGTTGTCTCCCAGGCTTACCCATGGCATCAACCTCCAGTCTAGTCTTGTGACCAGATCTCTGTCCTGCAAACGGGACACGACGGCTGTTAGTCTGGAAACTTGGAACACTAGGGAGATTTAGGATTGTGTATAGTCACGTACGACCTGTTTTCGCTGCTCCTCCGTGAGGCTCGCGTCGGGGTCGGGAGGCAGGTCTGTCAGGGATGATGCCCTCTCGCGTTTGGGGCTTTGGGCCCGAGGCGGGATGTCTTTGCTCTCGGCATCGCTGGTGTTGTTTCCAGAGCCCCGAGATAAACTCTTCCTGTTCTCCAGCTCGCATTGGCCAGCAGGGCGACTGCTCCTAGAGAGGCTGCGCCAGGGGGTCTCAGTGGACGACATGATGGGCTGGTCGTGGTGTCAAAGTGGAATATGGAGCTACTTCGAGTGAGCAGGAGCTAAGTTTGGCTCGGTAGGCCCACCTAGCTCTTGAGCGCGAGTTCGGAGAGGACGGATTTCAATGTTGGGTCAGGGGTAATGTTGTCTCCACCACACATAACGCAGATGAGCTTTTTGGGCGCAGTGGCTCGAGTTAAAATGCTCCTTTCTAGAAGGGCTCTAGTCTGAGCGCCGTCTAGACTCTGCAGGTGTTCCAAATCTTAAAAGCGGTGACGTGACGGCATGGCGGAACTGTAACCCTTGTCCTCATCCAGCGAACCACAGAGGCAGTTACTGGTGATACTTTTGGCTCGAGCTGCACTTAACGCAAAGGGGAACGTGCATTCACCGCTCCTACTCTGGCTTCCCTCGAGCATCTTAGTTGATAGGCCATTTATCGAGACAGGCGCATTCCTGCCGCACACAGCCGGCTTGGCCGTCCGACGTAGGACCAGGGAGCAATTGTGGTTGATCCTGCCCGTTATTGGAGCTTGCGCCCGGGTACCGAACAGCGATGGAAGGCCCCTCGCGTCTGGTGTCTCTCGGTGTCGTGTCACATGGGACGAAAGGCCGTCTGCCACTACTGGGCGTCCACGGTGACGCCCCTAGACTTCTCGAATCGCTCCTGCTGCCACGAGGCACCGGGGCGCCTGCATGGAGCCGGCACACGTGCTTACACAAGCGCGTCGCACGCCGCGTTCTAGAAGCCTTCCCTGCCTTCTCTCGGGAGATTTGTTGGGGGACGCGAGCGGCAGTATGACGACCACAACCTGGGCAGCCATTGGATGGGCAACACGCCGACGTTGAACCCTCGCTAGCGGTTCCGGCGTCCGCTGGTGGTTCGGCTGCCCATTTGTCCCTTCCCGACTGCGGCTGCACGCCGCCTAGCTTGGTGTCTCGGGCTCCATGCGGGGGCCCGCCTGGGTGTCTCCATGGACTGCGTTTTCTTTCTTCACTGTGGCCACTCTAGTGCCTCTCCTTGGAGAGGGCTGCGCAATATGAGCGCACCAGACGGCGTGGGTTCTTTTCTACACAGACATCATCGGTGCCCTGTTCCACCAGGAACCCGCCGCCGGCTCCTCGGAAAGCAGAGACATGAAAGCAGGGTTGTCTCAGATCATCGACTATGTCTTGGATCTACCCGCCCGTTAACTTGGGGTAGGGATACGATGCGTATTTCACGCCGGATCGCGGGCTTCAAGTCTCATTGTCCCTGACAAAGCGAGCACGCCTCTGGGTACGGCCGGTTTCACTCCTGTAAAGTACAGCTGACATGCAACATTCCGCCCGATGCCTGATGTGGACATTTGCGGGCAGCTGCCGAAGCCTCCGAGCAGAGCGGTGAAGCGTAACAGGCGGGATGCGAAAGGCCATGCCCAGGGCGTAGCCTCGTTGGCTCGTCCGAGAATGTCGACAAGGACAGCATGCGTCGTGAAGCATGAGGGCTGACGGGTACGTGCCACCTGTAGCCACGTGGCTTGAGGATAGCCGCATGGTAGATGCTTAGGTGTGATTACTGGGGGCAATCAGATGCGCAGGCTCTGCAGCCGCTTGACGACGACCTCGAAGAACCGCTCCTGCAGCTGCACCCCTTCCTCGTCCTCGAGACCCGCGATACCAAAGGCTATAGGGCCGGTGAGACACGCCACAATCACATCAGAGACCGTGTCCCCCAGGTTGCTTCTGAGCCAGCTCGTGACGCCAAGCCCCCCACTCAGCAGCGTCTCCTTGGCCTCAGCGGCCTCCCTGGCGCTGACATCCTCAACGCGCGCACGCCCGAGGATTTTGAAGATAGGCTTCCAGAGTGCGATTTCCAAGAGCACGATGCCGAGCGAGTAGATGTCGTGGATTTTCTTGTAACCGCGACTGGTGGCCGAGCACCGGGCTCTACCTTGCACAGCCGGGTGGCGGTAGAGATCCTCGGCCGCGTCGGCCGACGCTGTCTCGGACATATGACTGTATCGCTCCGCCGCGGGACGGGAGTAGTCGAAGCCTGTGAGGTAGGGACGGCAGATATCCAGACTGATGGCAGCATCATGTGGAGGTGCGCAGTCTGGTGGGAAGAACATAATGTGTTCTGACCGAAGGCCCTTGTGCAGCCAGTTCACGGCGTGCAGCCGCTCTAGCGACTCGGCCAGTGAGCGCATCAGCGCGACGCGCGCCGACAGCGAGGGCGTCTTCCTTGCCTGCCGCGGCTCGACTATATGTTCCAGCAGCGACACCGGGCGGGCTGTGGGGTCGACGCCCTCCGGGTTCTCGTACACGCAGCCGTAGTCTAGCCTGACCGCCTGACCGTCGCTCTGCTGGGCTGTCGTGTGTACGTAGTAGCCTAGGCAGCGCAGCGCTCGGAACTGGCGCGTGTGCTTGTCTTCGCGTAGCAGGCCGACCAGAGCCTCGAGCCTTTCTGTGGTGGTTCTGCCGATGCGGCCCCCGTCTGTCACGCGGGGCAGCTGCTTCCACTCTACCCACACGGCGCGCCAGGACTGTGACGACGGCTTGTACCATGCCGTTGTCCGCTTGGTATGGCTTGTGATATCTGGGCTTTGTGAACTCTTGTGCGTTTCCACTAACTGGATATCTCTCTCAGCAAGCCTGGAAGACTGGCCGTCCGTCCACACCGAAGTCTCTAGTTGGAGGGTGGAGAGCAAGTCGCGCACAAAAGGACATGGCTTTCTTTCTGTTGCTGTGACGAGGACCTTGGTCTGCGCAAGCTGCGCCAGGCTCCCCTCTAATCCCCGGCGCATCGTATAATCATTGCGGTCTGATAAAAGCCAGGGCGAAACGGAGGCGGAAAGATGTTCGCTTTCTCGTTTGTTTGTTGCCTGGAGCATTCCTGCCTTGAAAAGGTCAGAAAGCTGGTCTATCTTGTTGTTCAGCTGCAGGATCTGGTAGTTCGTCCGGGTTTGCTGGCTACTGAGCAGCTCCATCTGCTGGGTGCTGAGCAGCTGGTCCAGATAGTCGTTCAGCCCCGTTAGTCTTCCCAGAAGCTCCTCAATCTTGGCCTTGTCGGATACTACCCAGCGGATACTTGTTGGGAAGCGACTTGTTTTCTTGATGAACTTCAGCGACTTCATGAGGAGTGGGTTGGTGGCCGGGAAGCGCCGCTGCACGTCATCGTCCCCGATGAGAGTCTCGAGCTCTCCATCGCGCTGCCTGTAATTGACCCCTGCGTCTCGACCGAGATCAACCTCGTCACTGAGCAGAAGCGGCCTTGTGAGAGGTCTTAGCCGTTCGTCCAGGCGCCCAAATCGGAGGAGCAGGCGGTGTTGCTGGTCGAGGACATCGAGAAGCAGCGTCTTGCTGGATCTGCTGATGGTGAGAGTGTCGTCGTTCTCGCTCAGCTGAGCGATCTGTGCCCAGTTGAGGAGACGGTACTGCTCGCTCTTGATGCGAATGCGGAAGAATTTGTGGTCGTCGTCGAGGCCTTTGGCAGCCGAAAGTAATTGATAGCCTTTACGCGCGCTTCGGTCAGCTTCTTTGTCGGGCGTGATGCAAATCGTAGATTATGGATATTGTGAATGCCCCTCACCTTTGATGCAGCCCGAAAATACCTGGAAAATCAGAGAAACGGCGCCTAGCGCAGTCCCAGGATCCATTCTGCCGCAGTTGTTGAGAGGGGAGTCTAAGGGAGTGTGCTCTATGTTGGTCGTGCTTTTTTGCGTAGCTTTGAATGGCTTCGGACGGCTACAAAAAAATTCCCATCTTTCGAATGCTGTCGATGGCAGAGCCTGACCTCAAAGGCCAAGGGCTGACGGATGCCGTCACAGTGCAGCAGGGCGAAGCTGGCTGCGTGTTGTAGAGGGGCTGTGATGGCACACCAGATCCTTCTTGAGCAAAAATTACCAGTGATCACCCTCTCTCACCATGGCTGGGCGTCGAATGGTGTTCGTGTGGCGACAAATATCCCCGCGGCTGCAGTACCCTTTCGCAAAAGAGTGTCGGTGTGCAGACCGCGTTCTAGGACACCGGCGTGGCTATGCTTCAGCTTTGTAATTCGAAAAGGATTACAGTAGTCCTTTTGTATCCTAATGTGTTGTCTTGACGGCCTCGGGGAATGATGGCATAGATCTGCCTCGCATGGAATTCGTTGAACTGGGATGGGCAGTGCACAGTCCTGTGATGGGTCATGTCGATCTGGAGGTCAAGCAATGCCTCATCCCGTCTGATAATGCTCCAGCCCAGAGTTGGAGTGCCTGCCTTACATATTCGGTCTCTCCCGAGCACCTGCCGTTGAAGCTCATCCGTTGAAGCTCATCCGTTGAAGCTCATCCGTAGCCCAGTCTCGTGGAAAGTGCGGCCTAAATATCCGTGCCTTCCTCAATGAAATTTGCACTCATGTCTTAGTGGAGACCGAGGTACCTACTCGTAGATTCTTACATTTCCATCTCTCAACATGACCCTCATCTACCACACCCCCTACTGCGAGACTCTTCGAGGAGACGAGGAATCGCCTGCCGCCGAGATCAAACACGTCTACATGCCGGCGCCACCTCAAGCCTCCTATACGAGCCTCCTGACGCCTGTGACAGAAAGCATCGTCAGCGCAGCCAAGCATCTTCCTAGAGAACTATTCTCGCGCGGCCTACGGAAATGGCTCCCTGAGCCCAAAGACCCCCTAGCAGACCGCTGGATCCTCAAGGATGCCGTCTTCGCCGAGATCAAGCAGCTGCTCATCGACTACGGCAGAGCAAGCTGGAGCTACTGCCCGCGCACCTTTTCGGTCCTGTGGATAATGGGCGTCTCGGACGAAACGATCGACAGGTTCATGGCTGATGACAGAACGGACCACTATCTTCCCTACAACGAAGGCAATCTCCCCGACGTCATTAGGGGTGCCAAGCTGCGAGGCCGTTTCCTTGCGCTGCAAAAGTCGGTGCGCTGCAAGAGAGAAGGAGATGTCGCTGCGCTCGAGGCGGGCGGGAAGCATGTGACGCTGTCCGGCGACGTTCAGACCTACTTCTACCCTATGATGAACCTAGGCCGCGGTCGGTTTGCACAGGTCGACAAGGTGTACAGTTGCCAGACGACCAAGACTTACGCGAGGAAGATGATACATAGAGGCCAGTCAGTGCTAGAGGACATGACGCAGCTTGCGGCTTTCCAAAAGGAGCTAAAGACACTCAAGACGCTCTCTCACCGGCACGTGGTGCAGCTTGTCGGCTCATATACGCACCCGACGCACCTGGGGCTGATTATGAGTCCCGTTGCCGACTACGACCTGCTTGGCTATCTCCTGACCGATCAGGTCAGCTCGGACGATCGGAAGCGGACTCTGCGTGGCTTCTTCGGATGCCTTGTTACGGCCTTGGCCTACATCCACAGCAAGAAGGTGCGGCACAAGGATATCAAGCCTAGCAACATCCTGGTCAAAGACGGGCAGATACTCCTGGCAGACTTTGGCACATCCAGGATATGTCTTGACGGCCACTTGACCACAAACGGGAACTGCAGAGAGGGGACGCCACGGTACTGGGCCCCAGAAGTAATGGATGGCGCTGTAAGTTGCTGAACCTTTTTCTCTGGAACTGTCTGTCTGACAATGAGTCTGGGGCTAGGACCGCAACACGGCCAGCGACATCTGGTCCCTCGGGTGCGTCTTTCTCGAGATGGCAACCATCCTGCTTGGCCACACACACGATGACATGTTGCGCTTCTTTGAGCGCCGCGGCACCGAGGATCCACACCGAATCTGCCTGAACCCGCTAGCGACAGAGCTCTGGATCGAAAAACTCCGGGCGGTTGCTGGGTTCGACCACGCAGTGCTCGGGTGGATATCTATGATGCTACGCCCCAAGTCAGACGAGAGGCCAACTGCTGCGCAACTGCGCGGGATGGTCCTCGACGCCAGGTCCCAATTCGACTACATATGCCCTGAGTGTGCTTCAGTTGATGGTATCTTTTCCTCCGAATCACCGACTTCTGCGCAGCTTGTGCACGGAGGAGCTCTGCAGTCTTCGGGTCTCATCACTCAAGGCGATTGTCAGGTCCTTAAGTTCCTCCCCGAACAGGAGACAACCCACCCGGCCGGGGGGAACGCGAGTGGCGAGGAGAATGAAACAGCCGCTCAGTTGACTAGCCAACCAAGTAGTCCCAAGCAAGCCGCTGCTGCTCAAGAAATCGGCAAAGCCGAAAAGACAAAGCCCAATGGCGATCCGCCTCCACCACAAGTCCATGAGCAAGAAGGCGCGCAACCACGCCCGAAATCCTCACAAGACAGCAATGCCACCGGTGTTCTGAGCCTCGCTGGCGCTGTCGCAACTGTATCCACTCCCGGGCCGACCGAGTCCCCTGCCTCAGCCCCGGCGGGCAAGATCCCCAAAAAGACGAGATTCTCTTCAACCAGTGGCGACGAGGGTGACTCGGGCCGCTTTAGAGGACTTCCCTTGCCGCTACGCCCTGAGACCACCCAGCCGGGCCAGACATCACACGAGGTTGAGGCTTCAGACGAAGAGTTTGTCTGCCCAGATCGCCTTTCCCCGCCACCGTTCCGCCATTCTGACTGTCTCCCGTTGCCCCGCGCCTCCTTGGTTCCCTCGTACATCCTAGCTGGAACAAACCACTTCTCCCCGCAGGAGATCCAGAAATCCTCCGCCTCCTCTCGGGCCAAATACGTTTTTGTCTATGGCCGCCTGATGTTCCCATCGGTCCTGAACGCCATCGCCTCCCAGTCAACAGCCTCTCCGTTTTACAGTCCGATCCTGCAGCGCCGCCTCCGGCCCGCTACGGAGGACTGGGGCAAGGCCGACTGGTCCATCCAGCGGGCCAGCGAGCTCATGACACCCGCAAAGCTGAAGGGTTATGACCGATGGAGGCCGCAGGGGCTCGACTGCGCGGTCATACAACGGTCGGCGGAGTATACCGAAAGTATTTTGAGGAGGAGAGGGAGGAAAAGATATAGGAAGATCCAACCTTCTGGCGAGGTAGTGGGATTTTTAATTGTTGGCCTTCGACCTGAGGCATTGAGGTACCTGGATCTGCTATTCTCTTATAGCGACAGCAACCTGTCCAGTCTCAACCCCGCCCACCTAGCCGACCGCTCCGGAGGCGGAAGCGTCGTGTCCAGACTCAGTTCCGAGCCCGAAGGAGCGCCGCTTCTACAGGGAGAGAATGTCAGCGTGGAGGTAGAACTCAACAACGGGCGCGTGGCGACGGTGGACGCGTGCACCTACGTCTGGTCACAGGGTGCAATGGATCTGTTGAGCCCTTGGAGCGAGGAGAACTTTGTGCGCGGGTCCGAGTTCCAGGCCATGCTGGGGAGCAAGCCCGAGCGGCAAATGCAAGAGATGGGTTTGGCTCGGACGATGCAGGTATCCTTCTCGCTGGTGGGTGACTTCTTGGCCCATGCCGTACTCGAAGGGGATCTCGAAGACCTGGAGGCGGCATTGGATCACCGCAAGGGATCCTGCGATCCGAACGCGCCCTGCCGCGTCCACGGCACTGCCCTACAGGTGGCCGTGGTGGCGGGGCGCGGTGACATGGTCGAGCTGCAGTTGAAACATGGCGCCAACGTCAATCCCGCCTCAGGCGGACGGTATGGGACACCCCTTATTGCTGCGGCGTGCGCGTCCCGCAAGGGCATAACACGCATGCTCCTGGAGCACGGCGCCGACGTGTACAGAACACACGGGGAGCACGTCGGCGCCCTGTACCAGGCCGTCGGGCACTCGGACTACACCGTCACCGAGATGCTGCTCGAGCACGGCGCCTGGCTGGCCGAGGACTGGGGCGAGATCCTGGACCTGGCGGCCGAGGTCGGCGACGACGAGATCGGCGGCCTCCTGGCGAGTTACGACGTCCTCGACATGCACAGGCGCTACCTACTCGCGCGGCCGGACAGGGTCGCCAAGATCGCGAGGCAGGTGCCGTACGGGCGGATCCTCGAGGCGGTGGCGCACAAGTGCGCGGCCGCGCAGACCGTGGGAGGCCGGTGGAGGGGGCGCAAGGGCGTCGCCGTCGTGGCCGCGGCGCTCAACGCCGGCGCGCCCGTCACGATTCTTTCGGCGCTGAGGAGGGCAGTCAGGCCCGTGCAGGAGCTGTTTGAGCTGCTCCGGCGGCACGACGAGATGGAGGAGCGGGAGCACGAGCGGGCGATCGAAAAGGGAGGGGATAAGGAGGGCGGCGGGTCGCCGGCTTGGGAGATGAGCGACTATGAGGAAGACGAAGATGATGTTGAAGGCGAGGAGCCTACAGGGAGGAGCAAGCGGCACAAGATTGACTTTGAGTGGAAAGGCTCTGGGGGTGCTGATCTGGACAACAGTACTAGAAGAAGCTAAATCGCGGCTACTGATAATGGATCTGAATAGGGAGAATATACCTATACAAGAATAAGAACGGAAGGAGCGACAGCGCAGCCCAAGTTATGGTGCCGGTGAGAAGCCAGCAGACGCCATACCTTGGGCTTTGAGACCTGGCCGGAGCGAAAGCAGGGAGCAAGAGGTGTTGATCTGGATATTACTCGCAGAAACTGGATTCCTCTCCATCAGCCCTGAAGTTTGAGGATGATACGCAGGTCCGAATCTCATCTTGGTGCCGTACAGGTCGAGCAGGGTTTTCGAGCCCTCGTTGGCAAAGTGACTCCCGTTGTCCGACGAGATGATTTCCGGCCACGCAAAGATTCCGGACCACCCAAAGGACCAGATGTCGGCGAGGTCAACCCCACGGGCCAATGGCAGTGCCTTACTGCGAGATGGTCAAGTGGGTAGAATCCTAATAATAGATTCTTTAGAAAATCGTCTTTCTGTCCAGCGATCGTTACGTTACGTCTTCGCGGCTGCAGATCACGCCAATCCATCGTTTTGGATCACCGCGCGTGCTTGCTGCTCTGGGCGATCTCCTTTATGCCTCTGGTGGGCATCGCAATATCCTGGAAGCCGGGCATGGGTAGGGGGTTTCCAGACCCGCGGCCTCGTCCGTTTGGTGCCAAGGCCCTGGGGAACAAGGGGGTGGCTCCCAGATGGGCGCATTGACGGTTGGAAATTGATTGCCACGCTGGACAGGGCACTACCGATTTGGGATGGCAGCTGCTCTCGAGGCTAAAGCTGCCTTCCTGTTTTTATTCTTATTTTTCAATCCTGTTTTTTATGTATTCCCCCTGATATTCCTGCCTACCGTGGTACTAGAAACTGCTATCTGTTCTGTGGTAGCGTTCCGGCACAAAGTTTACGGGAAACCCCAGCGCGAAACGCGGCTTTCACTGCCGGGTTGGGCCTCCCTGGGCGTCTTCGGGGGCCCCTAGGCCCCGCTTGTTTCACAAAACACGAAACTGGCGCGCAGAAGAACACTCTCGCCAGCCGCTGCCAAAGGCTTGAACCAGCCTTGTTGATGTAGGTATGGGTACACACTTGGCCCTTTGTACCCAACCTTTATGCATTGATGTTTCCGCCGTTCTAACCGTTAGAAACGTGTTTGGTGGCGGGGGAGATGCAAGAGATGCGCTGATTTTCACGGCCAAGGCCATCGTCGACTAGGCCCCCGGTGGGGATCGATGAAACGGTCGAGAAAGGAGAAGCATAAGCGGAGTTGGCGTGGCATTGGGAGGTGACATTCGCCCCAGAAAAGAGCACCTTGGGTTTGTTTGAAGATACCCCGACCTGGGGTGTTGATGGGTCCCTGGCCTTGCTCGTCGGGTTACCCGTGCATTTGAGGCGCGACGCTCAAGTTATAAAACGCAGACGCAACGCAACGTCTTCTCGTGGAAATTCGAGATGGAACCACCATCATCACCAACACCTGGGTCCTGTCTTTCCTTCTGCCATCCGTTGATTCTTTTCTATACACGCAGGCCGTGACTCCACTTTGAGATTCAAATAATTCGTCTTGTCTGAACATTTCCAGGAGATTTTCTTTCCCTCCTTTTTTCACGACAAAGCCACCATCATGCAAATCACGCAGATCGTCACCCTCCTCGCCCTCGCCCTCCCGGCCTTGGCCGACGGGGCGGTCGAGCGGCGCTACGTGGGTGGCCCCGCCAACGCGGCCGCCCTCGCCGTGCGCGCGCCGCAGTTCGGCAGGAGGCCCGGCGAGTCGGCCACCGAGTTCAACGACCGCGAGAACAACCCGGACCCGCCCGCACGCGCCGGCGAGTTCCTCAAAGGCCTCTTTGGCGGCAAGAGGAACGGCGCCCTGAAAAACGCGGGCGCGGCGGCGGGCGCGGCGGCGGGCGCGGCGGCGGGCGCCCAGCAGTCGGGGGCGACTCGCGGCAACAACGCTGCCACCGGCGACAATGGCAGAACTGGCAGGATCGAGGCCACGGACCCGGCAAAGCAGGCGGAGCAGGACGCCATCACGGCCCGGCTTGACGCTGAGAACAACCCGGAACCTCCCGCGCGCGCTGGGCAGATCCTCAGCGGCGGCCGTAGCAAGGGCCAGAGGCGGTCGCTCGAGGCGCTGCGCATTGACTAGAAGTATGAGGATGACTTGCTCGAGCGTCAGCAGGTGGAGAGTACGAGCCAGGGCGTGGCCGAGTGTTCGCTAAGGGAAGCTGTGTGAAAACGGCTGAACGAATAGCTCCGCACATGACGTTACGACGACTCAATTGCAAGGGCATCTCATGAATGCAGTTTTCATCGCTCTGGTGGTGCCATTTGTTGCATCACCGAGACAAAAGTCCAAAGGGAGATGGCCGATTTGTACATATGACAGGCTTTAGTTTGGGCCTGAGCCAAGGGAGCTGGGAGAAATTATGCTTCAATTTTCTTTCGACCAGAATTCTGCTTTATCCAGCCCCAAGTCGTCAAGCCACCCACTTTTCCCGCCAAACCTGGTTCCCAGGTATTTCGGCAGGAACCTCCAAGGCCTGAAGCTCGGCGCGTACGGGGCTGCCGTCCGCCTCGTACAGCCTGCCGGCCATCTGGTTGTCGGGCGTCTCTGTAGGGACTTCCGGCCCCTGTAGCTCTGCCCGCCTTTCTGGTGACGGTTCGCGGCTGCGCGGCTCCTGTGGTTTCGCAAGGCGTCTTCGCATCCGCACGAGTATCACCGCCATCGCGAGCATGCCCAGTAATGCTGCACTGCCCACCACAACTCCTACCACAAGGCCGATGTTGACTGATGGTGTCGCTGTGGGATCAGTTGGCTTGGAGGTTTCGTCTTTTCGATCTGTCGAGGAGCCTCCTCCTCCGTTTGAACTGGTGTTGTTCCCTGCGTTCTCTGGATTAGCTTTGTTTGCTTCACGGCCCGGAACCGGGCGTTAGCTGCTTTCCGGCCGAATAAAAGCTCCTCGTTCCACCTACCTGTGGCAAAGAGATCCTTCGTCGCCGGTGAGGCCCAGACAATCTTGTTGGCATTCCTAAATCATACGCCATCAGTCCACGCGTCAGTGATAAAGCCCTGCTCGAGATCCAGTCGTCTGGGGTGAGCAGCTGCCTACCCTGCCTTGTACCAGTCTACAACGACCTGTGGCGATCTGTACTTAGCGGCGTTGACGTCGTATCCGCCGCGCCACTGAAGCTCCGTCATGTCGAACACGCCCACCCCCTGGCGCCAGGGGTCCTTTGTGGTCCAGTGGTCGGGGCTCTCGTCGAGCCTGCCCAGGCCGCCGACCGAGATCATTTGCCTCTTCCCGACTGCGGCGCAGGAATGCGCGGCACGGGGCGTGCCGGATGTGGCCTGGGACCAGAAAAACCCGGGCAGACTCAAGACGTAGACGCCGTCGAACGCCTGTCCCTGTTCGCCTTCCGCGCCGGGGGTGCCGCCGTATACGAATCTGTGCAGCAGAGGGAACGTCCTTAGCCCAAGTGGAAGAAAAAGCTGTCTGGGGAAGTTGAGGGGCTTACATCTCGTAAGTCCCGTCTTGTCCCGGCACGCCCACGGAGCAAAACTGGCTCCTCTCGGACGGCACGCTGCCCGTCGCCGTTTGCGTGTGCCACCTGCGTCGCTCAATGTCGTAGATCTTGATCTCGGAGAAGCCATAGAACGACGATGGCTGGGCCCCATACCCGGTCGGCTCCAGGCGCCGCCCGGCGCCCCCGAGCGCGACGAGCACCCCGCGCCGCCCGCCGAAGCCAGGGACGTGCTCCAGCCGGCCGCCGACCCAGGTGCCGGTCTTTGAGAAGGAACCCTCCCCCGCGGCCGACTCGTTGGTCCACCTGCCCGTCGCGAGGTCGAGCGAGTACAGGCCCGGCGTGGCCTGGATCAGGCCAAACGGCACGCGCGTGTCGGTGAACCTCGTCGCCGCGCCGCCCAGCATGAATACAGTGCCGTCCGCCCTCGCGAACCCCATCTTCTCGGACCTGAGGATGCCGGCGGCGACGGCCTCATTCGCGGCCGTGGTGTGGCCCTCGGCCCATTTTCTGTCGTTGGCGGAGAAGGTCCCAATGACTGGACTCGATGAGATCTGTTCGGTGGCAACGGTCGAGCCGCCCCAGACGGAGAACGAGTTGCCAGAGGGCTCCGCCCAGACGGCGGCCCATCGCGTCGGCGGAAGCCTCTTCTCGATGCTCTCGATGCGCAATTCCGATATCTCCCAAGACGATTTCAGCGGTATCGACAGAGTTTCCGACGCTATAGAGTGAACCGCCGTAGTTAGATCACCGACTTCACCGGCCGTGTGTACATTGTAGGATTTGTCAATACCGGGACTGCTCTTCTCAACTTGGTCCTTGGGCTGTGTTCCGTTGATTATCTGTGACACCTCCCCGCCGTCAATGTACAGAGCGTCTCCAAGCACGACAACTGTACATCGAACATGTTAGTGGAGCGAGGAATTGGCAGACGGAGGAGCTGTTAACCTGCCTCTGTGGTGGGCCCTTCGGTAAAACGCATCGGCGGACGGGACCTGGCCGCCCGAAGACTGAGGGATCCTCGCCGTCAGGCCGTGAACGGCGGTGGGAGCATCAGGATGGGCAATTAAACCTGCCACTACGGAAGCTGTATAAAGCCCAAATAGACTTTGGCCCAGTGCAAGGAAGGCAAGGCAGCGCATGATGGACATGACTTCCAGCTCCGAGGCGGTCGCCAAGGGCAGCAGAAGGCGAGGGCGAAAAGTGCCACTGGTGAAAGGGCATGTTCAAACAGACTTATAAGGGGGAGGATCCGCAAATTAGAACGATGTCTGGTGGGGCCGAGAGCCCTTTTTGGGGGCCGTAACCATCTTGGTGTAATCCTCTCCATCACCGTGCCGCATGCGCGCATCTGGATCCAAAAAAAAGCCTAGTAACATGGGGGGTAACAGGGGGGTTGAAACTGGAGATCGCAGGGGTCGTGGTGACTTGGGGGGATGTCACGAGACTTCAAGAATTTTTCGTCCTTCAAAAGCTTTTTTCGATTTCTCTCCTTCTTTCACCAACCTTAGCAATGGCATTCCAGTTTTAATCCCTTTGTTACTGGGTGGGTTTTTAACCTTTGTTTCCCTTGCAGATGGTACGACTGCGGCTGCAGCCCTGAGCACAGCCACACAGCTGCGCAAATTACGGAGGGGCCAAAATGGATTGACAGCAAATCGTTTTTGCTCAAGCGACCCCGAGGTCAGCCGCAGCGGATACTTCCCGCCATCCGGGCACAAGATCCCAGGGCTGTTCCCATGCTCGATTCAGGGGGCCAGAAGTGAGGGGCGGTTCTGGGTCTTGAATCGACTCGGAAGTGGCCGCCTCCATCAAATATCCACCAGCGTGTGTGGTTTAAGGGTAAAATCCATCGTTGCCATCGATGGGCTCCCGGTTCGAGTCCGGGCACACGCATTCTATAATTCAGATCTTCTCTAAAACGAGATGTGGCCGATAACTTTTGCCTTTTGCCTCCTTGATATTACTTCGCCGCTCCAAGTTTTGGGCCCATTTGCACTTTCGTTCTTACCCAAGCGCAAACCCGTTATCGCCTCTCGTGTCTCGAGTGCGTGTATTTTATCCACTTAAAATTTAGCTCCGCTGGACCCTGGGCGTTGCTGACGAAAGGCCCTTTTTCGTGCTTACTGGCTAATACACGTGCAGGAATGACAAGGGGGGACGTGGAGGTGGAAAGGAGAGAAAGAGAGAGAGATAAGTAAATCTAGGCATTTTACAACGATGGGAATGACTAGCAGAGAAAAATAGTGCATTGTGCGTAGGATGGGGGTGGTAGACGGGCTCGGGTTGCCTTGGCGGTGCGTATGTGCCTCCGCATCTCAGGGCTTGTGTTCGCCCTGCCGCCTGTGGTAAAGCACAACCTGCCTATCTATAAGGAAGGTGGCGGCAGCTCAGGCATGGACGTGTGTGGTTGGCGACTAGCGACTGAGCTAGGCTCCCCAGTACCAGCATCCGTCGGGGACAGGACTCTTGCTGGGGGAAGCTCCGTCGACTAAAGATAGCACATGCCACCACCTCAGACATGGTGCCAGTAGCGAGTATGCACGCCAGACGCGTCTCTCGGTACGGCGTCAACTGGTGCCACGCGAGCCTGTATGGGACTGGACTTGGGCAAACGGGTGGGCAGCAGGAAGGGAAGGAACAGCCCTCGTCCCGCCAGCCGCCCTTGCATTTCTCGCCAGACCACACACCCCGCGGTACCCCGTTCAATATTTTCCCAGTCGAGTTTTCTTTCCACAGAAATCTTTGTGTGCAAATTTCCGTCATCTCCCAACCCCAAACCAGATGTCTTTTCCACTTCTCACTTGGGCCCGAAACCAACACAAACATTTCGAAGCCGTTACCAGAGCTGCCTACAGACAACAAACAAACAAACAAGGGCTTTCTCCGACAGGGTCCTCTCTCCTAGGGCTGCCCCGCTCCCATCCCCATTCCTCCTCTCCCAGTCAACCCAGAGTACACCAAGTCCATGAAGGCCTACTACGACAATGGCTACACCGAGACAGACAAGTCGGACTGGAAGACGGCCCTGGGGGAGCTTGGCATCTCCCCAATTCACTCCAATTCGGCAGCGCCCATCACGGCTCCCGGTCGTCTCCCGCAGCAGCATGTGACCCAATCAAGTACCGCTGCTCAGCGGTCCCCCGCCGAGAGACTATCGCCTCACCCAAGAGGCGGAAGGGCGGATTTCGCTCCCCAAGCTGGCCTGGCTGCGGTTTGACGAAATGAATCCTGTTCCTATCCGGCCACCCATCTCTTGGACTCTAGAGGCACAAGCGCGGACACTCACGCCACCTGTCCGGTGGTCTTGGCTTTTGTAAAACAATTATCGCATTCGAAGTCGATGTGGTCTGGAGCCTCGTGCTCTTCGTCATCGGGATCTCCTTGGAGCTCATGCAGATCAGCCACGCGACGGTGAGGGGTCGCGCGCTTGTCCTTTTTGTGCTGTAAGCAACACTGAGACGTACGACGAGCACCTGCCCTCTGGCTTCCTCTCAAAGTGTCAACGTACTATCACAAAACCGCCAAGACCAGAGCTAACCAGGTTTTCTTCCAAGAGAAGTGTAGGGCGCAAGAAGTCGACAGCCTTTGGCACGGCGAATTTCTCCCGAAACAGTCGCCCCCGCCCGTAAACCTTCGAGAGCTGCGGCGGGCGAGCTCGTCCAAGATGTAATCTAGTTCCTCAGCTCGTCGACGCCTATCAACGCCTGTTGCGGAATGCCCCAAAATATCCGTCGAAGAGAGAGCCACCGTCATGGCCTTCCGTTGCAGTTGTCGGGGCGCTTCAGGGATGCCGTTGTGATTATCCAGACGTCTGTTGATCGGCCGGAGATCTCTGTGGTTTTATAGTCACTGCTCCGCAACGGCATCAACGACCTTCGGCGCCTGGAGTTTCTCGTCCAAGATACAGATGTGCAGTCAAGGGGAGTAATCCTCGAGACAATCTTCTACCCCGATAGCAAGCCCTGGCTGCTCCGCGCATGTTATCACCTGGTAACCTACCTGCAAACCAACAAGGGATTCACCAAGGCGCAGGCTGTTGAGGCCATTGGATGATATAACGCCAACCTGCGCGATATCGACAAGAACATTATCTTCAACAGCTTTTCGAAGGAAAAATCGAGTTGCCAGATGATTTTCTCTACCATTTCTCTTGGAAAGAGGACGGATATCCCGGCCGGGGACTTGGTGCCTAGGTCGACAGCTTTCTCGCGGAATGAATTGAGGCGGTCGTGAAACTTGACGCACCAAGCGCGGAAGGCGTAGCTGGCCAAGTCGGCCTTTGCGATGTACAGATCCCCAGGTCCGTAAATAAAGACGATGCTCAGGCAGCCTGCAAACTCGATGCGTTGGCCGTCGCCTCCACGCCAGAGGTGCGCGCTCCACTCTCTCTTGTAGTCCTTGTCTCGGGCGCGCTCCCGGAGGTACTGTGGGTTTTGCAGTTTGGGAGGAAGGCCTCGCTCAGAGCGGCCCAGAGCGAAGCTTTCGTTAAGCCAGAGCTCGTTCCGCTATTCCATCGTAGCGAGGTTGCCGAGCCATTGATGGGCCAGTTCCCGGCGACGACGTATGCGGCGCGGTTGCGGGGGGCACGAGGTTGAAAAAGAGTTCCGAGTCTACATAGCAGAGCTGGCAACCGTTTCGTTATCTTTACAGCATATATAGCCTGCCCTGCTGTCACAAATTGCAACATCACTGCCTAAGAAGACGGTAGCGGCACTAGGGAGAGATTCGAGGCGAGCAAATTGTGAATTCATCAACGTCATTATCCTAACAAGTACCGTACACTTTCTCCCCAAGACGTACTCTACCACCGCGTGCGTCTGAACTTGGCGCTCCTCGGGGGCAGCGACGTGTCGTTGCTGGCGGCCTCGACCTGTGCGGCGAGCCCGGCGTCCAGCTCGGTGGCGGTGCCGGGCGCGGGCGGCTTGGCGAGGTTGAGGAACATGGGCGTGACGACGTCGCAGCGCATGGCCTGGCGGTCGCTCATGCGCTCCATGTGGGTGTTGTTGGTCTGGATGAAGATGCGCTCGCGGCCCTCGGCCGTGTAGGGGGTCCACTCGGGCGAGCCGGGCTGGCGGTCGACGTTGGGGTCGAGGTGGCGGATGAAGGAGAACCAGTAGCCGCGCACGAGCGGGAGGGCGGCCGCGTTGGTGGTCAGGTACGACTTGGGCGCGTTGTTGTCGCGGCTCTGGCCCCAGAAGGCGTGCGTGTTGACCGTGTGCCAGGCGCCGAAGCCGGCGGCCTCGTCGGCCGGGTCGATGACGTCGTAGTTGTAGTTCCACGTCGGGCTGCCGCCGGCGTCGCGCGCCAGGAAGTCGATTAGGTTGCGCGTCTGGCAGTGGTTGCCGATGTCGCCCATGGCGTCGGCGAGGTTGCGCCACTTGGCGCCCGAGTTGGGGAACACGGGCTGCTCCGAGTCGAGGTACAGTCGCTGCAGCACCGCGAGCGAGCCGTTGGTGAGCGAGCCGTCCTGCTGGAGGAAGAACTTTCTGGCCTCGTCGATGGAGGCCGTCGACTGCGGCACGTTCTTGGTGCCCTCGTCGGCGTCGGTGCCCCAGATGGTCGGCACGCGGCGGAACTTGCCCTGGCGGAACATCTCGGGCAGGCTGTCGGTGAAGAGGTCGCCGTCGATGCTGGGGTTGAACCAGCAGCTGCTCGAGCGGATGGCGACCTGGTCGAGCGCGCGCAGGCACGCGATCCTGTCGGCGCTGCCGGCGCAGCCCTTCTCCTTGACCAGGCACTGGAACTGCTCCTCCCCCCTGTCCATGGTGCGCAGCGTGGCCCAGGGCCCGGACTCGACGATGCCGCCCTTGAAGAGCTCCTTGCCGCCGGGGATGTTGGCGGCCATGAGCAGGCCGACGGACGAGCCGCCGGCGCTGACCCCGTCGATGACGACGTGGTCCGGGTCGCCGCCGAACTTGGCCACGTTGGCCTTGACCCACTCGAGCGCCTTGATCATGTCCTTCATGCCGGCGTTGAGCGTGCCGCCCTTGGCCGCCAGCTCGGCCGTCTGCAGGAAGCCGTACATACCGACGCGGTAGTTGAACTGCACCAGCACCATGTTGCCGGCCGACACGATCTCGCGCCCGTTCCAGTTGGGGGACGAGTTGGACCCGAAGCCGCCGCCCTGCAGGAGCACGACGACGGGCAGGCGCGAGTCGGCCGTGGCGGCCGTGGGCGCCGTGACGGTGAGGTACAGGCAGTCCTCGTCGGCCTTGAAGCGCGAGTTGGGCTTGGCCGTCCAGTCGTTGGGGTTCATGGGCGGGCAGATGCTGCCATGCCGCGTCGCGTCCACCATGCCCGTCTGCACCGGGTCGGCCGGCGCCGCGAACCGGAGCTCGCCCACGGGAGGAGCCGCGAACTGGATTCCCTTCCACATAGACACGCCCAGATCCGGGTCCGTGACGGCGCCCTGGAACTTTGCGTAGCCGAGGTCCACGAGCGTGTCGACCGCGCGGGCGCCCGAGGCCATGAGGCCCGCGGCCGCCAGTATGAGGGAGAGGCCTGTCGGTGCGCGCATGGTGGAGGAAAGGGTTATTAAGATAAGGGTTTACGTGCCCGTCCGCTAAGGGTAGTATATAAAAGAGAGTAACGGCTTAAAAAAGAAGCCTGTCCCAAAAGCTAGCGACTTGACTGCGAAGGGGCGGAACAAAGTCGAAAGGCGGTGGTGCGAGAAGGAAAGGGCCTTCCCCAAGATCCGGAGCTACTCAGCCAGAGTATTTTGTATTCCCAGAGCGCTGGTCTGGGAAGCGGTAACGGCTTCCCCTCTCACAACGCGACACGGCTCCTCCCGCCCCTGAGCCACCCTGGAAAGGGGCCCGACTATGGGGTCGCACCCTTGACCGAATCGGTCGTTGAGTCGGTATCGGCCTGGCTTTTCTCGAATTCAATCTGCTTTTAGGTTAATTACAAAGTGCTTGAAACGCCGCCGACCACGGTGCTCCTTGAATTCGCTTGTCATGCCATTGCGGAGCTTTGCCGCTCACCACGGACCAGCACGGAGCTCGGTCTGCTCGGGCCCAAGGTTTGCCGCACAGGGTCGGTTGAATATGAGGGGAAAAAGCGCACCCCCGGATCTTTAGCCTGATAGAGACGATACTTCACCGCCCATTAGACCCAAACTGCCGAAAATGAAAGACTAGACTACTCAAGCGCGGCGCAACGTGTTCGTGATATTCAACCTATTATGGGCATCTACGCGGACCCCCGACTCCATAAGACGAATCCTCGCCTCCCCTTCGGTCGCAACGCGCAGAATCAGCAGAATTCCAACCGGACCGTCACGGAACAGATCCTCTCCAGCTCCGTCAGCATGTCGCTGTACCTCGGGTGCGCGTTGGCGAGGAACGCGTCGCGCAGCACGTCGACGACGTCCGCGGTCACCGACTCGGGGTTCGCGACCCGCCAGTCGTTTCCGATCACGTCCATGATGGCACCGGTATAGTGCCGGACCACGACCTCGGCCACGTCGGCGGTTACCATGTGGGGGAGCTCTCTGCTGCTCGGGTCCAGTGGACTGAGGGTGGGCTGGGCGCCGCCGCCGCCCTCGAGATGCAGGCGGGGGTCCCCGCTGCACATGTTGTTGACGCACCGGTTGGTGGCGCGCGTCATGCGGTCCGTCAGGCTGTCCATGTTGAGGACCCTGAAGGATCCCATGATGCCGTACACCAGCCCATCGAAGTACTGGAGCTTGCTGCAAAGCACCTCGTAGAGGTGGACTTGCACGGCACAGGCGAGGAGGGAGTTGGTCGTCGTGACGACCCGCTGGTGAGCTGTCATTGCCGCTTCTGCTGCTGCTGCTGCTGTTTACTGGCTGTTTACAAGGTAGAGGTGCCTGGATGTCAAGTGGCGTGTGTAGACTACGTGGGCATATATATACTGAGCGTTGGATGGCTGCTGAATGTCCTTGTCCGGGCAACTCGTTGCCAAGCGTGCGTATTTATTTACCTCACACCTACCACAAGTGAAGCCATTGTGCCATTGTGAGTGACCAACTTCCATTACATCGGCCATGGAAGCCTGATGCCGGTGATTGGAGGTTGAGTAGCTCTGACTGAGGTGTAGCCTCTTCAATGCGATGGTTTAGTCTTGCTGATATCATCACATCACGTGTGCTTCTAGCCGAAGTAAAAGCTCTTTGATGCGACGGCCCAGTCTTGCTTTCCACACATCACGTTCCCTTACCAGATCACATGGATTTACCTCGATAGTGTTGTGTTATTCCCGACTTGGCGCACTTTTGCCGGTGACATGGCAAGCTGACATGCATCACCGCCAAGTTTGATGTTTCCTTTTCGGGGCAATGATCCCACCGAACATTCTGGGTAAATCACAGCTCCGCACTGCTAGCGCAGAGGCCATCAGTCAGCGTGCGAAATTGACGCATGACAGCGGACGTGGGAAATGGGAGCCGGCGCAGCTCTTATAGTCGAGCTCGACTGCCTCTTTCCATATGGACACGGCGAAATGGCCTGCCGCCAGATACCCAACACTTTGTCGAGTCAAGCCAACGCCCCATTTTCACCATGCCAATCGACTTCCACCTCAGCCCAGCGGAACAGGAAACCCGCGCCGCCGCCGCGGCCTTTGCCCAATCAGTCCTGAAGCAGTCACGGGCGGCGTACGAAGGGCAGACGGGACACGCCAAGCGCTTCCAGGCAACGCGGCCCGCGTACGAGGCGGCGGCGGCCGGCGGGCTGATCAAAGGCCTGGTGGCAGGGCCGCTGGGCGGGAGCGGCGGCTCGCTCGTCGAGAGCGCCATCATGGTGGAAGAGTGTTACGCAGTCGAGCCGTCGGCGGCGCTGACCCTGTTCGCGACGGGGCTGGGCCTCAGCCCGCTCAACGCCCTCCTATCCGCCGAGGGGGCCGGGGAGGGAGGCAGGGAGTTCCTGGCGCCGTTCCTCTCAGGTCAGGGCGCGCCCCTCGCGTCGCTGGCCTTTAGCGAGCCGGGCGGCGTGGCAAACTGGCTGGAAAAGGGCGGCAGGGGCCTCAACACGACGGCGCGCCGGCAGCCCGACGGGTCGTGGGCCCTGAACGGGGAGAAGATGTGGGCGACCAACTGCGCGGGCTGGGACTTTAAGGGCGCCGACCTCACCTGCGTGGTGTGCCGCGACGCGAGCGCCGAGGGGGTCGCGGACGACCCCCGCAGCAAAATAATGCTGCTGGTAGTGACACGGGCAGACCTGGACCGCAGCGGCCCCGGGGCCTTCACAGTGTTGCGCCACGTCGAGACGGCGGGCCACACGTCGTGGTCGGGCCCGCACGTGCGCTACACCGACGTGGTCGTGCCGGCCGGGAACCTTCTCTGCGCCGCGTCGCCGTCCGGGCGGGCCGCCGACGCGGTGCTGGGCGCCTTTGACGGGTCGGCCGTGCTGGTGGGCGCCATGGGCGTAGGCCTGATGCGGGCCGCCTTTGACGCGGCCCTGGCCTTTGCGCGGGGCTGGGGCAACGGCGGCGGGGCAGAACCCCTGCTGGCACGACAGGCGGCGGCGGACCTGCTGTCAGGGGTCAAGATGCAGGCCGAGGCGTGCCGGGCGCTGACGTGGAAGGCGGCGCACGCGCTAGAGCGCGGGCCGGGCAGCTACGCGGCGCGGCGGGAGCTGGCGCTGGCGGCAAAGGTGCACTGCAGCGACGCGGCGGTCAGGGCGGTGGTGGACGCCATGGGCGCGGTCGGGGTGTGAGTAGCATCTTGGCGATGCGTTTGGCCTGGGTTTTGACGCCCGGTGATAATGCTGACTTTGGGTGATACGCGCCGCAGGTCCTCGTATGACAAGAGCCAGCCGTTTGCCAGCCTCCTGATGGACGCCATGGCGCTGCCCGTCTTCGACGGCGGCAACGTGGGCATGAGGAGGCGCGATTTGCAACAGCTGATGATGGATCCAGAGTACGACGCGTGGGCGGCGACCTACGGGCCCTCCAAGTGACTGGCGTAGCACTGTAGGCTGGGAGCGGGGGCGCTTTTGGTTTCATTGCGTGTTTGTTGGTCGCAGAGATCGTCCTTCGGCTGCTCTGGAGGGGCCTGTGCGTTAGAGCGTTGGAGCGTGGAGGCTGGGGGCGGGGAGAGAGTCCACAGCAAGCGCTGTTGGCTCGACACGTCGACAGCGCACGTGCACCCTGAATTCGTCCCATCAAATCGCCATATCAAATCGTCATCCGCTCGAGCCACCAACAGCGTTTGCCCCACTGATTAGGATGGCGGGAAGCTGCAGCTCAAATCTCAATTTGGCGGGGACCTTTCCTATCTGAGCGGGACCTTCCTACCCGTGCCGCATCTTCCAGCCAACCCCGGCTCTGCTCGACCAACCGGATTTCGAGCATCCAGAAGACGCAGGAAGACAGGAGGTGCCACCCCTCGCCATCTGTGGCAGAAAAAGAAGTCCCAAGCGACATGTTTCGGACGAGCCACACGGAGCATTTCGTTGCGGCTAAAAACATAAACAGAAAAAAAAGGATGCCAGCCAAACTACGAGTTTCAGCCCGCCCAGCCCTACCTGCACCGTAGATCAGGACCACGCCAAGCTCGCAGAGACGACAGGCGCCAAGCCGTAGTGGGTGTCTCCGTGATGTGTCAAGCCGCCCACCCCGCCCCTGGCGCCGGCGGACTACTCGACTGGCACCCGCCATATCATACCCGGCTCGTTGATCCCAACACGGCTCGGCTGGCCGGCTACTACACCGCATTAGAGCCCCCTGCAGCTCTTGTCCGTCCTCTTGCGACTTCTGGGGTTAGGAGCGCCTCCTGGGGTCAGGAAGTGAGATGTCCACCCGTCGGCCGCGCTATCGAGGGGAGCGCATGTCCCAACCGACAGTCGAGGGCGTATAAGACGAGCCGGGGACGGCCGTGTCGGACGATCTAGATGGCAGCCGGTTCCCCAGCCCTCATTCGCACCGTAATCCCATCTGCTGCTCTACCTCCTCCCCCCAAAGGCTCACACCGGGACAGGTTTCCCCCTCCGACAGCGGAAAGATGGCTTTCCAAAACGTCACCCAGGCCGCGTCGATCGCGGCCGACGGCGTCGACGTCTTCTTCCGCACCGCCGGCGACCCGCAGAACCCCGCCATGGTGCTGCTGCACGGCTTCCCGACCTCGTCGCACATGTTCCGCAACCTGATCCCGCTGCTGGCCCTCAACTTTTACGTCGTGGCCCCGGACCTGCCCGCTTTCGGCTTCACGAAAATCCCCGCGGGCCGCAACTACGCCTTCACCTTTGACGCGCTCGCCAACACCTTTGCCGCCTTCCTGGACGCCATGCAGATCTCGCGCTATGCCGTCTACGTCTTCGACTACGGCGCCCCCGTCGCCATGCGCGTCGCCGCCGCCCGCCCGGACAGTGTTGCAGCCATCATTACGCAGAACGGCAACGCTTATGAAGAAGGGCTGGACGATGCGGGCTGGGCCGGGTTCCGCGCCTACTGTAGGTTTCTTTTTCTTTTCTTTCTTCTTCTTTTCTTTCCCCTGATCTTCCTTTCTTTATCGCTCCCGTACTAACATCACACAGGGGCCTCCAACTCCACCGCGGACCGCGACGCCCTGCGCCCGCTCCTGACGCTCGAGTCGACCCAGATGCAGTACAGCGCCGGCTTCCCCTTCCCCGAGGCCGTGCAGCGCGAGGCCGCGATCCTAGACCAGGCCCTGCTGGACGCGGGCGACAAGGAGGTGCAGCTCGACCTCTTCTTCGACTACCGCAAGAACGTGGAGCTGTACCCGTCCTTCCAGCAGTACTTTCGCGACTCCGGGGTGCCCATCCTGGCCGCGTGGGGCAACAAGGACCCCTTCTTCACCGTCCCCGGCGCCCAGGCCTACGGCCGCGACGCCCGCGTCTTCCAGCTCGAGCTGCTCGACGCTGGCCACTTCGCCCTCGAGACAAACGAGGTCCGCGTCGCAGAGCTCATCAACGGCTTTGTGACGAGCAACAACGTCTTTGGCAATGCTGCCGGGGCCGCTGCGGGCGCCAACACCCCTGCCGCCGTGCCAGCTGCCCCCGGCACCATCGCCCCTGGCACCGTCATCCCTGGTGTTGGCACGGTGCAAGAAATCACAAGGATCGTCATTGGCGCTTAGATGCATTGGGAAAGAGGTAATGAAAGAGAAATTGGTATCTGGGTAGTCATGAATAGAACTGAAGATAATATTGATGGTGAATACGGGCGCGATCAACTGTCGTAGGCTTATGTCCAGAAGTCTTTTTGACCTACACCCCTTGCTGACGTCTATTTCCACCTTTTCCGAAGCCGTCTCGACACTAGTCACGCCGTCAGTGCGTGATGGTTGGCGGGTGTCGGCAGGCGCCTTCTGTATGGCGGTTTTTTTTTTTTTGACAAGGCAAGCTTCGTATGTCGAAATGATCAAAATTGCAATACTCTGCAACTCTCGAGAGTGCTCGGACACCCTTAGCTAAGTGATTAAACGCAAAATCTTCCGCAATTTTACAAAGAACATTCTCCCGTGCGTCACGGCGTGCTCTATAATCCTCCATCTTACACACCACACAACAATAAGCGTTGCTGGTGCAGCTAGACATCTATGCCGAGTGGCGCCAGCCTTATGTTGTATTCAAGCTCGAGTTCGGCTTGAGCATCGTCGTGTCTTTCCTTGAACTGCACAGTCAGCCCATCCTTGACGGCAAATACTGCGTCGTCGTCTAGGTAATCAGATTCCTCGTCGAATATCTGCGTCGTGATGGGCTTGAATCCCCCGGCTTGGACCTGAGTCGAAGAAAGAGATAGCAATGTTAGCCTGTGGAGCACTCTTGTAAGCAAGACGTAAATAGACTTACAAGGAGGTGGATATGGGCGGGACGCCATGGGTGCCGGTCGAGCACTTTCAGCAGTTCGCCAGCAGGCCCGTCGTCGGGAATCTGGTACCAAGAGGGTTAGCGTTAGCGTGAAGAATTGCAGCTGTTGAGAACGAGTCGGAATTAAGTGATGGCATACCGGATAGGGAGTCGGTCTGAGGCAGTAGAACGAGTAGCGACCTTGCTTGTCGGTGGTGAAAACACCGCGCAGGTTGTGGTCCCTTTGATTCGGGTCCTGCTGCTCGTATAGTCCTGCTCGCCGCAAAAAAGCCTGTCATCAGCATCCAGCTGTCGATTTCCACTCTCGACAGAGAGACCCCTCCATGCGACTCAAGCAACCCACCGTTGGTTGACGCCTGCCAGGATTCGACGGAGGCACCGGGTATGGGCTTCCCCGTCTTGGAGCAAGACACCACGCCATGCATGAAGACGACGGTGCCATCCGCTGGGGTGTCGAATGTTATGCTGCTGCCGTTGGGCCGGGCCGGGGCGTCAGCTCTCCAAAAGGGGCCGAGGATGGCCGACTCGGTGGGGCCGGTCAAACCTGCTGCCGTGGCGGACTGGTAGGCCATGTTGTCGACGAGGCTGGCCCCTGAGTGTTAGTACCACTGATAGGACATGAATGGAGCAAGCAGCAGGACAAGGTATTCGAGACGAGAAAAGGGGCGAGAACCCACGATTCCAAGCCGATAATGTCGCACAGCAGCTGGCCCTCGTTGCGCTTGCCATCACTCATGCGTCCGGCACGGTTAATTAAGTCAACGGCGGCGAGCCACTCGTCCTGGGTCAGACGGATCTCGCGAGCAAAGTCGTGGACGTGGCGCACGAGGGCAGCCATCACCTCGCGTAGACGAGGCGAGGTGCCAGGCCCGATGGAGGCGATGACATGGTCCGTGAATTCCTGGCCCAGGACTACGGGAGTGGTAAGAGGATCGGGGTCATTGAGTGCGGTGGCAGGCTGGTCCGCATGCGGCGTTGGCGTCTGCATCTGAGGTTCTTCGTTGGGTGCCGTAGATGGTACCGTAGGGGGTGCCATGGCGCTGACAGGAGCAGGCGGAAGCTCAAAATGCGTGGCCGGCAGCAGAGACGGAGAGAGAGAAGGGAGAAAAGAAAGCGGACACGACGGCCATCTTCACAAGACATAACCGCCGCATCAGCGCGGTTCTGGGCAGGTGATGCCGAGAGATATTGGCAAGCACAGACCGCCTGCTCGACGAGATAACACTAATAATCGGGCGCCCGTTAGCCAGCCCTGGGGTCAGGGTCCCATCACCTGGATCGCTGGGGGCCTGACACGGGCAGCCTGGGCCTGCCGAAATGACGCGTTGGTGCAAGAGTGTGGAGGAAAGATGGGGGAGTGGCGGGGGCCCGAGCGAGGCACCAACAGCGAGCCGGCAGGCACAAGTCTATCTAGGCCGGGTCTAGACTTTTATCCAGCGGCACAGAAGGATGTAAGAAGAAGCGTCAGGAAGAGGGGTGCACGTCCAACGTCAGCGGTGGTGTACTGGACTCTCGATTGGCTGGCTGTTGGTGCGAGCAATATGGAACCTATCGAGGATTGGGTGTGGAGCAGGCATGAGGCAGGCAGTCAGGCGGCTCACGGTCAGCGACTCGGCATTCCTCAGCCTCAACAGCTGAGAGTTGAGGCGGCACACTAGAGGTAGGTCTGACCCCAAGTTGGGCGGGTGCACCTGCCAATTGACGGTGTCGTGTGGCCCAGCAATTTGCGGGCTTCGCCGAGTTTTGGCCCGATTGGGCGAAGGGTGGGCACTCTTGAGACAAACAGGGCAGGCGCTAAGGTCGACATGCTCTCGATAGAGGCAACCCCATCTCCATATGCCCACGCAGCTTCCGGCAAGTTCCGGCATCGAGATTTGATCTCATGGATCACTCGGCTTGGCTGATGGGTGTATTCTATGCATAATATTGAGCGACTCCATTCGCATGCGTACGGCTGCAAGCCTCACTCTAAACCCCTACAGAGATGGAGACTATGGTGACTCCCGAGACTGCCGCCAGCCACCTCAACAACAGCACCGCCCTGAAAAAGACGCCCTGAGGAAGACGCCCTGAAAACCTAAACGCCACATATATGCCAGACCAACTAGGCCAGACGAACATCGTCGCCTGGTCCGCCGAACCCGCCCCATGTTGCGTCGTCGCTACCGTTGGGCCTGCTCGCCCGAGCGAAGCCGAACTCGATGCCGTCCAGCTGCACCACGGGCTGCACCACCAACACTTCGGCCCCGTACGCCGCCGACCTCCACCGCTCCGTCATGCCCGGCAGCTCGTCCTCGAAGAAGCTCGGGTATTTGTGCCGCATCCACGCCAAGGCCGCCTTGGACACCTGATCGACGCTGTTGCTGTGCCTCATGGCGAGAAACTCGTCTCTCGCGTCGGCTCGGTGGCCGTTCGTGACGCCATTAGCACCGCGATGGCCGTTGATGCCGTTGGAAGACGCCGGCGACCACTGGAGCAGCATCTTCTGCACCTCCTCTGGGTAGCGGCCCATCCTGAACAGCAAAAGATCGTGGTGGAGGAGCGAGACGCGGCCAAGCCAGGACCCTCCCTCTGTCGCCCGCCGATACAGGCCCGTCAACGCGGCGATGGCGCCCATGCAGCCTGTGCCATAGTCCGAGATGGGAAACGGCGGCACCACGGGCTCATCCAGGCCCATGAAACGACCCTGCTCCCACGCGACTCCACTGACCTGTTTGTTCCCAGACCCAACCGTTGTTAGCACGTGGCATAATCATACAAGAACGAAAGGGATGCCGAGACGGCGACCGAAACTTACACAGTCGGCAATCTGCTGCCAGCCCGGCCGATGGCGCCACTCGCCATCGTGGCCAAAGCAGTTCTCGCTCACGTATACAAATCCGCGCCCGCGCTTCTGGGCCAGTACCGACAGCTTCTCCGGGCCGTATCCCAGCCGCTCGATGGCGCCCGGCCGGTACCCGTCGACGACGACGTCGGCCTCGGCCAGCAGAAGCTCGAATTGGCTGCGGCCGGCCTCGGACTTGAGATCGAGCTCGGCGGTGCGCTTGCCCATGTTGCTGTCGACCTGGAAGAAGGGCACGTCGCTGAGGGCCGGCGCCGTTATCTTGAGCACGTCGGCCCCGTACTCGGCCAGGGTGCGCCCGATGATAGGCCCCGCAATGATGCGACTCAGCTCCAGCACCTTGATTCCGGCCAGTGGCCGAGCCCTGGTGCCGTTGCTACTGCTACTGCTGCTGGCGGCGGGGAGCGGACAGGGTGGGGTCTCCGACTCAAGCTGGTCGACGCTCCAAGGTGGGAGCCTCATGTTTACCGTGCCCTGTTCTCGGTCAGCGGGGTGATCCATCTCTCTCGGTCAGCAGGAGAGGAGAGGCAGAGTGGTCAGTGTCACGAACATGGGCCGTCTTCAGAAATTCATCATGCCTCAAGGCAGGGACGCCCGCTTGGCGGTTCTTGGCGTTGAGCTCCTCGAGCTCGGCCGGCGTGAACAGCTTGACGTGGGACTCAATCTCCTCCACGATGGCCTCATGGCCGAGTGCGCTCAGGTCGGGACGGAAAGGTTTCAGTTCCAGCATGGAGAGCGTCGTCGAGGCCTCGAGCGAGCCGTGGATGTGGTAGTACTCTCCAGGCCGCGCCGTCGCGTACAGGTTCGCCGACATGCGCCGGTACGGGTCCGACTGGGCCCTCAGCAGGTCCGTGTCTATTTTCAATCACGAAGCCTCGCCGCAAGTGCGGCCGGGACTGTGTCAGCAAGAATTGCGGCCGTCGATTCCACCAGGGCCCTTACCTTTGAGGAATTCCTTGACGTTAGGGTCCAGCTTGCTCAAGCCCCCTATGCTAGACAAGTATGTCTGGAACAGGAAAGCGGTTGTCCGCTCCAGGTTGACGGTGATCTTGTTGCTGCCTCCATGCTGCAATGCGACGGGCTGGCGGTCCCGCGTGTCGGCCAAGGCACGTGCGAAGCTGCCCTCGATGGCCTTGAGTGCCGCTCCGAGCTCCGTCTCCTTCAAGGGGATGGGGAAGTAGGGGAGGTCACGCGAAGACACAAAGCTGGCGGCCCTTGCGATGTCTTCAACCTCGGGCGGGAGCGACACCATTCTCAGGATGCGCTCGAGTATTGCCCTCGCTTCCCGCGTGGAGGAGAACCCGACTCTGGAATCGGGTACTGTCTGGACGGCCATGGCTGACGTATGAAGGTGATGACTTGCGAAAGCAAGGGCTGGTTGGTCACCGTTGGTGGGGGGCTAGTTGTCGGCTGTCCCTTATCTAGGCTGCACGAGAGGTAATGAATGACGCCAAGTGGGGGAAACAATGAGGTGGGATATGGAAGGATGGTCTAGGCTTCTTGAATGGTCTGGAGTTTAGATCTAGCGAATATGTCGTCGTCGGGGCAGTCGGTGGCCACCTGGCTACATATATATCAAGCCGTGGATCGGTGAGACCCTCGCTGGCAGGCCCCCTCCATTGATGAGCAAGTGTTCCCTAGCAGGGCTACGAGGCCCAGGTCAGGAGCCCATCAAAACCCAATCACTCAGGGACATCGGATAAGATGAGGCGGATGACGGATAGGGACCCATGCATTGGGACATCTCGATGGCGGCCGTCGGGCAAAGGCAAAGGAAGGAGCAGTGGGGCCCAGGCTCAACCAAAGGGATGATGTGGTGCGACTTCCGATGGTGCAGTAGCTTGATTAAGGTTTTTTCTTTTATCTTTTTTTTTTTCTTTCATTTTTCTCTGTGCCTCTTTTTTAGTGCTTGCCGGGAGCACGTTCCCCCTATTCAGTGGCCAAGGTTGGTACGTACACAGACATCCAAAGGGGCTTGGCGGGTATCAATGTTGAGAAGCCATCGGCGTTTGGCATCTGTCGCCGGGAATGTCTGCAGCAAAGGGGGCCACCCCGGAGGCGTGCCCCGGATACAGCGGGTGTGGTACCGCATACTCGGTGTCGAATTGGGACCCATGCTGGGGTTCTTGGGTGACTGCTGGGAATTTGTTTTGCCACGCCATTGACATGTAAACCAAATCCCCCCGAACTTCCCTGTTGGCCGATACGGGGGCCGGATCGATCGTCAGGCCAGGGGGCTCGATGATGGGACTTGATAGAGCGCACAGCTGTGGCTCGGCAAAGGGCACGCGTATGGCTTCCGGTCTTCTTTCCGGGGCATCCACCGCGTGTCTCACACTATTATGCGACACCAAGCTAGCCCGTCGGCAGCCCTGGCGGCCTTTTTTTGGTGTATTTTTAGGAAACGCCTTGGTGATGTGATATGTCACTGGACACGGGTGAGCATATCAGGTGAAGAAACAAACGAGAAAACCAAGCGTTTTGGGTAAATGTCAACAAAGCTGGTGGCCGCTGCAAAGAGTGGGAACCACGATCAAGCACAATTACCTCAAGTACCTTGTTCTCCACCGATAGGCGGGTGCAACCCCCACGTCAGCGGGCACGAGGTGTGTCTAGCTTTTTTTTTCTTTTTCTTTTTCTTTTTTTTTTTCTTTTTCTTTTCTTTTTTTTTCTTTTTTTTCCTTTTTCTTTTTTTCCTTTTCCGCCTGGTGCTTTTTTTCTTCCTTCCCCCTCCTTCCGGGCCCCGAGCCCGCGGTCCAGGCGTTCGTGTTTTTTTAAGGTTCTTGACGGATGGCACCCCACCAAAGGGCAGTTAAAAAGGGAACCGGGGCCCCATCGAGATGGATCTCACTGGCGTTTCCCAGGTGGGTTATTTTTACCTGTTGAGGAAATTCCAGGGCGACCAGAAGGCGAAACGCAGGCGCAACCGTACACGGACAGAACAGACGACAAACAAACACACACACAGACCGAAGCGAGAAATGCGATCGGGCCAGCGATCTGCATAAACCTGCCCCGAACGTCAACTTTCGCCTGATCCATACCTTCAATGCGGGACGCTGCCCTCCCCTGCCAACGACAAGTGCCGAATGGGACGGTTTAAGAGATGGTGGCGTTGGTGATGCCTGCAATTTAGTCGGGAGGATTTGAAATTGGTGGTGGCAGCAAGAAGGGGGAAGGAAGAAACAGACAGGAAAAGAAAGCGAAAACGAGCGTCAATGCTGATTTCAGACGCCGGTGACCAGAGCGAGCCCGACATGGAAGGAGAACGCGAGCAAACGGGCCGATCCGCATGGCCTTGGAACATGCGGCGTGCGCCCTCGGGAGAATGAAGGCGGGTGACAAAATTCCCTGCCTTCATTGGGAGGACGTTCCCAGGCGGGCAGGTGAGCGTTCGTGATGGCGGATGAACATTTCTCTGTGTCGCAAAAAGAACCCACCGCGACGGGGCACGGCGGCGGGTGAACGTTTTCGCATGACGACATGGCGACATGCCCCTAGACGCACACCGAGCCACAGAACTGGAACCGACGCAGCCCTCACAGCCCTGTGCCGGCGCTGCGGTGCTACCTGCTGCGATGCCACCCCGGCCCGCTGCCCGGACATGGCCGACGGGCAGTTTCTGTGCATGACATTCTTAAAGGGCAAGCCTTCCCTATTTCAACCTCACGGGTTTCTTAGCTGGTAGCATTCGGCCTAGCAACCTGCCTCTCTCGAGTCAGCCGCCCTGCCATGGAGGTTGGGGGTTGGGTGGGTGCTGCGGGAGAGGATGGCCTAGGCCAAACCCGATGTGACGCCAGCCCATCTCATCCGATCGCCGACAACGGGCCCCCGGGCCCGATTCCTCCGAGATCGACGGAGGTGGAGTTGGACGCCAATCGTCGAGCAAAACGCCGTCGAGCGCGCAGTTTTAGCCGTTGGTCGGGATCCGTGGGCCGAAGAGTGTTGGACCAGCACACCCCGGCCTGGCTCTTTCCTGCCCACCGGTCAAGACCCTTATCATCCCTCACAAATTCTCAGACCGCCCTTGCCCATTCCGTTCATCACACAGATTTGCACCAGCACGATACCATCTCACGTCGTCGTCACAATACAGTTTGCCGAAACCGTCATCTCGTCTCTGGGTGGACGGCATCCGTCATCAGCCCATGCCGGCAGAAACCGCCAACAGCCCTCCAACATGTTCCGGCCGTGTATTCGACCCCTCCGCCAGCGGCACAGCAAGAAAAAGTATTTTAACGGCGCATGCGGGAAGGAGGGGCACTCGAGGGTAACAGTCCCTCCTCACCGAAACCCGCTCTGCAGACGCGCGCCAGGAAATAACCCGTCGAGAGGCCACAGCGGCATCGGGACGAGTCGCTTACCAGCCTCATTACTCGCACCCCGGCCGGGATAAACCCCGGATAAAAGAGAGGGTTGTAGTTAGTGCAGCGCTAGAAAGGGGTTGAGAGAAAAAGAAGGGGAAAAGGAGGGAAGACAAGAAATTAGAGACAATTGGCTCGGGTTGAGGAAGGGGTGGGTAGTCAGATAAGCCAAGGGACAAAAGTATAAAAAAAAGGTAAAAATATTAGCACGCGAACAAACATGACATCACCGCCAACGGCTCCCCGAACCGCAGATCCGCCAGCGCCCACGTCTCCTCCTCCTCCCTGTCCTCCTCCTCTGACGTCGGCGGCGGCAGAGTTCTCGCGCCCGCCCACCAAGCCCTTCGACGTGGGCATCGTGGGCGGGGGCATCGCGGGCGTGGCGCTGGCGCTGCAGCTCCTGCGGCACGGCGTGGCCGCCACCGTGTACGAGCAGGGTGCGTGCTTCGCCGAGGTGGGCGCCGGCATCTCGCTCGGCCCCAACGCCGCCCGCGCCCTTGAGCTCATCTCGCCCGCCCTGCTGGCCGCCGCCGCGGGGAGGGCCGCGCGGCCGCGGAGGGGTGCTGATGACGACGACGTCTGGTTCGACCTTCGGCTTGGGTGCTGCCCGTATGAAAGGGGTGGTGGTGGTGGGGGCGGCGCTGCGGCAGGGACGGGTGGTGAAGCAGGAGAGCGGGGAGGAGACGCAGAATCAGGAGCAGCAGCAGCAGCAGCAGCAGACCCGCCGCCGCCCGTGATCCTCCGCCTGCGCTGCAAGGGCGGCCAGGTCTCGATGCTGCGCGCGCACCTGCTCGACGAGCTGGCGGCGCTGCTGCCGGTCGGGGCGGCGCGCATGGGCCACCACGTCGTTGACTGCCAGCCCCAGCCCGGCGGCGCCGGCGGTGTGGTACTTAGGTTTGCGCACGGCGCCGAGGCGCGCCACGACGCCGTGGTGGCCTGCGACGGCATCCGGTCGCTGGTGCGGCGGTGCGTGCTCGGCCCCGACGACCCGGCCTCGTCGCCCGTCTTCTCGGGCAAGTACGCCTACCGCGGCCTCGTGCCGCTCGACGCCCTCCACGACGCCCTGGGCGGGGAGGAGGAGCTGGACCCGGGCCCGCAGATGTATCTAGGGAGGGGCGGGCATGTCATTGCGTACCCGCTGTGGGAAGCCGGAGTGATGAATAGTAATTAACCCGGCCCCTGTGTCTCTGACCCTTCTCCCTTTTTAGCGCTAACACTTCTCCCTCCCCCAGTCGTCGCCTTCAGCAACACTCCCTCGTGGCCCGACCAGTCCTGGGTGGTCTCGCGCACGCGCGACGAGATGCTCGCCGACTTTGCCGGCTGGCACCCGCGCGTGCGCCTCTTCCTCTCGCTCATGGGCCCCTCCACCAGCGCCTGGGCGCTCTTCGACCACGGCGTCCCCGCCGCCTCCTTCTGCGACGGCCGCGTCTGCCTCGCCGGCGACGCCGCCCACGCCTCCACTCCGCACATGGGCGCCGGCGCCGGCGTCGCCCTCGAGGACGCCTGCGTGCTCGGCGCCCTGCTGGGCGACCCCGCCGTCCGCCACGCCGCCGACGTCGAGGTCGCCTTTCGTGTGTTTGACGCGCACCGCCGCGCCCGCGGCTTGCGCGTAGTCGCCGACAGCCGCGTCCAGGGCCGCCTGTACGGGCTCGAGCTCGACGGGGATGTAGATGCGGACCCGGCCCGGGTGGTGGAGAGCCTGCGCGGCCGCATGCGCTGGCTGTGGGACCACGACCTGGACCGGGAGCTGGACGAGGCGCGTGCCGACTTGCGGGGCCTGCTGCTGGGCAGACGGGACGGGCTGTCGGCTGGGAATCAGGGGCAGGGAGATCTCGGCGTCCATGTCAGCCCAACCGGAAGGTTGTGATGGATTCGAGGAGGGCTGGTGACTCTGGTGGATGTCGATAGTGTAATTGTATATTTGAAGACGAAGCGACCATCATACGGCACGCCAACTCTCTGCTCCTGTTCTCGCTCCATGGCGAAGGCTAACATGATATACACACCGCCATGGATCTCGCTAGACAACATGGCACGAAATCCCATCCCATCGACCACACGGTCCCCGGGACGGGGCACGCCGAGCCGGCCTCGCAGATCGGCACGCATCTAGCCACGGTCGGCTACGGCGTGACGATGCGTCGGTCGCGGGACTTACGGCCCCGGATCGAAGCTTCAGGGGTGCGATTCCACCCGCCGCACGGCATCGTCCCCTCTGTGCTTGAGAAACTCAGCGATAGCCTCGTGCCCCTTTTCCGCGGCTATGCGCACCGGCGTTTTCCCATCCTTATTTTTTGCCTCCTTTTCGGCGCCCGCCTCCACCAGCAGCCTCGCAACCTCCTCGTTCCCCCCTTTTGCGGCCAAATGCAACGGCGTTTCCCCATCGACGTTTTTGGCCTCTTTTTGAGCGCCCGCCTCCATAAGCAGCCTCGCGATGGTCTTGTTCCCCTTTTTTGCGGCCAAATGCAACGGAATATGCTCCCAACGATCTTTCGCCTCCATATCAGCGCCCGCCTCAACCAAAAACCTCGCGACGGGCTCGTTCCCCCTTTTTGCGGCCAAATGTAACGGCGTTTCCCCATCGATGGTTCTTGCCTCCCTTTGAGCGCCCGCCATTAAAAGTAACCTCGCAATGGCTACTTGCTCCCCCGTCGCCCTTGTTGTGGCGAAATGCAACGGAGTATGCTCCCGATGATTTCTCGCCTCTATATCGGCGCCCACCTCCACCAGAAACCTCACGACGAGTCTGTTGCTGCTTCTTGCGGCCAAATGTAACGGCGTTTCCCCATCAACGTTTTTGACCTCTCTTTGAGCGCCCGCCTCTGTAAGCAGCCTCGCGACGGTCTCGTTTACCTCTTGTGCGGCCAAATGCAACGGCGTTTCCCCATCAACGTTTTTGGCCTCTTTTTGAGCGCCCGCCTCCATAAGCAGCCTCGCGATGGTCTTGTTCCCCTCTTGTACGGCCAAATGCAACGGAGTATCCTCCAGATAATCTTTCGCCTCTATATTGGCACCCGCCTCCACAAGCAACTTCGCGACGGCCTCGTGCCCAGCTTCCGCGGCGTGGTGTAGCGGCGTTTTTTGTATGTGGTTTTTCGCCTCTATGTTGGCGCCCGCCTCCACAAGCAGCCTTGCGACGGCTTTACGCCCCATTTTCGCGGCCCAATGTAGTGGCGTTTCTTTATTATGATCGGCGCCTGCTTCAGCACACAGCCTTACAGCGGCTTCGTGGCCGTTTTCCGCGGCCAGGTGTAGCGCCCGCATGGTTTGGCCCCTATGACTGTCCAGAAGAAGCGCCATCACCCCCTTTCCACTGCTCTGGTTCCTTGCTACTGCTTCGACCACGTCCGTTGTGATCTGGATTTGGCCCCTTAGCTTTTCCAGAAGAAATATCATGACGTCTTCGTCATACGACGCTGCAATTTCTTGGACCAATTCCGGTGTGATTTCGGACTGGTCTCGCCTCTCTAGGAGAAGTATCATATCCTCCTTTCCAATCTCTTGCTGAGGGGGCATCTCAAGGCGGCTTTCTGGCAGCAGTATCTCATCGTGTAGAGTCGGCTCAGCCGGCGATGCAGGCCGGCTAGGAGGTAATGACGACAGATCTCCGAGATACTTGGGCGAGTCCTCTGATTGATCTCCATGGGAAAACTCAAGATCGGTATCGAGTGTGCTCCGGTGTCTATGAGTCCCGTCGCTGCTGGCCTCCTGGGCGCTGGAGAAGGAGCGGTAATCAGACTTGGTGGCAGCCCTCTTTACCGCCAGTCGCACCGTAAGCAAGGCAAGAGACTGCATGTGCTCGGCAATATGGTCCAGAAGGCTGTTCTTGTATGTCAATGCCGTGGATGATGGTGCCACATCTGCTAACCTTTGAGGGGCTTCATCCAGATGCTCGCTGGCTGTGGCGGGATGCGAAGCCGCAGCGTCAAATCGCACCGATTTTTTGGCATTCTTTGTCCCGAGGTCCGATGCAGACAGTTCTTGTCTGTGATGGCTCGGCGGTTTCTGCGCTGCTACCGCCTGGCTTGGGCCACTCCCAGGCTCTGTGAGGGGCCGGCAACATATAGGGCAGCTATCAGAGGCTTCGTCGTGAGACATGATGCTCCCGGGCCCCGAAGCGTCCTGACTTTCCTGCATATAGTCGCGCGCCCTGGACACTCTATTTCGGGAGCAGAAGTCGTCGTGGTGTTGCGTAGTGTGCGCCTTCCATTCCGCCCTGCTTGCGTATCTGCAGGATTCCGAACACACTTCGACAAGGCAAACAAAGGGGGTGAGATCGTCGTTTACATGCTGCCTAACATCTCGCACTTCAGCTGGGTTCTACTTGTCCATGGCGCATTAGAGTAGGACATGTGCCTACCTCCACCACACGACGTCGTCGAAGCTGGTCCCTGGGAACATCTTCCGACAAAGGGGGCACGGCAAGCTACTCCCCCCACCCTGCAACTTGGGGGGCTTTGGAAACCTCGCCTTGGTTCCTAGAACAGTCGATGCGCCCGCTCTCCGTCGGACCGGAACATTACTTTCGTAAAATGGGATAACGACATGGGAAGCCGGATTAGATGGTATAGTGTCGGACAGCAGGTCGGTTCCAAGCGACACCTGGCTTTCCTCGGGCTTTGGGGGCCTAGAAATTTCCGACTTGGTTGGCGTTTGTGACCGGTACAGCGTTGCAGGTGGCCTCTGGGGGAAGACTTCGCGCTGCACAGGTACACTAGCCTCCCTGCGACGGTCGAGGCGCAGTTTCCTGTCATGATACTTCCAGTACAGAAGCCTCGCGTACCGGTCTGTCATGGCCTTGCCTAAGAGGCGACGGATGCTATCGGTAGAGTCTGGGTAAAGATGCTTGACGGTAAGCATTGCCAAGGTCTCAAACGGGGCTATTTCTGCAGCCTTCCTGGCCGCAAACGCTTGGACTCGGGCGTCAAAGGACGAAGTGGGAGATAGTCGGATGTGGATCGCCAGTCTGCCAAGCTCATTAACAGACTTCCAGACGCCATCTAGCTCGATTTTCCGTCGGTCCGTTTCGCCATCCGAGGACTCGTCCGACTCGGAGTCATCGGGGTTGGTGCTCACTAGGGCATTACAAATAGGTAGTCAGCACTACGGACTCATTCATATCGGCGGTAGCAGTGAATAGGCTGTCGTACTTTGAGCCAGGGACATGTCGAGCATGTCCAAGGCCAGAAGAACAAGGTCGCGCTGCTGTGCATGGCGGCCAAGACGGTGGTCGAGGCTCGCGCTGCCCCGAGCGAAGACTCCTAGGTACCCTCTCCAGTCGAGGAACTTCGCTTCAAGCCGCCGCAGCTCGGTGGCCGTCTTCTCCTCGCCGTTCAATTCCAGTCGACGGATGCATCTTGAAAAACTCGCCTCGCAGTTTTCTGTAGTCGCCGCGATTGGCGCTCTATCCTGATCGCTGCTTCCAGGCAAGATGTCGTCGGCAATGCGAGGATGGTGGGAGACGCTGGTCATCGTCGCGTCGGCCGAGTTAACCAGCAAGCTGTGCTGCCATTGACTATGAGTGGCCACGGTATTGCACAAGATTGGCGAAGTCAAGCGTCGCCAACATGGAACAAAGGTCAGGCCTTCAATCCAGTAAAGGCTGTCAAGGTCTGCCTTAACTGAACCTGATCAAGGTGGTATGGCGGGGCTGAGGGAAGGCTCGGCCATGCATCCTTTTTGGGCGGGCGGGCTGTCTACCCCTCCATCCGGACACAAACGCACCTCTGCCCGAGGCACCGGCGATCCGGCCCTTCTTTAACATGGGGGAAAGAGCTGACGAGAAGATCCGAGTATCACATCGCTCCTGGAATGGTAGCAACTGACGCCGAAAAAACAACATCGGGCAGATTGACGTCGCTGGTCTCCATACTTCGGCTCTATTAACTTGGACATCTCCGAGTCACTGCCTAGTTCGCTTCCCAAGCACTTGGAGCGAGTCTTCCAGGCCGGTTCTCGGCCTACTTGGCCGGCGACGTCATGCCTTTTGACGGCGCGTCTCCTGACAGCGGAGGCATCCGCGAGTCTGTCGAATGGAATTTGATCTCTCAACTGCGAGAGTGCAGTCAGTCAGTCATTCGGCAGCCGCTCCAGGGGCGCCATCGCTCCGTCGCCAGGAGCACTCGGGTCCATAAGCTATGGACTGCTTTGAGGGAGCTCCACATCCACATCCGCACCACCTTTACGACCCTACAGCTTGAGCTACTGCTCCAGTCCGACTTTGATGAGGAGGCCGATTGGGGCAGCGACTCGGAGTCGGACGGAGATGACCTGTCGTCCGAGGCAAGCGCAGCCTCCTTCCACACGGCTTGGGATAGCCAGAAAAGAAAATACGGCAGCGGCTATCCCGACGAGTGCTTCGCCCAGCTCAAACTCCTCTGCTCCCTTCTCGAGGCGAGGGTCAATCCAGTTCTCGTTCCCCTGGCAAGCCCAGCAGCGGGCCTTCAACCCTTTACATATCCCAAACTTGCGCATCTGGTCGAATACTTAAAGTCCTCAGCGGCCGCTCCTCATTCACGAGATGATGACATAGGATTTATTCCCCTGCCAGGACCAGGCACTGCACGCTTTCTCTTCAATGTGTTGACATCGGATCGAGTCGAGACATCAGAGGCATTCGTCTCCATCTGCGAATCGTCGTCCTCCCGCTGGCGACCCCCGAAGGAGATCCGGAAGCGGATGGAGATCGATGTAGAGTACCTGAACGAGCAGATCCTCAACTTCATCATTTTCGTCAGCACCCTCAAGGTTTCTCCGGGGCTATTGGAGACCCTAGCCTCGCGGCCGATTGCGCCAGCCTCGGCGTCCACCGTGGATTCGTTTCCAGAGTCAAGTCACACGCCTGCTCCTATAACTGCCAACTCGTCAGCCACCTCTTTTGCCGCCCTCCAGAGTTTTCGACAGCAAATAGCCGCAGCGGTCCGAGCCATATCGCCACACTTTCTATTTTGCGAGGGAGAGAAGAAGCGAGGGAAGCACAGATTCCTCCTCCAGCTGCCCAGCTGGGAGGATGTATCGGGTCGCCGCCACATAACGACGGACGCTGCACCAGCGGTCCAGTTCTTCTTTACCGGGTGTAGCCACGATGGCTGGCAATATGCCAACATACGCATGCTCCAGTAAGTACACTGGCACGCCCACCACGGAAAATGTCAAATTGTATTCGTACCACAAGCTTTTTTACTCTTATTGTCATTCCTGTTTTTATTCCTCCTGTTGCTCCTATTGTTCCTTTTATTACTTTTCCTGCTGTTATTATTCTTACTATTATTCTTCCTGTCCCTATTCCTGAAAAAAACTGTGGCTGGCAAGACAAACCCATCCTTTATGCTACTTACAGTATACCTTTTAGCTAACATCGACCAGATCGGACAACCCTGCTCCCCAGTGCAGACCTTGCAAGCCAAAGCTTTGCAAAGCCCTCATTAGTGCGTACGAGGATGACAGGGACCTCGAAGTCTACGTCTCCGGAACCCAGGAGCGAGCTGATGGTCGTACTGAGATGCCGCCGATACACATCCCTCTGGTGCCCGGCGAAGGTCAAAGATACGGCAGGAGCGCCCCCGGGAACGATCTCTCGGCGTTGATCGAGTGCAAGTACTTCGCAAAGGAGCTTTCTATGGATCTGATGGACCGCGCAGGCTACGGAGCTACCGTTTTTACTGTCGAGCAGCGGCGGGCGCTGGCCGTCAAGCTCGTGCTAGGATTAATGTTGTCCATGAACTCCGACCATGCCGTCAACACTTGGGAGCCGAAAAGAATACGGTTTCTGGAGCCCTTGGATGCAGAGTGCACCCCCTTCATCGCTATGGACAGTGACGAACCAAACGCTGCCGAACGCCACTGGGACTACGTTTCGCTTGCCGATCTAGATGCTGTCGTCGATTCAGGAACCGAGGACGACGATGCTGGTGACCCGAAGCCCCTACCTCCCTTCACCATGCTAGCCAAGTCACTGCTACATATTGCCGGACAGGAGATGGGAAGCTTTCGAATCCTTCGCACCAAATCTGGTGGGGACTTCCATGAAAGTCGGAGGCGACTCCGGCGGACGCTGACAGAATATACGAAGCGGGTCACTTGTGGCAGGGAGGTCGACCTCGAAGCTCTCCCTTTCCTATACGCGGCCCAAAACTGCCTCAAATTTCACACGCTTTACACCGCCCAAAGCATACTGGCGCATGGCAGACCACGAATGGAGATCGCTTGGCAGCTCGTATTCGACGAAATCCTCGCCAAGATTGATAGCAGTTTGCGCCAGAGGAGCTGTGATGCTCAGACCGTAACGGTCCAACCTGCCTACCAACCTAATGTGGCCAGTCGAAGCCCAATGCGCGAGTTTACCTTCTCTACTACCTTGCATAAACACTGCAATCCCAGCTCCCCGCCACGCAATGCGTCGGCCCTTCCCGAAGTCGCATTATTTGATGGGTTAGATGTCACCAACCCAAGGTCAGACCCATCCCCTTCATTTGCCATTACCCAATAACATAAAAACTGCCGGACAGGCTTTAAGATCTAACCCGGTCACATGCTACAGAGAAGCCGGCAACGCCGATGTCTTCCTCAAAAATCTCGAGGTCTTCCATGCATCCTACTCGCGCTTCGTTGAGCCCCATAATGTCTCGAACTCTACTAGGGAAGAACACCCTCGACGAGTTCGAATAGCCGTTCTCGACACGGGCGTCGACTTCCGCCACCCTGGAATCATGGCCGCGAAGGTCGACGGCCGCATCCGGGAGGAATGGTGTCACAGCTGGGTGGGGGACATGGCCGACGAGGACGACGAGATGCACGGCTCTAACTGCGCCGACCTCCTCCACCAAGCGGCGCCTGAGGCAGACATCTACATTGGCAAGGTCTTCCAGCGAAACAAGTTCAGGACCTACCAGGCGGAGAATATCACAAAAGTAAGTGGCCCCACGACATAACACCAGTAAGCCGCCCATGCCCACCACAAAAAAGATGAAAGTTTTACAAATTTCAGGGATTAGAACTGTTGATGCTATGGACTTTCCTACTGTTATTCTTCTTATTTTTTCCCTGTTGTTATTCCTTTTACTTCTATTGTTCGTCTTGCTATTCCTGTCGTTATTTCTGGCCATTCCTCTTCTTACTTTTACAGTACTTGTAGCCTTTTTATTGTTTAAGCATGTTTAGCTGCCATCATATTTTGGTGGGCGTGCCACACCATCGCAATACCAATCTCTAAAAGGGTTAAGCTGACTTTACTTGGCACGTCAAACAGGCCATCCGACACGCTGCAGAGATTTGGAAAGTAGATATCGTTTCGATGTCGTTCGGCCTGCAGCCCCCAGTTCCGAGTGAGGAGGACGACCAGCAAGCAGAGCAAGCAGCCCTGGAACACTACAATTCCCTGGTTGAAGGCATCGAGGCCGCAGTCAAAGGAGCATCATCCACAGTCACCATGTTTGCAGCAGCCTCCAACGGCGGCAAAAACGTCAGACGAGCATTCCCAGCCACCTTAAGCCCCTGGGTAATCGCCGTCCACGCCTCAGACGGAATCGGTGGCGCCGGCGGCATTAACCCACCCCTCCAGGCCGGCGACAACTTCATGACCCTCGGCATGGACGTGGAGATGATGCGGAGGGAATGGAATGACAGCGGCGGGAGGCTGCGGCCGAAGTACAAGTCTGTGAGAAGGAGCGGGACCTCGTTCGCGACGCCCATCGCCGCCGGCCTCGCCGCCACAGCCATGGACCTCTCACTTCGCGTGGACCTAGTCACGAGGCGTACGAGGGAGCAGCTGCGCCAACCCGTTGAGATGGCCAAAATGCTGCGGCTCATGTCGACGGGTGGAGCGGCCGACTCTGGTGGGTACCGCTACGTGGCGCCGTGGCACCTGTGGAGGCCAGGCTGGCAGGCTGATGACGAGAGATCGCGGCATATATGGGACACTATCAACCTGGAATTTCGGGCGCACCGGAATTAGCACGTAAGGAGAGTAATCTTTGCGATATAAGCGTTTCCCATGCAGATTTCAAGGATTAGTGTAGCGAGTGCTGTGGCCTTTACGTTGAGCTTTAAATCAATATAGTATTTCTCTTCCTGCTCCTTTTCCCGCCTTTATTTTTTTGTTTTTATAGACGCCATTCCACCGCATACGCAATCCTAGTCCCTGAGGCCTGCACAAAACTGTACTGATCATTTCTTAGTATTTTAAAGCTTTCCCTATATCCCTCTCCTGCTCACTGTCCTCCTACTACGGACTTGCAGATGTAGGCGAAAGCCAAATGACAAACTCCCCTTCAACCAAAGTATCGTCTTCGACTACTGTTTCGTATCCCAGTGTCTCATCATCTCTGTATTTCAGCCCCTTAAGGGGACCCTCCCCCGTCTCCACATCCTCACCAAGAGTTGCCCCCACGACGTCGAGCTTGTCCTGCCGAACCCCTCGCTTGTCCCACCAGATCTTGCGAGCTCGTATCCCTAGCACGAACGGGGTCGACCCGTCGAAGCGCGACGCGAGGCCGTCCTCGCTGCCGTACGAAAGCTGCAGGCCCGCCGTTCCGGAGGTGGCAATCTCGCTCTTCAGCTGCGTCTTTGCGGCCCTGACCTTGGAGAGGGAGGCACCCTCAGCCCACATCAGACCCGTGATCATCCACACGGGCCTCTTGAAGTTGCTGCGCTGGACGTACATGGCCACGCTGTCCGTCTCGAGGGCAGTCTTCATGTACTCGAGGGTCGGGTTGAAGTAGCGCACGTACAGCTTTTGGACCGTGATCGTTTCGTCGTTTTTCCGGTCGCGCAGCGCCGAGAACGAGGGGCCCAACCCAGCCCAGCCGAAGATCTTGGCCCAGATGCCGCCCTTGACATGGCGGAGGTGGTTCAGGGAGCAGGTGAACCCCTCTTTTTCCGAGGCGGACTTGTCCTTGGGGAAGACGAGGGAGTCTGACACGGGTGGCGCCTCGCCGCCGTCGAGCGGGCTCAGCATGCTATCGAGCTGGAGGTTCTGTAGCACTGACCCGAGCCGGAGGTGCCCACCCGGTGGCGGGTCGATGCTAAAGTCTGGGCAGAGGTGGAACGAGGGCTTGGAGCTAAAGGTCGTCGCCATGGTGCCTTCTTGTTTTAGACTAGGAGAATAAATCGGGTGTGGGCATGGCCCAGCCGGGCTTGATGTGTTGGGCACCCCGCAATCTTCACCCTTACCGTTCGCAACGAGGGGCTCCCTCTTTCCTATTTGCTATTCGACTTCCCACGGCCACCTTCTCTCGGATTTACGGCTCCCTATCCTATTAGCTTTTCGCATTCTATTCTTATTTCAATTGTGTTCCTACCTTTATATTTATTCGTCGCGTTCCCATTGCTAAACCTTTGTCCACTTATCCACCATACTCATCAGCCATTTCTCCCGAGCCGCACGCAGCTCGCTGCTCCGCCTCCAGCCTCGAGGGCATCCGCGCGTGAGTCCTGCAGCGCGAAACCTACTTCCCGCAATGCCCTTGCCAACACGCTCCCGGACTGGTTTTTCTCTGCTTGCAGTACCTTTTTTAGGAACAGCACTTTTGCTTGACACTAGCGTCGAAGCGTTGCGGTATGTCGCTTCCTTAGACGAATGGCGGGGCTCATCTTCCCCAACCCGGGGGAGAAGGATCCTCCCGTTCCAGCAGACAGGCAAGGGCTTGAAGAGCTTGAGTGGCTAGTGTGGTTACACAGCTTTCTGCATGGAACCCAATCGGCTCAAACGGTTGCCAGGAGATCACACCTCGAGATATCCCCCGTTAATTTGGCCAGGCTTTGTCCGGGCTGGCGGATGGGCGGCTGTCAGAGTTTGGTGCATGCTTTCTTTGTTCTTGTTTTTTTTTTTTTTTTTTACATGTGCCTTTTTTTCCTGTAATTAACAATTCAGACTAACGTCTATAGGACTCTTCCCCCACCAGATCCTCAAGCTTAAACCACGGTGATCGTCTTCTCCTCCCACGCCTCCTGCTCGTGATTGAGCCAGTCATTAACCTCGTGGATAAAGGCGCCGATCCGCTCGTACTTGCCGCCTTCAACCTCCCGCAGCAGCAGGCCAGAATAGCACGTTACCTCCCACCGGTTTCCATCCACGATCTTCCAATCGTTCATAAACGTCAGCAGCGCAAACACCCTCTCGGGCGGCTTTTCTACTGCCTCTTCGATCTCCACTATCCGCTCGGGATAATCATCTACTCCCTGCAAAAGCTGCGAGTACCAATCCCAGAGAGTTTTGTTGCATTCCGGCGCCAGCCTCAAAACATCCTGGCACCTGAACAGAAAGATAGCATCTTCCCTACCGACCTCCTTAAACGGCCCGCCAATCTCCATAAAGCCCCCAGCCACCTCTCCAAAGGCAGTGTGCCCCAACGCTGGTGTTGCTTCGCACGCGTACACCGTCGCGAGAGGTAGAGCATCAGCTCCAACGCGCCCGATTTCAATGGGGGCGTCGACGCTCGCCCACGACCATGACGGCGCCCGGCTCCCGACCGGCCGGGGCAGCCACTCACGCGCATGAGTGTAAAACATGGCGTCGTACAGGAGGTTGTTGCGCCAGAGACCCGCGACGTACCCGGCGCCCGTCAGCTGGCTTATCTGCTCGGCGATGCACCCGATGGCGGGGAGGCGGTCCGAGGGCAGGCTGAGCTTGCGCCGGGTGTAGTCGTGCAGAAGTTCCCTCCAGACGTCGTGCAGCTGGACGGTCGTCCGCAGATCGGCCCTCGATTTCTCCGACCGCAGCAGCGCGCTCGCCAGCTTGCGCGTGCTGGGCCCCGTCCTTGGGTGCTCGGGATAGTAGCTGCCATCGCTGTGGGTGGCGCGGCGGCAGCGCCAGGTGGGCCAGCGGCCGTAGGACAGGTATCGCGGAGAGACGACGAGCTCCTGCAGGCACCACGCACGCGACGAGGTCGCATCGTACCAGTCGCGCTCGCAGCCCATTTCCATGATGAGGTACAGGGTGCCCACCGCGACGCGGGGCGTTTTGAAGATGTCCTCGAGGGTTTCTGCTTTCGCAACCGCCTTCATATCCGGGAGGTGGCACTTCATGGGCACCAGGTTGCGCCAGAGTTTCGTCTCGGCGTCGGCCTTATCCGTGAGGAAGCCATCGTGCACCGAGAAGGCCAACCCGGCGCCAACAGTAACGTAGGCGTTCCTGTAAACCTGAGCCATACGGCCGACCTCGTGGGCTTTGTCGGCTTGGCTGTCTTGGACGATACAGAGCGAATCGATCCAAAGGTACTTGAGCCCCAGGCTGCGGGTAACTCTGACAGCGTCCCTTAATGTTTGGGGCAGGTCATCAAGGGAGAAGCCTGCCAGGAGATCTGGAAGGGTGGCAGCAGTGCATATGTATGTCTGCGCGTCGCCCCAGCAGTAGCTGAGGGCAACATAGTTGCCCGCCTCGGTGGCAAACGTCTCGTGTAGTCTGAGTGTTGGCTTTGACACGTCTATGACCCTACTAGGGAGAGCCAGCGGCTCTTGCGTTCCACACGAGGGGCCGTGGTTTTGAACACAGGTGTCGAGCCATGCCTTCGCTCGCGCCAGGCTATGCTCTGACCCAGGGGAGGGGTTCGGGGGCCGGTGGGTGATGAGAGCCGCAAGCGGGTCGCCTGTTCTCCTATTAGTACTATTGACCTCGGCTGAATTTGACGACACGTTTTTCTCACCTTGAACAGCATACACACCCACGTTCAGCTCCCACTGGTTGAGAATGCACGTGAGATCCTTTGGCTCGCGGCCCTTGAGGTCCGACACCCCGATCTGCAGCGCATCGAAATTAGGAAGCGTGGAGCCTGCCCTGCGGCAATGCGGTATGGCTTTGAAACCGAAGCGGTCGTGCTGCAACTTTGTGAGGGACTTCATGCAGCGCTCGACGAGTGCCATCCTCTCTTTGTCGTGCTTCTTCGGTTCCGAGTACCATGGCTTTTTTGGATCGTAATAATATCCCGAGATTTCCCCAGCACCGAAAAATATGTACAGTACGAAGGTGCAGAAAGCGCATCCCTTCTGCGTAGCCTCGATAAGACGGGAAATTCGGATCAGCCAGTGGTAGGTGACTTGTCTGGTTGTAATGTGTTCAATGGATTTGTGTCGCAGGAACGCTCCAATCATCGGAAGAAAGCGCGTCACCGGTTCGCAGGACCGGCATTCGGACGATCCTTTGCTAGCCATCTTTTGAGCATTGCTCTCCACGGGGGCAGTGTCCACGGACACGTGACCGCCCTCTCGCAACATCGGGCATGCCTTCCGCACGGCTTGGCGGATGGCCCCCTTGTAATCCGCCTTTGGGAGCTTTTGCTTCCCCACGATCTTGAAAGAATGGCCCGGGTGGATGAGGGAGGCTTCAGGAATGCATCGAGAGCAATAGTGGAAGTCTGGACAGTCCTGGCACTTGTGTCGAGTGCCCGTGATGGACTCGTCGCAGCCATCGCAGCAGCCATTCCTGGATGGTGGCTGAGGTGCCGCCGTTTCCTGGTTGTTAGCCTGGCTAATAAGCTCCTGTTGCTTCTTTATAAACGCCGGGGGGTCAGTGATGGTACGAGCATTTGGGTCACCCTCAAGGGGTGCCTGTTTGACTGTGAACATGACAGACACAGCCGACGTAAAGGCTTAAAATCCCGCCAACCTTGGGGACAGAGATGTTGAGAGGATAGCATGTAGGCGGGTATGGGGAGACCCAGGTTCCAGCGCGACCATGATTTTATTATCCCTTGCAAGAGCTGAAGAAGCCCCTTCGTCCCTAGGCAACATGGCAGCTGACTGTTAGGCAAAGGCATTGTGTGTGCATGGTGGCGCGGCGAGCAAGGATGCTTGCAAGACAGGGGCGAGAGGTCTGCCCGAGCCTTGCTAAAGATGCATAGCGCTAGGCCGGATTAGTTCCTCCTCGTCTTCTTTAGTACCTCCTTTATTCTACACTGTAATTGCTACACTTGCCTGCAGCCCCTTTTAATAGCGTCGAAATATTGCCTTCCCTGTTGCGTAGAAAACATGAGGCCATTGGAAGGCTGCACTATACACTCAACCCTAACCCTCGCAACAGCTGCAACGCCGAGTCAATCCCGTTGATACCCGAAACCCTGGCAGCCAACATTTTGCACCCACGTCAGCCGGCATCGACAAGGCACGCGACCAAGCCCAACCTGTATCCCCAACCGACACCCGAACCATCTGCCACCATGATACGAAAGTAGCAAACCCAGCCGACGCACCAGGCGCTCTCCCGGCCCTCCGCGCGAGAAACAAAAGATGACCCAACAACACCCCCTCCTCCGCCTCGCCCGCGCCGTCGCGCGCCGGCGACCCCAGCCCCGACTCCGAAACCGGCCTCCCCAGCGCAGCAGCAGCAGCAGCAGCACCAAGAAGCCGCTGCAGGAAGACCCGATCCCGGTGCCCAGCACGGTGCCGCCGGTGCCAGTGGCGGCGTGGTGGCAGCGGCTGGGCCCGCTGAGCCGCGCGGCGTCGGCCTACGGGCGCGCCCAGCGCCGCCGCCCGCACGCCACGCAGCTGTGCACGTCGCTGGCCATCTACCTGGCCGCCGACCTGTCGGCCCAGCGCATGGCGGGCGGCGTCGTCGACGGGGAGGAGGTGGAGGCCGCGTACGACCCGGCCCGGACTGTGCGGTCGCTCGTCATCGGGGGGCTGGCGTCGATTCCGGGGTACAAGTGGTGAGTGACTGTCAGGGAGAATGAGACGGACAGAAATAAACCCCTCCTAATCTAACAACATACTCTCCCAGGTTCATGTTCCTCTCGTACAACTTCAACTACCGCTCCCGCCTCGCCTCGCTCGCCGTCAAGATCGCCATCAACCAGTCCTTCTTCACGCCCCTGTTCAACAGCTACTTCTTCGGCATGCACTCGCTCCTCTCGGGCGACTCGCTGGGCCAGGTCGCCGACCGCATCCGCCGCACCGTGCCCACCAGCGTCGTCAACTCGCTCAAGCTGTGGCCCGCCGTCACCGCCTTCAGCTTCACCTTCTTGCCGCCCGAGTACCGCTCCGCCTTTGCGGGCGTCGTCGCCGTCGGCTGGCAGACGTACCTCGCGTTTTTGAACAGGAAGGCGGAGCTGCTGGCGCATGAGGAGGAGGCGGCGGCGGCGGCGACGGTGGTTGGGGGTGTTGATGAGCGGCAGGGAACCGCCTGCGCACCTACCGGCGCCATGGCCGTTGCAGCCCCAACACCCCGATAAAACCCCGACGCGACAGAAGCCCGGCGGGAACCGCGCTTGTTCAGGATACCCAGCTCTGATAAACAGAGCACTTATAATCACATTGCATGGGAAGCGGGGGAGCATCATCAGAGTTGCGGCTGCAACCTGAGAGTAACAAGATAGACCGGCGTTTTGGGTAAACTTGGGATTTGGCCATGGCACGTGTAGACTCCGGTATAAAATGCGCAAACCCCCATGATAAACCCCAATGCTTCTAGTTTTCGCCCTGCTTTTTGCTACCCGCCTCCAAACCTAATCGCAGTTTTACCCCCTACCCTCGCGTGAAAAAAAAAAACAGCACCAACGGCTGTGGAAAGCATGGCGGTCTAGAGTACTGTGCTGATGTGAGAACCCCTGGATAGATGTATGCAAAACAAAAGAACAAAAGAAGGGACGAAAAATCAGCTGTCCTTGAGCAGCCCCTTCATCTCCTCCTTCATCCTCGTCACGATGCCCGGGCCGCCGTACACCATGCCCGTGTACACCATGGCCACGCTCGCGCCGGCGTTGAGCACCTGCAGCGCCTGCGAGCCCGTGGTGATGCCGCCCGTGGCGAAGATGACCTTGGGCTCCGCCTCGTGCTCGCCCGTCCTGGGTCGGGTGAGCACGGCGGGCGGCGGGACAAGCGACGCGGCGCCCGCCTGGGCCGCCACCTCCTCCTTCTTACGGCCCGCCGGGTAGCGGTCGAGCGCGTCGCGGTACTTGCCCACCAGCGCCACGGTCCTGTCGAACAGGGCCGGGCCCGAGTAGCCGCCTGTCTCGGCCAGGGCCTCGACCTCGCGCGAGGTGAGCGGCACGCCGACGGGCACCACGTCGCGGCGCTTGGTGGTGTTGCCGACGATGACGCCGTCGACGCCGCTGGACCAGACGGCGCCCACGACGCCGTTGACCTGCTCGGGCGAGTCCTCGTCGGGCGACACCTTGACCATGACGCGGGGCCTGTCGGGTCCCGTCGACGGGCGGCCGCACGCCGCCGCGGCGGACCGGGCCTCGGCCACGACGGCCGACAGGATGCTGGACAGCGGACCCGCGGCCTGCAGGTCGCGCAGGCCGGGCGTGTTTGGGCTGCTGACGTTGACCACAACCACGTCGGCGTAGGGGGCCAGGCGGCGGACGCAGTCGGTGTAGTCGCGCGTCACGGCCGCCACGTCCTTCTCGTCCGTCTCCTTGGCCTTTGCCACCTGGACGCACAGCAGGCGGCCGGGGAGCAGGGAGCCGACGGGGACGCCCGAGGCCGACTCGCCCGCCAGCACGTCCGCCTCGGCCAGGCCCAGCCCGCGGGCGGCGCGGCGGAGGCGGGTGCGGAGCGTGCGGGCCACGGCGTCGGCGCCGGCGCTGTTGAGGCCGTAGCGGTTGACCATGCCCTGGATCGAGGGCACGCGGAAGACGCGCGGGCGCGGGTTCCCCGGCTGCGGGCGCGGCGTGACGCCGCCGACCTCGACGACGGCGGGGCCGACGGCGAAGAGCGCGTCGGGGATCTCGGCGTTCTTGTCGAGACCGGCGCTGATGCCGATCGGGTTGGCGAGCGTGCGGCCAAAGACGGAGACGGACAGCGAGCCGTCGGCGTCGACGCCGGAGCGCTCGCGCGGGTGCAGGCCCAGCTCGTGCAGCGTCTTGAGGGCGGCCGTGCCCAGGTGGTGGGCGTCCTCGGCGTCGGGCACGAAGGCGCGCAGGAGGGCGGGCACCAGGTGGCGGTGGACGGCCGAGGCGCGCGTGTCGGTCGCGACGAGGTAGACGCCCGCGGCCACCGAGAGGATAGCTACCGTAGTGAGCGCCGTCCCCGCTCCCGTGCGAGCCTGCAGCGGCGGCGGCGGCGGCGGCGGCGGGGTGCTAGACGCGCTGCCGGCGGACGCTGTCGGGCCTGTCGAGGCATGTCGCTGGGTACCGCGGCTCCTCAGGGCGGCGTTTGGCGAGCGCTGGAGGGGGAGGCGGGCGCGGCCAGCACAGAGGGGCGTGGAGCGGGGGAGGAGGCGGGCAAAGCGAGCGAGTGACGCCATCGTGTCGGTCTACCAGAGACTGTGCTCTACGCGCCGGGGGGGGGGCCCAGAGCCTAGACTTGACGTTGTCTGAGGGTTGCTGGTGCCGGCACTAGAGCTCTCGCTCTGCCTGTTTGACGGTCGTCGCGTTTAACTTTGGGAGCTTGGTTGGCTTGGCATGGGCTGGGGCAGAGGTTCGTCGTGCATATGGCCCGTGCGAATTGAGTTTCAAGTGGCCCGGCGACGCTAAACTAGCTGACCTGAGCCGGAGGAATTCAAGCTGCAGGGGCCGCCAGGCACTGACTTCACTGACCCCCACGCCTTGTCATGGAACCCATTCCTCACCCTCCAGTATCATCCTTTCCCTCGTCGATCCATCTCGTATTCTGGCGTTGAGGCTGGCAGCATTCCACTGTGTTCCTGGGTCATCTCATTCAGGCGTCGATCCTTTGTCCAGCATCCCCCAGGCACCGCAGCAATCATCAAACCATCAGGTATTATCCTGTTAAGCTCTATGGCAGGGAGATCTAGGTCTATCTAGTCATCCATAAACCCACGCCCATCAAGAAAGTCAGAGCAACAAGCGCGGCATCGCTACGGTGCGACGAAGAGAAGAAAAGGGGCGCCGTTCCATGTTCACCCCAGCCCAGAAATGAGAACACCAGAGGATGGTGACTCGTCATGCCGATAGACAAAAGAAACCCTATATGCGAACAAAAGGTGGATAAATCTCTGAATTTGTATGGTCCAAAGATGCAAAGGAGCGAAAGAACGCATGAGCATACCGCAATCCCAGAAAGGTCCAATAAACGAAACGACAAAAGAAAGGCACACAAGATCAATCATATTCAGTCCTCCTTTTTCGCCAGCGAGTCATACGCCCACTTGGCAAAGACGACCGACTTCTCGTCTATTAGCCTGCACGCCACGTCGGAGGCCCAGATCAGCATGGGCCACAACAGGCCCAGGGCCAGGGCGACGCCGAGACAGTACTGGCGCTCCGTCTCGCGGCCAGTATACGCCGTGGCCCAGCGGCCGAGGTGCCAGCCGATGGACCAGAGCATAGGCCCATGGACGAGGTAGAGCGCGTACGAGATGCGGCCCAGGTACTGGGCGAAGCGCGTGGTGAAGGCGCGCTGCATCCAGGTGTTGCGGTCGAGCACAAAGATCAGCAGTACCGCTCCGAGCGAAATCCACCAGTGGCTCTCGTTGTCATCCTCGTAGTGCTTGGGCGTCCAGTCGCGGATCAGCCAGCCGTAGTAAGGGGCCGAGTTGCCGCCGCGCTCGGCTCCGGGGAAGCTAAGGAAGAAGACGGCGACGACTACGGCGAACAGAGACAGCAAGCCGCGCCAGAGGGAGGCCGACAGCAGCAGGTTGCGAGCGCCGCGGGCGCGGCTGCGCAGGCGGGCGGGGACGCCCGACGACGACACGCGCTCGTAGGCGGTGCTCGAGGCGCACGACAGCCGCGTGGCGTGCGGGTTCCCCGCCACGGCGGCGCCCGCGGCCTGCACCGACTCCGGGAGGTAAGAGGGCACGGCGAGCACGAGGCGCTTGGAGTGGTGGTAGACGACGAAGGCGACGCGCCTGGCCCGCATCAGGCTTGTGTTTTGCTGGCGCAGCGGCGATACGAGGACTGTCGGGGTGGTCGGGAGGAGGGTGGCGGGCGGGGCGCGGGCGGCGGCGCCCTCGAGCGTGAAGCGGAGGTCGCACAGGAACATGCCCGAGATGAAGAGGAAGGGCGGCCAGTGCTTCCACCACAGACAAAAGGCGGCGGTGCAGACGGTCAGGACAAGGCGCGGGAGGGTGCGGATGCGGCAGAAGGCGGCCATGCACAGGAACAGCACCATGGAGCAGTCGAACTCCATACCCAGAGTCCAGAGGTTCCAGTCGTAGGGCGTGGCAGAGCGGCGCTCGTCGTTCGAGAAGGGGTTGGTGGCCTGGAGGATGTTGCCCCACAGGTCCCAGAGCTGCTCGGCGAGCTCGTCCTTGATCGGGGGCGGGCGCTTGGTGATGGCGGCGCCATCGTTCCACTTGTCGTCGCCGTCGCCAAAGTAGCGATTGTAGCCGACAATGGTGCCCATGAAGAGGATGATGACGGCCGGCAGGAAGAGGCGCGGCCAGCGCCGGAACACGGAGCTGCTCATGGCCGACGCCCACTCGCCGTACCGCGCCGCGTGCGCGAGCTTGAGCGGCTTGTACGACAGCGCGTAGCCCGAGATGACGAAGAAGATCTTGACCTGCGGCGCCCCCGCGATCAGGAGCCGGACCCAGGGCATCTGGATGGCGTAGTTGTGCTGCGGGTCGTTGGGGTCCTCGCTGGACCTGTAGGCGTCGTGCACGTTCCACGAGAAAAAGAGCAGCGAGGCGTGGTGCCACACCACCAGGAAGGCAGCCCAGCCGCGGAGGCCATCTGCGTCGCGGCGGAGGGGACTGATAAGCGGGTGGTCACGCGGAGGGAAACATACGGCAGTTCCTTACCTAGCCATGCGCTGGGGTGCAGCTTTCCTGCCGGTTTGTTGCCGGGCACGACGAAGCTGGGGAGGAGGATGCTGAGCTTAGCGAGGGCCGCCAACGCCCGCGCCAGCGCCGTCCTTGGGGGCCTGCGGGCGCGGTAGACGGCCTTTTCGTCAAAGTTCTCGGCCAGCAGCCCCGATTCTGTGGGACTGCTGCCGCCGACCAGGGTGTCTGTGACCGATGCCCGGTCGTCATCATCATCGTCGTTGTCGTGGAAAGAGCCTTCGCGGCCGCAGTCCTTCTCGTCGTACTCGTCGTCGCTGTCGTTCTCGCCCGACAGAAGGGCGAGTGATAGATATCCCAGGTTTCGTGGCCTAAACCGACGGGGGATCCACGATGACACCATCTTCCCCGATCTCGGTTGAAATTATATGTCCGTCCTTGTTCCACCTATATCCCGCCTCTTGTTCCAGTGGTATTTGTGTTTGTCGTGTTAAAATGCGTGTGTCCAAGAAGAGAAGAGGCAGTGGGGTTCGTCCCAAGGTCTAAGTGAGCGAGTGAAGAGGTGTAAAGCCTAAATGGGTTGTTTGTTCCTTTGCCTGAGGTGTATGTGTGCTTTGGGGCGTGTCACTCGGTGAAGACGGCCCTTCAAACGACTGTGGGAGTCAGGACACGGTCCGGGCTAGTGGGATGGGGAGAGGACAAGAAATGATAATAATGGAAATGAACTAGTTCGATGGACGCTTCATGGCATCAACACCGATGTGAGAGAGTGACAGGAAGGAGGAGCAGCTGGCCACAAGCGCAGGAGGCTGCCAATTTACATCTCCAAGCAGCAAAGCAGACAGAGAACAAGAAGAGGGAGAGAAAGGAGAGGCGGTTGCGGTCACACAGCGTCAAGGAGATAATCCTTTGACGGTCGAGCACATAGTTCACGCCAGCCGGCCATGCTGCACCAATGGCACATCCCAATCAGCCACCCGGGCTGCACTGCAACAGGAGCGGTCCCATCCCCCAAAAAGGGGGGTGACGGTCCTTGGACCCCGGCGCTGGCGCAAGGTCCAACCCCGTCAGTTTAGCCGGGTCGACGAGTAAGAAGCCCGCTTGTAAATTTAGGACATGGCCCACGTTCTAGCCACACAGCTGCCAAGCGAGAGGAGAGGCCCACTCCACCAAGATTTCTCCTCTTGGCCGTCGGCCAGCGCTAGTGCGACCCTTCAAGGCATCGAGTTTGGAAGGTCGACTTGGGGAGTGACACCGGCGGCGGGCGACCCCGCCGGCGCAGGGGCCCTGCTGGGCGAACGCCCGAGTCTACGGGAAATTGGGGTCGTACTGTTCTCAGCTCGTACAGAGGCGATGGTGATGCTACATGCTACAGCTGCTGGTCACTCGCTGCGTGTTCAGTTTCTTGCAAACAGCCGTTTCGCCTAGACGCAGACGCAAAGCAGAGAACCCAAAAGCAAGCACAGAAAAAGGGGCAGACGACACGATTAATTTGCAGGTGCGCGCAAACACGAGCACAAACACAGGCACAAGAGAGAAGCCGTGCCAGCTGCGATCCCGATCCGCACCCTCCCGCCTCCCACCGTGCCACCCTCAGGCCTTCCCCCCTCCTCGGGCCACTGCGGCACAAATTCCCATTGCTCCCATCCAATAGTCGTGGACGGCCCAATGGGATTTCGACATGGTGGGTCCGAGAACAGTGCAGGAAATAACGCCACCCTGCATGTCGTGGCCTACCCCTGCACGATCATCGGGGGCGAGTTCCCGGCCTGCCAAAGAAATTGGGAGAAACGAGAAACGCTCTTTTTTTTTTCTGCAGCTCAACCCTCCCGCCTTGGTGTGTCTTGGGCGCGCGCTTTGGTGTTTCTGGTGCTTCTTCGCCATGCCTCGCGTACGTACCTAGAAAACGGCATTCCTCGGCGATGGATTGGCAGACACAGGCACGACAGGTTTAGCCTTGAAACGACACATGCGGGTAGAGGGCACATGCCTGTATACGGTAATACTGTGTTCGGCATTCAATCTCTGCCATGCAGCCACCGCCACCACGAAGCAGCCTGCGCCAGAACAGACAAACGATGCGGACATGGCCGTTTTTATTATTATTGTTATTTGTGTCTGTTGCATTATCTCAAGACCAAGCGAGTAGATTACCTTGCGCGATTGTTGTTGGCGTAGCAAACCTCAATATGGACTGCAAGTCAGGGCTTCCAAGTTTTGGCCAGCTCGCCCACTTTGCTTGTGGGCTCATTTCTTCGCCTGCGGGCCCCTGACCCATAATTGGTGCTTCCCGTGCAAGGAACCGACCAAGAAAAGGATGCATTTGCCGGTCCAAAAACTGGCCTACATGTCCCAGGGATCACAAACCTTAGTACGGTGGATCTTGGTGGTACATCAGTTTGGCTTGGTTTTCTGAGGAAGAAAATGTATCTTGCATCCACCGCACTAGGGGTTGTGGTCCCTGGGACCTGTAGATTCCCCGAGGCTGGGGTCACACCCACCTGTCACGATATCCATGTCGATATCCATGTCTTGGCTAGCCCAGACCACGGGGCAGAAGGGAGGTGTGAGGCTTAAATAATCTACAGTGGGAGGTTACAAGTGAAGCGAAGCAGGGGACAGGGTATGCACTAGCCAACCGCGTGCGGGATGGTTCGAATTGGTGTACGGCCAGGCCTGTAATTAATTTTGAAAAAAAAAAGATTGCAGGCTAGGCCTTATTTGGTAGGGGCTGAATTTTTCGCCTCCTTCTCTGTAAAAGCCTAGAGACGAGAATGGGGCTGGATGGAGGCACGCGGCGTGAGAGGCTGTCCCACAAGGGAGAGCTCGAGCAATGACGAAGGAAAATACACCCAAAAGAAGAAAATGAGATCTTTCGGCGCACACCTTGGCGCCGTCTAACATTGGCACAACTCACCCCCATAGCCAATAATACACCACACAGGCCGAGGAACCCCTCAAAAAACGAAACAGCTCGGCAGGGGATCACTGGCGCTTGTGGTCTTCTGTAACCACTAATGATGTCAATCGGTCACGACACACTGACAGAAACCATCGCCGATCCCGAAAAGGTGCCCCAATGGGTTCGTTCATGCACCGCCCGGACGCCCATCACATCGCGCCGTGATTAGTGCTCGTCGGCCTGACCTCATCGCAGCTGAGGAGCCTTTTTATGCAGCAACACGAAAACAACACGGCTGACTACTGCCTGGCACCAGCCTCCAAAAAAAAAATCCGCACACGCAAACAAAAGGGGCGCACTTTGAAGTCAATTTACTCGCACCAAATAATAGCCAGTGCCTATTTTATTTTTTTATATGGAATTTAATGGGCAGTTATTTTCCCTTCGCCCTTTGTAATTTTTGAAAGGATCCAAAGTGTGTGTTATGATAACGAGGCATTGCAATCAATTGAATTGATTTTCTCTTGATGTTTTTTTCTATAGAGTTTTGGTGGGGAAAAATATAACGTGTGTCGGATTTTTTTTTTGGAGGTTGGTGCCTGGTCAGCGTTGGAGGCCATGCTGCAGGGCCTGTCGTGGCTGCGGCTGAGCAAGCGCCCATCTACAGCCTCCAGGAGGGAACCCCCCACTACCACCTCTGCAAAGATGCCACCAACACCACTACATCACACTCAACACAACCGAAGGCGGGCACGTTTATCCCAATCCGACCCTCCCTGTCGATTGGTGTTGGCACCTCAG
>NW_008804549.1:300608-324644 GCF_000145635.1 Gaeumannomyces tritici R3-111a-1 | reverse complement strand
TCTCTTGATGTTTTTTTCTATAGAGTTTGGGTGGGGAAAAATATAACGTGTGCGGATTTTTTTTTTTGGAGGTTGGTGCCTGGTCAGCGTTGGAGGCCATGCTGCAGGGCCTGTCGTGGCTGCGGCTGAGCAAGCGCCCATCTACAGCCTCCAGGAGGGAACCCCCACACCACCTCTGCAAAGATGCCACCAACACCACACATCACACTCAACACAACCGAAGGCGGGCACGTTTATCCCAATCCGACCCTCCCTGTCGATTGGTGTTGGCACCTCAGCTTCGAACGCGCCTAAATACAGCAGAACTAGGCATGATACCTACCTCTACTCACTCACGCTCCTCTCGCCGGCCTCGTGATGAAAAGTGTAATGCATCTTTATGCCAGGACGTGCTTGATGACGCATCATTCAAGCGCATGTCCCAAACGGCGTTTCAATCTTCCAAATCCCTCATCCCACTGTCCAAACACTCGCCCACTAGCCCAAAGATCATTCGGATGGTGTGACCAAGGAAGGTCCTTGTTTGTCTAATGCTACGACTCATCTGCTCAACCTTAGCAGCACCACACAAACAACCGAAAAAAAAGAAACCGATACGGAGCGAGTTCCCCCTCGTATTTTTTTTCGGACGGCCTGCCCGTCGATTCGCTTTCCCGAACGCCGCTTCCCGGCCGCCTTCTGAAACGACATCCAAGGTGCACACGCCACGTCCCGCCATCATAAGAAGCGATAGCATTAAGCAAGTTTCTGGATATGGCCAAACACCCAAGACCACGTCGTCTGATTGTTTTTTTTTATTACTTCTTTTTAAGTTGGCCACGAGATGCAGCTGCAATCCTTTATTGCCGACGTCAAGACTCGTCAGCTTGTTCTTAGGAGGGGTCTGGTAGTGCGCCGATGTCTGCGGTCGCCTCCCGTGCTCCCCTCTGGTTTCGCGGTGCCGAGGAGCCTGATGTCGAGCAGGCAAGCTGCAGCGGCGCCTGCGACTCGCCGCTCTTTGCGTCGAAGGCTATCCTCGCCAAGCAGCTTCTTTTCGTCATGTCAGTTGTGTATTCCGGTCGCATGGCGCTTATGCTAGCGAGATGCTTCCCTGGACCGTGCCGCCATAGGCTTCCCCTGGCTAGAGGGGTTAGTCTGCTGTTTGGCCAAAAAAAAAAACGCATATGAAGTTCAATGTTCGTGTCAAGCGCCTTTACCCCGCAGGCCGCGCCAGCCGCTTGCTTACCGTAGGCATCGTTGCCGTCGAAGACATCAGTAATATCGAACTCTAGAATTGTAAGCCCCGTGCCGATGTCAAGACTCGGCGGCCGCTCCCGTCCTGAGAAACGCCGCGGCGGCTCTTCGACAAGAACTTGGCAACGGGCTGTAGCATTTCTGAAGCCGGCATAGATGAAACTCGATCTCCTCCCGGCCGACCCGGGTCGGCTTGACCAAGGCTGCCGCCGTCGGTGCCGCCCGCATCACCCGTCACACGGTGCAACCGCTGAATCTGATCGAGGTGTTGTACGGTGCCTCGTCGATGTTGCCCTCTGGCGATGGTCAGTACGACGCTGTACGTAGGTTTCCGGGAGCACCGTTCCTGGAATGTACGTAGCAACACCTGACGCGTAGCGAAGCCCAATCTCGCTGTGTTTGTCTTGTGTGCGTGCAGCGGCCGTCTGTGCCACGCGCGGCACCTTGTGCACACTCTGGTGTAGGTAGTTCTCCATTATCATGGTCTGGGCAGCCGCCTCGAGAGCATCAGAGGGGGGCAGCGGATTCCCAAGCCACCAGGGGGAGCATAAGCCCCACGGTGGCACGCCTCCCAATCCAATAGATGGCAAAAGATGCCAGGCTCCCACCTGATCGGGGAACCACGGTAGAACCAAATAGCCCTGGTTTTGGGACAAGGAGATGTGGTGCCTTGATCTCCCGACGTCTGCTTGTGGAAGCCGAGCATGGCAGGTATTTTCCTCGTCCTAGCCACGAGAGACCACGGAACCGAGATCAGCACATCGTGTCGGTCACATATGAGGACTTTCCTCTTCGTCGCGCAGGATCCACTCGGCTTTTGGTACCAGATATGGGTCTCGCTCGACCTCGGCGTTCGGACTAAAGGTCGAGTTACCATGCTGTTCAACTCGCGAGGAGTATCTGCGCATGCTGCCTATAGATTCAAAGTGATGAGCCCCCGGGACCACATCTACGTTTTGTTTGGTCACCCATCATCTAAGCCACCACCCCGGCGAAATCTCCAATCGTCAAAAATCCCATAGAATACAGTCCTAAGGCCTTTGGTTCCTTTTCCAAGCAGTCCTCTGCATGCGACTATGGTCAGAAATATCATACGCTTTGCTCTGGTCGACGCGCATGTCCCTACTCGCCGCGCCGTGTGGTAGTGGCTCCAGCTCATAGACCGGGCCGGCACTGCTGCCATCGTGTACGGCTTCCGAGCTTCCCAGGCGTGAGGCTTTGGCGGCCTGCGGTATGGGGGACAGGCAGCCCAAGGTTTGGTGGTTTGAGCCTGTCGATTGGTGGCCGGTGGCGGTGCTGGCCGTCGTCGCCCCCTTGAGTTTACCCCCGTTCTGTACGGCGCTGGAGTTCGGGAACAGGATGCGCAAATACGGGCGGAGCGGCGGCAGGCAGGCGATGATCAGACAGATGTAGAGGTCGACGGCGGAATAAAAGTCTGGACACAGGGACACCGATCAGAATGGGAAGGTCTCGGGGCTTCGGGAGGCTAGGGACTGCGGCACGAGACATACTCAAAGCCGCCAAGGTGATGGTCGACAGAGTCAGCTGGACCAGGAGGAAGCGCAGCCCCAAACAGACGCCGATGTCGATAATACCAAGGCCAAACGTGACGTAGAGGCTGACCTTGACCGACCTCGCCATTTGTTTGCCCTGCCGCAGAACCGGAAAGGGCAGAATAAAAACTGGGTTCTTGGTCAGAGTCTGTTCGTCCACAGCGTGGTGTGTTGGAGAGGATGCGTCCATACTCAAGACGTCGGACACAAAATGGACAGACCACAAGATCTGAAAAGTCCGTATCGATGGGCATATATTTTCCGGGTTGAAAGACCTGGAGTTGGTTAGCCAAGCGCGCGTGGCAGCCCTAACAGGGTTGGAGGCGATTACCAGTTGCGTGATATTGGAAGACACGACAAAGCGAGGACCAGAACGGTCACAATGCACCCGCTAACGGTAAATGCTATGGTCCCATACAGCGCATATCTCTCGTAGATAAATTGGCGAGGAAACATGTCCAGATAGAGGCCAAGGATGGCGAATTTGCAAATGTAAAAGCCGACGTAGAAGGGGTAGCCGGAGAAGTACCAATACTGCCGGACGGGCGTGTTAGTCGCCTATCTTGCGTGCCCACCAGACCGAGCTGGCGTACCTTGGTGAAAGACTCGTAGTCTTCCGTGCTGCCCTCGTAGTTCTCAAACGACGGCATGAGGTCTGCGGGCCAGCCTAGGCGGAGCGCATACACGTCGACAGACGACGTGACAAGCGCGCACAGCCAGGAGAGGAGGATGAGGTAGTCGCTGAAATTGGGCAGCCTGCGCTGAATGTTGAATCTGAGGTGGAAACGGGCGCAGATAAGGACCAGCGCGACGAATGCCAGCATGCTCTGGAGCGCCTGTCGGACAATAAACACATCAGCCAAAGATAGGAACACCAGCCGCGCAGGTCGTATACTAACAATGCTTGCCTCAAATGTGAACGAGGCCATGGCATGTCGGCTGGGACCATACGTCCGTATGCCTCCGGGTCTGCAGGACTTTTTTTCGCGGAAGCTGTTGCTGCTAGCAGGCGTTGACCAGCCAGTAAGAGAGACCTAGGGGAGAGAGATCGTAGACTAGGGGGGTTAAGTTTATCTACAAACACGGGCACGCGCAGTGTGACGGCCCCTCCGGGGGTGGAAGCCATCGCCCCAAGACACCGCAACTCCTCGGCAAAGGCCACCAAAAGGAGGATTTCCTATCGCAGAACGTGGCTGATGTCACGCCCGCCGATCGTCGCTGCTAATCTCATGGTGCCACACTTCCGGCAGGTGAGGGGGGAGGGGAACAAGAAGGAGAAGTAAGAAAGGAAACAAAGGGGCCGGACCAGGCTTGACAGGAAAGAAAAGGCGGCTTTTGCAGTGTGCTATCATCAAAGGATGCCATTGTGTCGGGACGCTAGGCCCAAAGGACTGGCAAAAGCAACTTGCCGCCCAGCCAGGACCGCGCTATGAAATAAGCGCCAGCAGCCAGGCCCCCGCGGGGATGATCCGGCGCACACAGGTCGAAGCCATTGCGCACAGATTCAGCAATCAGCCGGTTGGTCTGGAGGTCTCTCCGATGGGGCTGAGAATCCCCGTCACTCTAGGGCCAGCCATGCAGCTAGCCCAGACGGGAGCACTGGGAGGTAAGACCGACGCCGCAACGGCGAAAAAAAAGGTAACTTGACCGGAAACCCGGCGCTGCATCAACGTCCCAGAATAGAAATATATGCGCCGGCAAATGGCGGCGAGCAGGAGGACAGCTGCGCCTGGCGCGAACTGCTCATACGGTAACCCGGCGACGCCTCCATCCTCCAACCCCTAGGTGCGTGGGAAGCCCCCCGGCTCGTCGCTACGACCATTGACAAGGGAGTGCCCCTTATACCCGAACAAAGGCGGCCTTGAAATTGAAAGCAGCTGACACGGAGAACCACGGGGCTGGGGCTTCGCTGGCTGTTGGCTGATACCGGCACGACTGGCATAGCTTTCAGCTTGTGGTCTTGTTGCTTATGCTGGAACCGGCGCGAAGGTAAAAAGAAAGAAAAAAATCACGGAAGTAACAAAACGACAAAGCCAGTCGTCACACAGGAGCCATGGCGCCACCGAAACTAGCGCAACCAGGTCGGCGAGCCCATCTCAGCAGCAACGGGGAAACTTGATCCTGAGGTTTGTAGCGTAAACTATACTCGACATTATTTCATTACTCTTCAAGTACGAACTACCTAGCTAAGTATCTGAGCAACAGCACCAGACTAACAGCACCTAAAATCAGCCTACACGACCTCGATGATGGGCGTCGTCCACACGTGCCAGTTGTCCGAGGCGCGCGGGTTCCCAAACGGCAGCAGCGCCGCGATGCGCATGGCATACCTGCCCGGCCTGATCCTCGACCCGTCGGCCAGCTTGCCAAGCCAGATGCCCTGGAACGGCACGTCGCGCGGGAGGTTGTGGACGGGGAAGGCCCACGTGTTGTTGACGTCGACCTGGTCCGGGTCGATTACGTTGCCCGGTGGGCTGGTGCGGTAGTCGAAGCTGGTGGCCGAGCCGACGAACTTGGCCTGGCCGGCCACGGGCGGGTACGACCACTCGCGCTCCTTGAAGTCGGGCTCGAACAGGTCCCAGCGCAGCTCGCGCGTGCCGTAGCGCAGGATGGCGCGCATCTTGGGGAAGTCCTGGCTGGCCAGCGACGTGTTGAAGGTCCACGCGCTGCGGTTGGCGAGCGGCGCGTTTGTGAGCCCCGACACGATCCGCGGGTAGTTGTTCTGCGTGTAGTACATGTCGGGGATATTGCGCTTGAGGTCAGCGGCGACGCCGGCGTAGGGCACCGAGAGCTCGTCGCCGTTGCTGCCGCTGATGAGCACCTTGCCGCTGTACACTGGCAGGCGGGCCTCGTTGAGGCCCTCGAGCGGCTGGAAGTTGAACTGCGCCCGCTTCGTCTGCCCCGGCGCCACGACGAAGCGGCCCTGCGGCAGGCTGACCTCGGGCCGGAGCCGGATGGGCACTAGCTCGTCGATGTCCTTGATGCGCGGCGCGAACTGCGCGTCGGTCGCCTCGACCCACTGCGTCTCGAACCCGGCGGCGTCCTGGACGGCGAAGCGGTACTCGACCTCGGCGGGGCCGTTGTTGGTGATGTCGACGCTGTGGTAGCGCGAAAAGTGGCGCGTGTCGTTGAGCGCGAACTTGGGCGCCGTCATGCTGGTCGTGTAGTTCAGCACGGCCACGGCGTCGATCAGGCCCGTGCCGACCTGGAGGGGCGGCGCGAAGAAGCCAAAGTTCTTGTTGTTGGCGTCGGTGTACTCGACCGACCGGCCCGAGTTCATGATGCGCGCCTGCAGCGCCCGCGCGAAGCCGCGCCCGTGGACGCTGCGGCCGCCGAACTTGCCGATGTAGAGCGCGGCGATGCCCGAGATGTAGGGCGTCGCCATGCTGGTTCCGCTGGCCTCGGCGAAGCGGTTGCCCGGGTACGTGGACAGGATGTTACCGCCCGGGGCGGCGATGTCGGGCTTGAGCGACATGTCGTAGGTGGGACCCCACGATGTGAACTGCGAGGGCTTGCCGCCGGTCGCGCTGTACATGCCGACGTAGCCGTTACTGGCGTCCAGCGAGAAGTCGGCCGTGACGTTGCCGCCCGCCAGGATGGTGTCGATGATGGCCTTGCCGGCCGTGTTGGTGATCATGGCCTTGTCGCTCTGCGACCAGCCGACAGTGGAGAAGCTCGCAATTTTGCCGTCCTCCATGTACATGAGGATATGTTTTGCACCGCGCTGGTTTGCGTGGCCCTCCTTGACCGAGTCCTGGCAACCGCCGAGCCGGATCAGCGGGATGACTCCCGTCAGGTTCAGGCTCTCGGGGAAGGGCTGGCAGGCGTCGTTCTCCACGCTCGAGTTGAGCGTGATGGGCACAATCGGGACGCCGACGACGGTCGAAGGAAACAGCCTAAAGTCGGCGCGGTACCCCAGCACGGTGCGGTTGGAGTGGCCATCGAGGTTGAAGGTGGCCGCCCAGGGGCGCCCGCGAGCCATGGTAGAGTCGATAGATGCGACCGAGACCACGTCTGGGGACGACGCGCCTGAGCTCATCTGCCAAGGGCCCAGGTTTCCGTCGTTTCCGGCAGCGATGACGACGACAATGCCCTCGTCAACGATGCGCCGCGATACCTCCCCCCACGCCGTCTCGGCCCAGCCACCAGCACTGCCCACGCTGGCGGAAATAACGTCGACACCGTCCTCGTATGCCTTGAGAAAAGCCTCGATGATGGTCTCCTCGTCCGTGCCGCCATTGGCAAAGATCTTGTAAGCATGCAGAGTGGCCTCGGGAGCGACACCTTGCAGGTTGTCGCTCTTGCCCGCGATGATGCCGGCAACGTGGGTGCCGTGGCCCTGTTGGTCCATGGGATCTGCGTCCGGGATCTTAGCGTTGCCAGGGAACGGCCAGTTGGTGTTGTCGCCGACAAAGTCGTATCCGCGGGCAACCTTGCAGCCCTCGCCAAAGCAGCCACCGAGGTTGCGGTGGTTGTAGTCGACGCCCGTGTCGACGACGGCGACCTTGGCACCCTTGCCGAAGATGCCCTGCTTGTGCAGCCGGTCTACGCCCGTCATGTCGTGGATGAAGTAGTCGGGCGCGGCCGCGTCGTCGCTGAAGCTCCTGCCCTCGACCACGGGCGGCAGCTCGATGCGGGTGGCGTGCCAGGCACGCACGACGGCAGCCAGGGCCTGCAGGGAGTCGGTGTTGAGGCTGTCGGTCTCGACCGAGATGCCCTTGAACACGGCTGAGTCGAAGACCTTGGTGACGCGGCAGCCGGGCCTTGACTCGATGTCGCGGATGACGCCGTCCTTGTCGGAGCCCTGGTCGAGCTCGACGATGAACTTCTTGGCCGTGATGGCCGTCTCGTTGCCGGCCGCGCCGTCGACGTCGCGGCGGAAGGACCGGGCGCTGGCGAGGCCGCTCAGCGCGAGCAGCGCGGGAACGAAGCCTGTGACCCTCATCCTGTCTGGTTGGCGTGGCGGACTGGGGCTTCCGACAAACTCCTGCTGAGAGTCCTAGGGATCATGGCTTCGACTAGACTACGCTCACAGGCGCGCCCTTTATATATATCTCTATATGCCAAAACATATCACGACGTTGCGCCCCGCCTTCCCAGCAAGAATAAGGAGAGGCCGGAAGTGGGTGGTAGTCGACGGGGCAATTTCGTATTCAGGATCGCGACGTGCCGGCTATGCGCAATTAGGCAGGTGGACGAGTCGTTGGTGGAGGCTTGACCCCTGCCATTCTCGTGATGTCCCGGCTCGCTGCATGAACATGGCCGGCTGCGGGCCTCTACTACCCCAGTACCCCCACCGCCCAGCCGGGTCGACAGCCAGGTCGGGGCCGACTGTGGAAATCTCTTATAAATAGTCGCCGGGGGTTTCTGACCGTGGCCGGCATACTGGCGGAGGGGTTGAAGGATCGCGACACCTGATATATTGCTCGATAAAGTCGGTGTCGCTGAAAACCAAAGCTCCAGGATGGATGCATGTCTCCAACTCGATATTGCAATTTGTAGATTCCACTTGGGAATGAGGTCAAGGATGTGGTCGCAGGTACGAGAAAAAGTAATCTGAGTTGGACAGGGTGTTCAAGGGGTTGAAGCTGGGGACGCCTGACAGACTGGGAAGGTCCGAGGCCTGGTGTTCTGGTGTTCTTGTCACCTTGTCTGTGTCCAGCCGGCTTCTTCCATCAAGTTTGCGTCCAAGTTGGAACACAGTGCCGTTCCCATGCTCTCCTCACGATGATGATGCTTTTGCTTTTTCGGCGGGGATGAAGCTCCGCTGAGCATTGACCACAAGTGCCCCACTGACGCAGCCTCTGCGTCCTCCAGCAGGAAAGCTACTGTGTATGTGAGATTTGAGGACGCTCCTTGCGATCCAGGAAAGCCCAAACCAACTCGACCATGGCTGCTCGCTCCTCACAGCGATGCGCATCCAGCCTAGCCAGAGCGCCAACCTTCATAAATCTATTGGCCGTTGGGAGGCCGGCTCTGCGACCATCGAGGACTCTTGTGCAGTCTATCCCCGCCACGGCCTCGACCCGCCCACGATACTTTTCGAGCAACACTGAGAGCTCGCCCCTTCCCGCAGCCAATTCTAACAGCGATGCACCCAAGGTAGATGCGCCTTTAGAGAATGTCGAGCAGGATGGACTGTCAGAAAGAGCAAACGAGGAGTGGTCGGAGGACTCGGAGCCTTCGGAATCGAAGGCCACCCCCGTCGATGGGGTAGAGGTCGATGCTCCCACCACAGAAGCAGACGCCGCCGCCCCAGCCCCTACTAGTACATCTTCCTCCACACCCTGGTACCTCGACGTCGAGCCGCCGCGCCACCCCACCCTAGTGCCGCACCAGGCGCCCCTCCCCGCGACGCCCGAGGACTCGCCCAGCCTCACGGAGCCGCTTATCAAGTTCGTGGGCGAGGAGCTCGGGCTCGACGACCTCAACCTGCTCGACCTGCGCTCGCTGGACCCGCCGCCGGCCCTGGGGCCCAAGCTGATCATGCTGTTCGGCACGGCCCGCAGCGAGCGCCACCTGCACGTGTCGGCCGACCGGCTCGTGCGATGGCTGCGAAAGCACGGCGTCACGGCCCACGCCGACGGCCTGCTGGGCCGCAACGAGCTCAAGATCAAGATGCGCCGCCGTGCCCGCCGCGCCAAGCTCGTCGGCGACTCTTCCTTCGACAGGGGCGACGACGGCATCAGCACCGGCTGGATCTGCGTCAACCTCGGCACCCTCGGCTGGAACCCCGACCCCACCGCTGAGACCACGTTGGTGGACGACCAGGGCCGGCCCAGCGGCTTTGGTCAGCCCATCTCGGGCACCACCATTGTCGTTCAGATGCTCACCGAGGCCAAACGCGAGGATCTTGGCCTCGAGAGGCTGTGGGGCGGCGTGTTGAAGAAGAGCAACAGGGACAGGGAGGCTATCGAGCCCCGTGACAACACTGGTGCTCTCACTGGTGCTCTCAAGTCTCCAGAAAAGCCCCGGAAGCGGCGTCCGGGGCAGTTCCCTGACTTTGACCCAGCACAGCCCCGCAGCTATAGCACAGCGGTGAGGGTGAGGGACAGTATGCCCCTGGAAGAACTTTTCAAGACGGATCGTGCGGCCTTCTCGCATGAACTGTCATACAGTCCCCAGCGGAAGCTGGAGCTCATGAACAAGATCAGAGCTTTCGCCGACGAGGCGCCCGTCAGGGACGCGCAGTACGCGGCAAAGCTGTCCTCTCTTGTCAATATCGCCGTGTCAGGTCTCCCGCCGGCTGATACCTGGTCCTTCCGTTCCTTCATTACGTCCCACACAATGCAGATCCGGGCGGTCAGCGACGACGCTTTCGCCGAGATGCGCCAGCTGGTGTCAGAGGCTCAGATGGTGGGCATCCCCATCGCCCGCGACGACGCCCTGCGCATCCTACGCTCGATATTCGCAACGCCAGAAATCAAGAGCAAGGACGGCGACGATGGCCCCGCCCCGACATTTCTGCACGAGCGTGCCGAGTTGGCCGCGGAGCTGCTGCAGACCATGCACGAGCGCGGCATGCCCGTCCTGGCCAATGACGTCATAACATCCCTACAGAGCGGCCTCGCCGGCCCCGTCGCACACGACAGGACCAAGCCCCGGACCGACAACACACTTGTCGACGGCCAGCAGCAGGAGGGGCCGACGCCGGCAACTCCCCGTGCGCTCCGCGACGGCCTAGAGGACCTGCGGGCGCTGAGCGGCCTGCCGTGTCCGCCCGAGGCGGAGATTCAGGCGCTGATGGGGGCGCGGTCGGCGGCGGGAGACTTTGCGGGCTTCTGGGAAGCGTGGCGGCTGCCGGGGCGCCACGGGGCGCCGCGCTCCCCGGACCTTTACTGGTGGCTGTTCCGGCACGCGGCCGACCTGGGCCGCCCCGACGTGGCGCTCGAGGCGCTGCGCACCGCCGTGCCCCAGGCGCTGGCCGAGGCACCCGAGCCCGTCAGGTTCACCGGCACCCTGGGCGGCGCCGTCTGGGACTGCATGGCCGTGCTCGACCCGCGCGCCCGCCAGCGCCGCGTCCCCGAGATCGACGCCGCCGCCGAGTCCAGGCCCGACGCCGAGATATTGAGGATGATGAGGATGTTGGCCCTGTGAGGAGTGTCACGGACAAAACACACGACGAGCTGGTTGTACCATATGTATATGAATTCATGTAAAAGGAGAACCGTGTAGCCGCCTCGCCTTGAGCAGGTAGCTCTACAGTTTATTGCAGTTCATTGAGGACTGCTGGCATGCATACTGCCGAGTCGCACGGACGCATCAGGTCTCGGAATACTGACACGGCAAAACAAAAACAAAAGAATGACAACGACCGACCGTGGTCTAATCTTTGTGTCTGAGACCTTGCCCGAGGAATAAAGGAAAAATGAAACCAGAAGCCTCCGGCTGGATCGACGAGAAACTGCCCAACACCAACATATCGACACAATGGACTCCCAACAAGCACAAAAACGAAATAGTGACCCGACCTCCGCCTCATGGGGCCAGGAGCGACCTCAAGAAGAAGTTCCAGCCCCAGCAATAGCCACGAAAACCATAGCTCCGTTGCTCCCCACTATCGGCCCCTATCCCCGGGTCCTACCGCACACAAGGCCACAGCCAGGATATGCGATGACGTAGAAACACGCGGGGGCCGAGCGCAAGTCGGGACGAAAGCCATGACGCCATGACAAAGCCGACAGCCTACTAGTCGTGCGACTGCACCTTGTTGTCGCCAGCTACGACCTGCGCGTAGCTGGGCGGCGCGGCGCCGTCGCTGGAGCCCTCTCCCGCGCCGGCCTGCTGCTGCTGCTGCTGCTGCTGCTGCTGCGGGTTCTGGCCGCCGCTGGCGGCGGTGGTGCCGTACGTCCTGCTGTTATTGTTGTCGCCCGAAGGCTTGGGGGCCCGCTGCGACTGGTACTGGGCGTTGTGCTGGCCGGGCCCGTGGACGAAGACGTACGTGACGCGCTCCGAGTCCTGGGGGACGCCCTGGTAGTCGTAGTCGGGCTCGGGATAGTTGGCGATGATGTACCACGCGTGGAGGAGGCCGGGGAGCTGATGGGGTGGTGTGGTTGGGTTAGCGGGGATGTGTTCAAAGTCGTTGGTCAAGGTGCGAGATGACGTACGAAGCCCAGCATGCAGAGCAGGATGTTGATCAAGGAGTCGGCAGAGCAGATTCCCCTCTTTACCCAGACTGTTGCACGTTAACGTTGTGTTGGTTAGCAGCTATTACAATAGTATAACGGAGATAGCCTAGCTGGAACATGAAACCATCGTGAGCAGGCGAGATGGCTGCCTGGAGGCGACTTACCCGGCAGTGGTGGGAAGAGGATGGCGAGCAGGCCGAGGAAGACGTCGGCGGAACACATGGTCGCGGATCGCAGGCCGTGGTGTTGTAGGGTGAAAGATAGGCGGTGCAGTATTTCGTGTTTTTGGTTGGATAGGTTGTGAAAAGGCCGGCGTGAAGTGTTGAAGAAAGTCTATGTTATGATGCTGTTTGGTCGAGTCGGCCTGCTTCTAGTAAACGGGGCGGACGATTGAGGGGAAACGGAGACGGGAATTGGAGCGCGTGCATTACATGCAGCTGGAGCCCACGACAGCCCCAGTCAGGCGACCGGTGGCGGAGTTTGGTTGCGTAATGGCGGAGCAATTTTGGGGCGAGGATCACGTGTCGTCTATTTGCCTGAGGTCCCGCCGGGCTCTTTTTATAGCTTGTCCATGCTTCCTACCCCCGTCTTTGTACCAGCCAGTGAATGGAAACGTAACTCGTTTAGATCCCTTATAAATTAGTGTGAAAGATTGAAGAGAATGCGCATGGAGGCACTCGGTAGGAACTTGGACGAGTTATCGTGTTAATGTCTAGAGATTTGGTTGATCGATTACAAAGAAAGCGCTGGGGTTACGCTGAGTGAAATATCATAACCAATGTGGGTAGGGCCGGCACTCCTGTATTGTTTGCACGTCTTCTTCAAAAAGGCAAACGACAATCCTTTGTGTGTACAAGGTACTTACTCTCTTATCCTTGTGTTGGAAAGGTAAATAGAAGCAGGAAAACAACGCTGCACAGGCTCCGCTTCTGCACCTGATGGGTCTTCGGCCACCAACTGGGTGCATGCACAGGCGGTTCAATCCGAAAGCGACCCCGAAAGTCGCCGAGCCACTGGCATAAAACCCTTGGGGGCTTTTGATCGATGACTTTGCGAATTTAAACGTTCAACCTTGAGTCTCTTCAATTGCCCTTGCGCTGAGTTCCCACCTGCCACGTGCTGGACTCACCGCCTTCCTGTTCTGCAATTGCCGGCAGGGAATCGCCTCGCGCAGCCAACGCCTACAACTCGAGTCAATCGCGCCTTGCTGCTAACCGCTCCAACAACCTCTCAACAGCCGCATCCTGTCGCGAAAATGGAAGAACTCGAGGATCTGGAAGTCCTTTCCTTGGTGGTGCGTGTCGCCAAGGAAATGGACAACCATATGGGCATAAACGACACCGACGCCGCAGAATATGTCATCCACCAAAGGCTAGAATGCGACTCCTTGGAGGCCTTCAAGGCCAAGATGGCCGACGACCCTCTTACCGACACTCTCCTCGAGAGTATAGACCGCCTGGTCGTCACCATGCATCCCAAGATGAAGAAGGGCCGTCCAAACGCATCCGCACCCCCGACCACTGGCCGCACCCAGGAGGAGAAGGACCACATCTTCAAAGGCCTGGCCGTTGCCGACCAAGACGCCCCGACGCGACCCGACGACGACGGCGATGGGCCAGACGCCATCGACGACACCCTCGCCCTACTAGAGAACCTAGAGGGCAAGGCTGTCAAGGAGAGGCAAAACAACAAGAAGCGCGAAAGGTCGCGCAGTCCCGACAACGACGGCCGCCACCGCAGGAAGGAGCGCCACCGTTCCCGGTCACCGCTGCGGTCGCCCCGTGGCGGCGGCCGGTCTGGCCATGACCGTAAGAGCAGGAGAGAGCGCAAATACGATGACGATTCCGAGTCGGACCACGACGTGCCACGACGAGGGCGGGCCCCTGATCTTGACGACGCGCCGGTTCTCAACAAGGTCTACGAAGGCCATGTCACGGGCGTCAAGGACTTCGGCGCCTTTGTCAACCTCCACGGAGTTCGGGGCAAAGTCGACGGCCTGGTGCACGTGTCGGTCATGGCCGAGAGGGGGCGGGTCACGCACCCGTCAGATGTCGTGGACAAGGGCCAGCCAGTCAAAGTCAAGGTCGTCAAGATCGAAGGGAATAGGATAGGTCTTTCCATGAAGGACGTCGACCAGGAGACAGGCATGGACCTTGTGCCCCAGCCCGAGCTGCGCTTTCAGTCGGGCGCCAACTCGGAGGCGCTGGGGTCGAGGAACAGGTTGAGCAACGGCCTACTGCCACCCGAGGCGGGGCCCTCACTCGACAACATCAAGAACACGCTTCCTGGCAAACGGCACAAGAAGCGCATGACATCGCCAGAGCGCTGGGAGATCCGCCAGATGATAGCGTCTGGTGTCGCAAAAGCGTCCGACTACCCGGAGCTGGAGGAGGAGTACAATAACACGCTGACGGGCGAGGGCCAGATGGAGCTGGAGGAGGACGTCGACATCGAGATCCGTGAGGAGGAGCCCCCGTTCTTGGCCGGCCAGACGAGGCAGTCGCTGGAGCTGTCGCCCATCAGGGTCGTCAAGGCGCCCGACGGGTCGCTGAACCGCGCCGCCATGGCTGGCACATCGCTGGCGAAGGAGCGCAAGGAGATTCGCCAGCAGGAAGCCGAAGCCGCCAGGGGTGCCGAATCCAAGGTCGACCTGTCGGCGCAGTGGGAAGACCCGATGGCGGACCCGGAGAAGCGCAAGTTCGCGGCCGACATGCGCCGAGCCAACGCCCAGCCGCGACGCGACGACGCCGTCCCCGAATGGCGCCAGGCCATCCAGCCCAAGGACCAGTCGTTCGGCAAGCGCACCAACATGACCATCAAGCAGCAGCGCGAGTCGCTGCCCGTCTATGCCTTCCGCGACCAGCTTGTCAAGGCCGTGCGGGAGAACCAGATCATGATCGTTGTCGGCGAGACGGGGTCCGGAAAGACAACGCAGCTGACACAGTACCTGGCCGAGGCCGGTTTTTCCAACGACGGCGTTATTGGGTGCACCCAGCCTCGGCGTGTGGCCGCCATGTCGGTGGCCAAGCGCGTGTCGGAAGAGGTCGGGTGCGAGCTCGGCCAAGAGGTCGGATACACGATTCGGTTCGAGGACGTCACGTCGCCCAACACGAGGATAAAATACATGACGGACGGCATGCTGCAGCGAGAGGTGGTTATCGACCCGGACCTGAAACGGTACTCGGTCATCATGCTGGACGAGGCCCATGAAAGGACCATCGCCACCGACGTCCTGTTTGCTCTGCTGAAAAAGGCAATCAAGCGCCGCCCTGACCTGAAGATCATCGTCACCTCGGCCACGTTGGATGCTGACAAGTTCTCGGCTTACTTCAACGAGTGTCCCATCTTTACCATCCCTGGCCGAACATTCCCCGTCGAGATATTGTATTCGAGGGAGCCCGAAAGTGACTATCTGGACGCCGCCCTTGTCACAGTCATGCAGATCCACCTCACGGAGCCCCCTGGAGACATCCTGCTGTTCCTGACGGGTCAGGAGGAGATCGACACCAGCTGTGAAATCCTCTACGAACGCATGAAGGCGCTTGGACCGAACGTCCCTGAGCTGATCATTCTTCCTGTCTACTCGGCCCTCCCCAACGAGACCCAAAGCCGCATTTTCGACCCGGCACCGCCGGGGTGCCGAAAGGTTGTTATTGCAACCAACATTGCCGAGACATCCATCACGATCGATCACATCTACTATGTGGTGGACCCCGGCTTTGTCAAGCAGAATGCATATGACCCCAAGCTCGGCATGGACTCTCTGGTAGTTACGCCCATCTCCCAGGCCCAAGCCAACCAGCGGTCCGGCCGAGCTGGGCGGACAGGCCCTGGAAAGTGCTTCCGCCTCTACACCGAAACGGCGTTCCAGTCGGAAATGCTTCCCACCACGGTCCCTGAAATCCAACGGCAAAATCTGTCCAACACGATCCTGCTCCTAAAGGCTATGGGAATTAACGACCTGCTGCATTTCGACTTTATGGACCCTCCGCCCATCAACACCATGTTGACGGCGCTCGAGGAGCTATACGCACTGTCGGCTCTCGATGACGAGGGCCTTTTGACTCGCCTGGGCCGTAAAATGGCAGACTTCCCCATGGAACCGTCGCTCGCCAAGGTGCTCATCGCCGCAGTGGACATGCAGTGTTCGGATGAAATGCTCAGCATCGTGGCCATGCTCAACCTCCCAAACGTCTTCTACCGGCCCAAGGAGAAGCAGCAGCAGGCGGACGCGAAAAAGGCAAAGTTCCACGACCCCAACGGCGACCACCTCACGCTGCTGAACGTGTACAACGCCTGGAAGCAGTCGCGCTTCTCCAAGCCGTGGTGCCAGGAGAACTTTATCCAGTTCCGGGCCATGACGCGGGCGCGCGACGTGCGCAACCAGATTGAGAAGATCATGCAGCGCTACAAGCACCCGGTGCGCAGCTGCGGCAACGACACGAACCGGGTGCGGCAGGCGCTCTGCTCGGGCTTCTTCCGCAACGCGGCGCGTAAAGACCCGCAAGAGGGCTACCGGACCCTGATCGAGGGCACGCCCGTGTACCTGCACCCGTCGTCGGCGCTGTTCGGCAAGCACGCCGAGTGGGTCATCTACCACACGCTCGTGCTGACCACCAAGGAGTACATGCACTGCACCACGTCCATCGAGCCAAAGTGGTTGGTGGACGCGGCGCCCACCTTCTTCAAGGTGTCGCCGGCCAACAAGCTGTCCAAGCGCCGCAAGCAGGAGCGCATCCAGCCCCTGTACAACAAGTTCGAGGGCGAAAACGACTGGCGCCTCAGCGCCCAGCGCAGGGCCGGCCGGTCTGGAGGCGGCGGTGGCACGTGGGGTTAGGTTGGTGGATGTGTTGGGTTCACGGTTGGTTCGTTGGTTGTTGTTTTGATAGTTTGAAATGGCCACAGAGGTGCTGCAGAGAATAATACCCGTCTTTGTGTTCTATCTTTACGTTCTATCTTTTATTTTCTCTAACGTCCCAATGGCGGCAGTGGGGGCTTTTTGGAATTCATGGTTATGATGATCGTGAGTAAGGAGTGAAGAAGCGTTAGGGAAAGGAAAAGGATTTTGATAAAGAATTCGATGAAGAAGTATTAGGGAAGAGAAAGGGATGTTGATGAAGAATTCAGTGAAGAAGGAGGAGAAGTTAAAGATCAGGCCAGGTGTTATTGAAAGAGCCAGATGCCATTTTGGAACCATCAAACCCCTCCCAAAGTTACCCTGTTGTCAAATCCACCAAACTCCCAAGCAAGCCGGAATCCGGACCCCCGTACTTAAACGTCACCCTCACCACCCTGGTAGACCTCCATGAAGGGTCCAGACCAGGCCTTGCCGCCCGGGTTGTCGACGGAGCCGGGGTCGCGGTCGCACTCGACGGGCTCCTTGAAGCCGACCATGAGCTCCTGGGGCAGGAAATAATAAAAGGACGGCACGATGTCGATGAGCTGGGTGACAAACTTGAGGCGGAAGCGCGGGTGGTGCACCTCGGCCGTCTCGAGCCGCATCTTCATGCCGGGCCGCAGCCTGCTCGCGACCTGGTCGTGGTCAAAGATGAACTCCTCCAGTGGCGGCGGCGCGCCGTCTGCGTCGTCCTCGCCGTCCTCGCCGGCCCAGCCGTCCTCGATGACAGCCGGACACACGACGACCACGGCGGGCGCGCGGTGGGCGTCGGCGCCGGTGGCGCAGCCGTGGACGCCACGCAGGCTCCCGAAGATGAGGCGGGTCTCGTTGTCGGGCGCGCGCACCTCGACCACCTCGACTGTCTGCTCGCGCACGTCTACGCCCGTGACGGCGGCGGCCAGGGCGGCCAGGGACGGGTCGACCGAGGCCCAGCGGGCCATGTCGGTGCGGGCCTCGTCGTCGGCGCCGAAGGGGTTGAGCATGGCCACGGTGGCGCAGAAGACGAGGGGCCAGGAGATGCCGGCGGCGTCAACGGCCGGGTCGAGCGAGATGCGGTCGACCCAGGGCGAGGCCTGGTCGGCGAGCAGGTTGAAGACGGCGCGGCAGGCGTAGTTGAACTGGCCCATGCCCGCGGCCAGGGCGGCGCCGATGCCGGGCAGCTCCTTCTTGGCATCGAGGCAGACCTGGCGGGCGCGGGCCAGGTCGTCGGCGTGCTCGGGGCAGACGCCGTGGTGGGTCAGGTAGTTGAGCCAGTTGAGGATCAGGTCGATGCCCTGGGTGATGTATTCTGGGTCGCCGGCGACGTCGTGCGGGAGCGTGCGGGAACTTTTTTTTTTATCGGTTGCTTGTTGTCAGTGAAACGGGCAAGAAGGGCACAGAGACCAAAGTGCCGGCGGACTTACAGGAAGGACGACACAACACCGGTAAAGTCGACCTCCCAGCCGCCCTCGTCCTCGGGGTCATAGTAACGGCTGTCGTCGCCGCGGCGGTGGATGACGTCGTTGCTAGCCACAAGGCGCTGCTCCTGGGTGGTGAGAGGGTCGTCCTCGTTGGGTGTAACGCCGCAGAAGCCCTGGAACTGGCGCTGCGAGGTGTCGATGCCACCGAGGTTAAGGTAGCGGTTGAACATGTAGGTGCGGGTGGAGTCCAACCGGCGGCGGCCACGGAAGCGGCGGATGCTCTCCTCGATTCGCCTGTGCACAGCTTCTGGTTAGGCCGTCTCCCGCTGATAGGACATGCGTGTGCTTCCACATACTCGATGAAGGGGTACTTGTCGCTGCGTTGGCATCATGTCAGTGGTTTGGCCCGTGGCATAACAAGCCTGCCGGGCAACGGGGCGCAGCATATGGTGCCAGGGCGGGATCACTCACGGGTCATAGAGAATCAGCTCCTCCTGGTACTCGGCCGGAGTCATGGGAGGATCGGCAAAGTTCTCTGTGCAACACCGTGGGCGCGGTCAGCGAGGGAAGCCAAGGCAAGCTAGACCAGGGAGACGTTGAGGTCGAGACACAACACACACCCTCAAAGCCAGTGCCGCGGAACTTGTTCAGGGCCGTGGGGGCCCTGCTGTTCCTGTTGCGAGGCTTCTTCTTCTTCTTTTTTTTCTCGGCAACCGCGGTACCAGGCTCACCGCCGACCGTGGCCGCCGCGTCGAGCTTGGCATCTTCTGCAGCGCCTTCGGGAGCGGGTGGCGCCTCGCCCTGGCCGCTGTCCGAGGCCGGCGGGTTGGGGCCGCTATTGACGCTGGCGTTTTCGGGCCTGTTCTGGTTAGAGTTGCGGTGCTCCGCCTCAATGTCGACGCTAGCATCTGCAGAAGCACAGCCTCTCTGGATGCCGTCCTTGTCAGTTCCGGTCCCGTTTGCTGTCAGCTGGCCGTCACCTTCGGCACAGGGCTTCACGTTGTCGATGGAGTTGGCCATGGTGGGTTTGCTATACGGGATGCGAGTTTGAAGCAGCATGCAAAAGACCTTGTTATTGTTGTTGTAGATGCAGAGGTGGAGGTCGAGCAGGTCCAGGGTTGTGGTTTTTGAAAGTCTTGGTGGCTTTGGTCGACTTGGTTGTGGAAGGAACGGTTTTGTGGCAGGCGCTCCTTCCAAGATTGGGTAGAGAAAGGCTCGTGCTTTTGACAAACGACGTTCAACAAACAGCAAGTCACTTCAAGCTGGGAACTCTGACAGGCAGGAGTCAGTTCAAGCCCATTTTCATGTTACGGCCAAGACTCTATGCCAGTCAACTGGCAGGTACCTAGATCTCTTCTCGGAATAACACCTGTTCTTGATACCTTCTTGACGTAGATTCCTGCACCGGGAGTACCAAATTGGGCGAGCCGCAATATATTGCTCTGTCGACAAGAACCCAACTCTACACGAGCTTGTGAAATATGCACACAAAGAACACGGTGAACTTGACTATGGACTAGCTAGCCAACCAAGCTTGGGACCGGACGCTTGTCGGGATCATCGCCAGATGGCGGAGGCGCGGTGCATCAACATGTCGACGGGTGCGCGATATTGCACCCTGGCCTACGCCCGTTTGCCTGACCATAGATGGATCGAGGTTGGCTCTGCCGACCAACGAATCGTAAAGCGGATACAGACAAGCACTCGGAGCGAGGCTATGCAAAGACTAGGGCGCCACTTTGCCCACGCGCTTGTCTGAGACTCATGCATCTAGCCGAGCTGCCATGCCACTCTAGGAACTGTGACAAACGACTACGTTTGCCTGGTGTCGGTGAGGCGACAACCCAGCCCTGATATTACCCCTCTTTCGAAGATGATGAAAGGGGTTAGGTGACAAGAGAAGACAACGATCCCGGATGACTGTCTCCGGGGTCTAGGCAGAGGCTCCGACAACCAGCCTCCCAGCTGAACAAATGGTCTTGGGTCAATATAGGGCCAAGCGGCAAGCACACGGAAGGGCACGTGGAAGGGCACATGGATAGCCTAGTATGGGTAATAGGATACGACCATGCATGCATAGGTGCAACTGGAGACCTGTCACTTGGACCTGCCATCACACGCGCTATTCGCGCTGAAACATGCCCACCTTGTGAGCGGGCCACCACGTTGCCCTCGAGGCCATCTGGAGGGAAAGAGAGACGACGCCCCATGCAGCAAATCACACAAAGCATCGCACTCGGACGCACGATCGAGCCGGTCAGACGGGAGATCCGGGGATGACTATTGGGTCGATTTCCAGCCCGGGACCACCTGGGATTCCGTCATCCAAGAGGCACGCATCTCAGTGCGTGCTGATGCGCATTCGGGCCGCGAGACCCGCTGGAGTGTCCCCGACTTGCCATACATACACAGGGTGCAGGGTGAGAATTGCATGTCTTTTTCTCTCTTTCTCGCATTGGATTTGGACCAAGTGCATGAGTTGGGTGCTGCGGACGCTGCGAGGGTCTTCGCGTCGTCGGGAAAGGCGACGACAGGGGTCCTGGCAGGCGGCGAGTGGCCAAGGCAGATTGGGCTGAGGGGCTGTGCCGGCAGGCGTGCGCCCGTCACTCTCCAGACCCCGCTCGACTTGGCTCACACCGCAACCGCACCGCCCCTCTCCTGACAGGCTTGTTCTTGTTGGTGCGAACGGGAGGAGGGCGTTTTGCGCGGGAGGGTGACTATCTAGCGTGCCTAGCTCCAGGGATGCAGCCGAGAGGCGTGCTCGCAGCTGTACCTTCATGGGCGCCTGTCCGTCTGATCCTTTGTTTGCCCCCTGACTGAAGGGAGGCGCCCAGCTCTGGCGCGGCAGACCGATCCGACCGCCAGGGCCGCCCCATTATTCCTCTCATCTGCGCCACCAAAACCTGTTCCCTTTACAAAACGACCCCCAAATCCTTTCGGTTTGCGGGACAAGAGGCATGGAGACATAAATAGGAGCTGCCAAATTCCGTTTGTTTCTCTTCACTGTCCTGTTTGGCCCTATCCGCCACCCGCCCTCATCCAGTCAGCCCCCAACCAGACACGGTGCAGGACCGCGTTCCAGGTTCCCACTCAGATCGCCACCAGCCCTGAATCGTGACGCCCATTCATTCGCGGGGCGCTTCCAGAAAACCCAAGCGTCAAATAACAACCCTGGGCGCGTCCAACCCTGATCGCAGAGTGCCACCTCTTTGGTGCCTGTCTCCATCGCCAGACTCGGCCGACCCAGCCCAAACCCTCCTCCTCTTCCGAGACAGCCCAAGCATATCCGGATTGGTCGCGTCGCACGAGCCAGAGCCAACGCAGGGCGCGGGGACGACACAAAGCCAAACTAGGCCTAGAAACATGGAGCGGAGGAAAATGCCAGAACACAAGGACCTGGTATCCTACAACCACGCCGTGGCCGGCCAGTCAGTGCCTCTCTCTCTCTCTCTCCGATGGCGGGATGGCGGGTCATGTCTGCCCGCCAGAGTCAAGAAGAAGAGAGAAAAACTTGTCCTAACTTGTGCTACCCCTCATCGTCACCAGTGCCGGCACCATGTGCGACCTGGATGGCGAACTGTTCGTCAAGCCGTGCCACCAGCAGGAGATAGACTTCTACGAGTCGGCCGAGAACGAGCACCCCGACTTTTACAGGTGGATGCCCCAGCACTTTGGCACGCTGCACCTCAACGCCGCCACCGACATCGCCGACCTTAACAAGCAGCTCGGCCCGGTGGCCGGGCTGATGACGGAACACATGAAGGAGGAGGTCGTCGAGTTCGCCCACACGTCGCACGTTACGGACTCGCCCGCCAGCGGGACCCCTGCCGCTTCGACCCCTGCGACCTCAACCTCGACCCCCGCCCCCGCGACCCCGGCTGAGCCCGCGGGCGACCCGAAGCAGCAGCAGCAGCAGGCGTCGCAGCCCGTCAGCATCTCGTCGCCGTGGGCGCCGGGCCGCAACACCAAGCTCAAGACGGAGACGTCCATCGTGCTGGACAACGCGGCGTACGGCTTCAGCGCGCCCAACATCATGGACTGCAAGCTCGGCACGCGGCTGTGGGCCGACGACGCGCCGGCCGAGAAGAAGAAGCGGTTCGACGCCATCGCGGCCGACACGACGCACCGCTCGCACGGCTTCCGCGTCGCGGGCATGCGCGCCTACAAAGGCTCGGCGGACCCGGCCGAGCTCGACGCCGAGGACTACCGCAAGTACGACAAGGACTGGGGCCGCTTCACCGTCACGGCCGCCAACATCGTCGAGTCGATGCGGCGCTTCGTCTTCAACCCGAGCGCGGGCGTGGCCGACGAGGACGCGAGGTTCGTGTGCGACCTGTTCCTCGAGGACCTCAAGGAGGTGGAGCGCATGCTGTCGCGCGAGGAGAGCCGCATGTACTCGGCCAGCCTGCTGTTTGTGGCCGAGGGCGACGGCGAGGCCCTGGCGCTGGCCATCCGCGAGGCCAAGGCTGCCGCGGCGGTGGCGTCTGCTGCCGCGGCCGCGGCCGAGGAGCGGGAGAACGGCGGCCGGCTTAGAAAGGCGGCCAAGACGTCCGAGGCGCAAAAGACACCCAACTTCTCGAGCAACCGCGTTGATAGTGGCATCGGCATGGGCGAAGACGACGTCGAGGTGTACACCGAGGGCGCCGTCGTGTCGGTGGACGAGCTGCTGGCGGGAGGCGGCGGCGACTCTGACGACTCTGGCGACGCAGATTCCGACGACGACGGCGACGGCAAGAGGCCCAAGGAGCGCAAGATCTATAGCCTCCGCCTCATCGACTTTGCGCACGCCGAGTGGGTGCCAGGCCAGGGCCCGGACGAGAACGTGCTCTTTGGCGTCCGGAGCTTGATCGACATCTTCAGGCAGATGAGCCAGAGCCCGGCCAAGGCGACCTCGTAGGCCGAACAAAAATACGTCTACCGCTACTAGCAGGGTGTTCTCATGCAGAAGATCCTGCTGAGACTGAGAGTAACAACAAGCCCGCTTTTGCTTTTTAGGTGTTCGTGGCTGCACAGCCTTGTATTCGACATGTTACCTTGGCTCTTGTTTATCTCCCTGCCGCCGCTGCTGTTCACGTATTCGGCGTTCACGCGCTGAGACGGCGGGATTTTACGAACATTTCATTGTCTTGTTTTCTTCTCTTCTATTTGTCCTTTTTCATATTCCCCAGTGGACATAGCAATCTGTACGTTGAGAGGCCGGTCTCTAGCTCAGGGCTCAGGGCTGGGTTGTTTCAAAAGCGCTGGATTTTCACAAGCTGGACGCGGCGAGACGGGCAAAGGGCCAGACAGACATGTTGATGACGATTTGCATTCAATACCCCCTTCTTCCATGTGCGCAGAGCTTTGTTGAATTTGCGGTGATATTCGGTTTATGGTCGGTCATTCATGGTCATTCTATTCTGGTCATGCGACGGGACAGAGTCGGCGACGAGATCCCGGTTGGCGGATGTGCGGCCCATGTCGCCCCACGAAATGTCACCTGCATAGCCGTCGCGCCGAAAGCAAATAGAAAAAGTAAAGAAAGAAAGCCCAGGCGCATTTTCCAATCTCAAAGAGACGCAATCGCAATCACGTCAGGCACCCGGCCCAAAGCCAACAGGATTTGCCCCACTTGCTAGCGCAGCGATGCGCGCATCTCCATCCCCAAGGTCCATTCCCAAGGGGGCGGCCATCTGATGTCAGTCGCCCCACCCGGATCCACAGCCGATTTGCAGACGCAGAGCTGTTGTCGAGCTTCAAGTTGGTGGTGGCTTTCAATTTCACGCCTTGTCGAATCGAGTAGGGTTGTTCGAAGGGAAAACAACATCCACCCCCCTCCAACAAAA
>NW_008804549.1:283579-300249 GCF_000145635.1 Gaeumannomyces tritici R3-111a-1 | reverse complement strand
GCCATGTCCATCCCAGGCCTGGGTCAGATCCCCACCAAGCCCGCCGCGTCGGCGGTGCGCACCTACACGCTGCAGCCACTGTGGGAGTACCGGTTCGAGGTAGCGCACGGCTCGACGGCGACGGTGACGCTGGTCTCGGGCACGGCCGAGCGCGACGGCACCGAGCTGGCCGCAGGCGTGCCCTACCGCCTGTCGGGCGCAAAGTCCAAGCTGCTCTCGTGGCGCGGCGCCACCCTCACCGTCGAGGGGCCCGCCGACGACTACGTGGCCGAGACGGCTACCCCGAACCCGGCCACGGGCGCCGCCGCCGACGACCCAGTCCCGTGCCTCGCCCACCTCAACCTGCATGCCCTGCTGCAGCGCCAGCGCGACGCCGTTGCTTCTAGTAGTGCTGGTACTAGTAGTGGTCAGAAGCAGCAGCAGCAGCAGCAGCAGCAGCAGCACGGTCCCCGCGTCCTCGTCGCCGGGTCCGCGTCGAGCGGCCGCACCAGCCTGGTGCGCACCCTGGCCGCCTGGGCCGCGCGCGCGGGGTCGCAGCCGACCGTGGCGAACGCGGACCCGCGCGAGGGCGTGCTGACGCTGCCGGGGACGCTCTCGGCCGCCGTCTTCGCCACGCCAATGGACCCGGCCAGCGGCGAGGGGTGGGGGTCGGCGCCCAGCAGCGGGCCGGGTGCCGTGCCCGTCAAGCTGCCGCTCGTCTACCACTACGGCCGCCAGCGCGCCGAGGAGGACCCGCCGCTGTACCGCGCCCTCGCCAGCTCGCTGGCCTCGGCCGTCGCGGCGAGGGCCGTGACCGACCCGGACGTGAGGGCCGCGGGGCTGCTGGTCGACTCGCCGCCGTGGGTGGGCGGGGCGGGGGTCGAGACGCTGGCGCACTTGGTGGAGGAGTTTTCTGGTATGTGGTCTTGTTACTATTTGGTTCGAGTTTGCTTCTCTTGTGTTTTGTCAAGAGCTAATCTTTTCCCTTTTCCAGTCAACATCGTCGTCGTGCTCGGCTCGGCGCGCCTGACGCAGGAACTAACACGGCGGTTCGCCACTGAAAAGACCTCCCTCGGCGAGCCCATCAGCGTCGTGTCGCTTGACAAATCGGACGGCGTGGTGGAACGTGACGAAGGGTTCCTGCAGCAGTGCCACGAGGCCGCCATCAAGGAGTACTTCTTTGGCGATGCCGGCCTGACGCTCAGCCCGTCGACGCAGCAGGTATCATTTGACGACGTGCACATATACATGCCCGTCAATGATGGGCCCGCGGGGCCTCCCGTCAAGTCGGCCGAAGACGGGGACTACAAAACGGCGGCGACGGGGACGCTGGAGAAGTTGACGCAGCCGCTGCCCGAGCTGGCGCACTGGACGCTCGCCATGATGAACGCGTCGCCGGGGGACCCGCCCGATAGGATCAGGTCCGCGACCGTCGCCGGCTTCGTCTACGTCGCCGCCGTCGACAAGGAGCGCCGCCGCATGAAGATCCTGGCCCCCGTCAGCGGCAGGCTGGGCGATCGGCCACTCGTCTGGGGCAGGTGGCCAGAGCCGCACATCAACCTTTTGGGATAATATCTCTTGCTCTTTTGCCAATTTTTTTCTCTCTACTTGTGTGGGGTTTCATTTGCTCCGTACGATATGCTTGCAGCACGGCGTTAAAGGCCTCGAAACGAAAGATAGGAAGGAAGGAAAAAGACACACTAAGAAGCTACCAAGTGAATTCCAGAGAAATTCCAAAGAAAAAAAGCACAAGCCCCCTCTCCCCTCCCCTGCCATCTGATATCTCCTGTTATCGTATCCGACATTTGCGCTTCTGCTCCGCGTTTGCCGAATCCAAAAAGCCGTCGTTCCAAGATGAGGCTGACCTGTTGGCTCGACCCCTTGTTCCTTAGTTGGCTTGGCGCCTGTGTTTTGATCACCCCCCCTGGTTCTCTGTTTTGGGTTAGGGTTTCTGGCCTTGTGTGTGTGTGTAAGAGCGCCTAAAATGGGTTGGTGCGTTAGTTTCAATGGTTTGTTCCGCCTGTCCAAGCTTGCCCTTGTGCTACGTGGTTCCAATCTTTTTGGTGCATCCGTCCCGTCGGTTCGCGCTCGGGGGATTTTCTCCTTTGTCTTTCATGGACGCCTCAAAGTCAAATCAATAGCCTTTTTGCGGCCCCCGCATTGTCCCCAATCACCGTCTCGTCCTTTACTTTTGCCTCGGCTCGTTTTGCTCTGGGGATATCCGTTGGATATCAGAAAACAGCTGCATGCACAACAGCAGCAGCACCCAGTTCGTCATCGGGCCAGGTCATTCCTCCTCCACCCTCTCCCTCCCCCCTCGTCCCGTCCGGACCTTGCAGCTTGTCCAACCATGGCTGTCACGGGCCCCCGAACCCATCCTCATTGGTCACGGGGGAGTGATGGGAGAGTCCTTTTGTCCAGTTCTGGGGCTGGCTGGGCCATGTCACAGCGTCGCGCGCGGGGGGTGGGGAGGCGACCTTGGAGGAGGCGGCTTGCTGGGAGCGGTCAGCGGCTGCGGCCTTGTGGGACGCAAGCGCGATCCGGTCGGCACATTAGCGCCCTTGTTGGTGGTATCTTTTCCGCTCTCGTCATTGCTTTCACGGGGGCGTTCCGCCTGCCACCTTTTTTTTTCTTTTCTTTTCCCTCGTAACTATGTGCACCCCTCCCTCTCCCCTGCCCACAGCACAGGGCCAAAGTAAGCTCGCCCGGGGTCGCCGCCTGGACGGGTCGATGCCAGGGGTGTAAAAGGCGACCAGGGGGGGACGACCGGGTTTGTGTTGCTTCGCGCGCGCAAGATGAGTAGAGGGAAAAAAAATACGAGATGGATGATGCAGCAGCAACAACAGGCAAACACAAACATTAAAGGACACGGACGGCTAGCCAAACATGGATGACAAGAAGTTCGAATCATCCCCTCACTTCAGCTCATCTCAAACCTGTGGGCGACTGGTGGGCTTTGTCCAGTCGTTGCCCTTTCCGCGTCCATGCTCTGACGTCGCCAGTGGCCTGACCTTTTTTTTTTTTTTTTTTTTTTTTTGTATCCCGCTGGTCCGCTCGCTTGATGCCAAACCGTGATTTGCCAGCATTCAATGTCAGGCAGCCATGTCCAGCTGGCCTGCAACGCTTGCTTTTTGAGCCGAGCCCAGCCCTAAGAAAAAAAACAATGGGCTTGTTTGCACAATTGTGCTCTTTCTCTTTCTGATGCCCGTGGTATTTTTTCGCTTCCTTCTCCCTTTCTGATCTGCCGGATCCCACCTACCGTGGCCCGTCGTCACCCCCCGTCCTCCTCTCTCCTTCACCTAGGTGGGAACGCGCCCTCCCTCTTCTCGCTCGCTCCCTCCTCTCGCTCGCTCCCTCTTCTCGCTCGCTCCCGCCCGCCCGTCCCTCCTCCCCTTTCCTTTGGGTGTCTCTCGGCCCCTCGGCTCTTCCCCCGCGTGTCATCGCTGGGATCTGAATAGACGAAGCGGGTCTTGCGATTGGCTTGGTGAGGCGTCGCCGCCACCCACCTCGGAAATTTGTTTGGGTTTCCCGCCCATCCACATCTCTGCTACTAGGGAGCCGGGGTCTATTTGGCAGACCCTTGTCGGTGAGTGCCGTTCGCTTGCGTGGGTTGGTGCCTGGTCGCGCGCCTTTGCCAAACCGCCTGGTCCCTCCCTCCCCCCCCCCGCCCCTGTGGCTTGGTTTGGCTGGGCCGCCGCCGACCACTTTCTCGTCACGCCCGTCCCGCTCAATAGATCGCTAGGTCAGGGGTGGGCGTGTGGCACCAAGCAAGGCAAAGGCGGCCTGGACCTTGCAAACACATATCACCTGCTCGCATTAGTCCTAACGTCCCAAGAGAGCTTCTCATCCTGCTTGTCCGGACCCGGTTGGCTCTTTCCCCGTTTATTCCTCGCCACCGCCAGACGCGATCCATGACGACCATGAATTGTTGTCTGGTCTCCCATCATCCCACCTGACGACGACGACCACCACCACTTCTCCGCGAAACACACAACGTTGAGAGAGATTCCAACTAGTACCCTCCAGCGCCCTCTAAAAACCCAGGGCGCACAGGCTGGTCTGTCAGCGAGTAACCGAAAAGCTGCGCGGCCTGCCTGCGTCGTTGATGCATCTGCACGTCCCCTCGCCCGAACCTTGCCCGGGCCATCGAGCATGGACGACCACTCGGCCGGGGGCGGCGTCAACCCCGGGGCCGCGAGCATACCGACGGCGCAGGAGCCCAGCTCGGGGCACTTTGCCCGGAACGGCAACGACCTCCTCGTCGTTAAACTGCTGTCTCTCTGCATCGGCGCCGTCAGCCTCGCCGCGACCATAGTCACGTCTTATTTCTTCCTTCGGATGCGGAGATCCTTCCGTCACGAGTGCGTCTTGTCCCTCTTGCTGCTTTTAAGTGAGAGTAAAATGGCCTTACCTAACAGCTTCCCCCGCCAGCCTCGTCGTCCTCCTGCTCTCGGGCGACTTTATCAAGGGCATCTGCTTCGTGGCATACCCCATAGCATCCCTCGCGTCGGCCGGCGGGCCCGGCGCACCCATCCCCGCAGACTCGGTCTTTTGCCAGCTCAACGGCTTCATACTGACGGTGGGCACAGAGGCCTCGGACGTGGCCGTGCTCCTGATCGCGCTGCACACGGTCCTGTACATCGTCCGCCCGCTACCCCGCCGGCGCGGCGGCGGTCGCGGCCTGTACCCCTTCAGGCGCTGGGCCGTGGCGACGTGGATCCTGTACCCGCTCATCAATGCCTCGGTCGCCTTTGCTGGCGGCGGCGGGGCCCCGTATGAGGATACGGGCGAGTTTTGCTACCTGACGGTGCGCGAGAAGTGGTATCGCTCGTATCTGGCCTGGATCCCGCGCTACGTCATCTTCTGCCTGATCGTCGCTCTGTACCTAGGGCTGTTCTTCTTTGTGCGCGTCTCTCATTGGAGATACGACCGTGAGCGCGAGAAGGCGTGGCAGCAGGACGTCACCGCTGCCGGATCCGTGCCCCCAACGCCCCCGATCGAACGACATGGCCTGATCCCCGAAGACGAAACGCCCAGGACTCTGAGCCGCGGCGCAACCATTGACGATGATGCGCCATGGGCCAAGAGCCGACAGGACTCGGGGGTCCCCCTTATAAAACAGGCTGTGGTTCCCATGTCCTCCGAGAAGGGCGCCGGCGTAAAATCGCCGAGGGCGTCCATATCCTCGACGGAGCTGGAACCTCATCGACACATTGAGGGCAGGCGAGTATCTTTTACAAGGCCAATCTCGGGAAGAGACGCCGATAGTGGGACACCTGGTAGTCCCAGTGGCGGAGCCGCCGACTTGGGGAAGTGGAGGGACCGAAGCCCTTCACGGCGTGTTGAGTGGAACTGGGGAGCTACAGTAGCCGCAGGGAGCAGTGGGGGAAGAGCGAGCGTCGCCGGGCCATCATTCCCGTCGAGAAACGACCGATTGTCGGAACCGTTATCCCTCAGCACAGGAGAGCCACTCAGCCCGCTGGCTACCGAGACTTTGGCCTTCATCGATCCCATGCCGCCCCCGCCCTCGCAACCGCGGACACCCCTGGACAGCGCGGGACCCTCACCCAGAGCCTCGGTAGATCAGCAAACCAGACAGCAACAGCAAGGGTTGTGGAGACGGATCGAAGCGCAGAACCGCCCGTCAGTGCCCATCACAGCTCCCCCGCTTTCCAGGCTGGCGGAGACCTCGAGCCATAAGGATCTCATCGCCGTGCTGCGCGCCGGGCCGCCACGCCGGCAGACCGACATCTTGCGCTCGTACTCGATCACCTCGACAAATACTGCGGGTGAACGGCGGCCGTCAACCGCGTCAGTGGCGGCAGAAGGCCGCAACGCGACGGCCTCGACGACCAGAGCGCCCCTCTTCCATTCCGGCCTCGGTGTCTTCCCCAGCCGCAGGCGGGAACATGCCCCGGGCTCCGTCAGCCGCGACGGATCCGAGACGACCGCCGCTAGGCCTGCGATCGACGACGGGGCGGCCGGCGTGACGGCGACGAGGCGCATGGGCCAGTCGCGGGTGCGTAAGCGGCTGAGGTTGCTGTGCGTGTACCCGTTGCTGTACGTGGCCATGTGGCTGGTGCCCTTTGTGAGCCATGTGCTGTGCTACGACGGCGAGTCGGAGCTGCACGACGCGAGCGAGCCGCTGTGGGTTCTAGCCCTTAGCATCGCCAGCCTAGCCGCCCAGGGCGCCATCAACGCCGCACTCTTCTCGTGGCGTGAGCGGCCCTGGCGCCATCGCGACCCCCGTACCCTCTGGGCCCGTCTATGTGGCCGCGCCGCCACCGACTGGGACAGGGCGCGGTGCCGGTGCGCCTCGTGGGCGCGCTGGGTCTTGGCGACATGCTCTTGTGGCTGCAGGGGCAGGTCGAAGGGACCGGAAGGCTTGGAAGCTGGCTTTGACAAGGGTGCTGTTGGCGGAGCAGTCGGGGTCGTGCTTGGGATACATACGCGCGGCGCCCCGGCGGGCTCCGGCCGAACGAGGCCAGAGATGGCGGATGACGGGCGCCTCGCGCATCAGCGCAGACAGGAAGAAATGCGACAAGAAGTCGAGGGAGCGGCCGAGAGGGCGCGGCGGCGAGGGCCGAGGTACTGGTGGGACGTGGAAGCAGATCCAAACGACCTGACCAGCGACGAGGACTTTGTGGACGATCATCCAGGGGCTGGAAGCAGAGAACTTTCCGTGCGTGAGGCCAGTGAGGCTAGGCCCCCTGAAGTGTAAAGGAACCTTGTCTTTTTCTTTGTCCTTTTGTGTTCTCATGTCGTACATGATCATCTTGGGTCTCTATGGGATTTCTGCAGGTCCATGACAGCGATCTAGCAGCAGGCGTCTGGTGTCTCTTGCTTTTCGGGGAAGGTGTTGGATGGAGTTCCGCATTGTCAAGTACTATATACCCCTTTGTGAACTGGGTCAGCGTGCATGGTTGGGGTCGTTGGGATATGAGCTGGAGCTGGGCTTACTATTCTGTTCTACAGGATGCGGTGCATTAGCCATCGGTGTGAGGAGAGGACAGTTGATTGGTGTAATCAAGTACCTGTTCTACGCAAAGTCTGGTATCAAATGCAAAAATGATGAGCCCTGAGTTCCAAAACTTCTCTGCTCACGACCTGATGAAGCGTAGAAAGGCATTGGCAATAGCGACACCGTCATGCTCGTTGGCGACGCGGCTAATGCCGCTCTTGTACAGGTCGTCCGAGTGGATACCGGCATCATGGCGCAGCTCGAGGATCTCGCGCACGATACCCTCTGTGAACTCGGGGTGGCCCTGAACGGTGACGGCGCGGCCGGGCCATAGGAAGCCCTGCTGGGAGCAGACCCCGTTGGAGGCCAGCGCAACTGGTGGCGGGGCGCTGGGGTCCGCCTTGCCGTCTGGCAGGTCCTTGGCGATGTCGCGGTGCATTTGGTGAATTTTCTGAAGCGGGGGTTTGTTAGTCGAGTGGGGGGAGACAAAATAAGGGGCAAAACAAGGGGGCGCGTACCAGAGTCTCGAGCCCGAAAAACTCCTTGCCCGCGCTGCTTAGCTCTAGCTCCGTCACGGCAACCTCCCAGCCCTTTTCGTTAACAATAACGGGAGTCTGCATAGCCCTGGCCACGATCTGGTGGCCGAAGCAGACGCCGATGACCTTGACGCGGCCCTGAGTGGCGAGAGCCTCGCGTACAAAGGCGACGAGGGCCATGATCCAGGCGTCATCTCCAAAGGCGCTGTGCTTGGAGCCCGTGATGAGGACGGCGTCTACGTCGGCTAGGGCGGGATACGAGCCCACGTGGTTGACCACGTCGTGGTACGTCAGAGTCAGCACCTCGGCCACGGGCTGCGGGGCCGTGGCGGCAGTGAAGAGTGAGGTGAAGACGCCGCCGTAGTCCTTGTACTTGGCCACGGTGCCCGGTAGGGGCGTGTCGGCCATGAGGATGGCGAGGCGGGTGGGGGGTTGAGAGCCCATGTTGGTTGGGTAGGGGGTGTGATGATTTGGGTTGGAGAAGGGTGGGTTGGATGAACAGGAGATATTGATGTGTTCTGGCCTCGGCTGGCCTGGCCTGGCCTCTCTGTATCGAATCCCGCCCCGTCCAGCCTTTGTAGCCCAGATGATGAGATGCCGCACGAGTCAGACCAACGAGCTGCAGGCGCTCTTGTAATGCCGAAATCGGTCAGACTGGCGGGACCTGCAGCTCAACCGCCGTCCCACTCTTGGAGCTACCCCTCTTTCATGCCCACAACAGCAGCTCCGACTATTGTGTATCTAAGTCCCCACACCTCTGAGGCTCTCATCCCATTTCTGCAAGACATGGAAGATTGCCTTTATTCGGCACTCATCATCCCACAATGGCCTCGTCCCCTCATCCCCGCTCTATCGCCAAGTTCCTGGCCACGGCGCGGAAGACCCTGGCTGCTCCTCGAAGTCAGCGACCGAGCCCGCTATGCCTGGTCGTTGGCAATGAGGCGGCAGGTGTGTACACAGTACCTTGGCTTTTCCCAGACCAAGCCCAGCCAAAGCTAGAACAGGAATCAGGAACCCAGAGCAGGCTGCTAACCACGCCCAGACCTCGACTCCTTCTGCTCCGCCTTCCTCTACGCCTACCTGCGCTCACACACCCCGCCGCACTTTACCCTGCACATCCCGCTCGTAAACCTCCCCCGCCCCGACCTGGCTCTGCGCAACGATGTCGACGGCGCCTTTGCCACCGCAGCCGTCTCTCGCGACAACCTGCTCTCGCTGTCTGACCTGCCGATGTCGGAAAACGACAAGAAAGTCGGGTCGGGCCTGGACCCGCATGACACGCGGTGGATTCTCGTCGACCACAACGAGCTGACAGGCCCTCTTGCCGCCCGCTTTGCCAACCGCGTCGTCGGCTGTGTCGACCACCACGTCGACGAGTGCGTTGTGCCTGCCGATACGGGATCCGAGCCGCGACTTATCCGCGTCTGCGGCAGCGCTGCCACTCTCGTCGTCGAGCACTGCCGCGAGACGTGGGACTACATTGCCACCCACTGGATCGGCCCCGAGGGCGAGGACAAGAAGGTGACAGACGACCGACCTGGCCTGCCGTCGCAGCTGGCCCGGCTAGTCCTGGGGCCCATCCTGGTCGACACCCAGGCGCTCAAGGCCCGCTCCAAGGTGACACCCGCAGACGAGGAGATTGCCGCGCTTACCGAGGCCCAGATTCGGTCTGACCAGGGGGGCGAGGCATACGACCGTATTGCGTGGTATGAGGAGTTGTGTCAGCTTAAGGAGGACCTTACCGGTTTCAGCTACCGGGACGCGCTGAGGAAGGACTACAAGGAGTGGGCGGCGCCATCCCCCATTGATGACAATCCTGACGGAGCTGGTGTCATCCGGCTCGGCATATCGACGATCCCCAAGCCCTTCGATTACCTGCTAGAGAATGTCGGCCCGGTAGAGACCCTGGTCGAGGAGACGCGCGGCTGGGCGCGGGAGCGAGGGCTAGATCTCGTAGGCATCATGACGGTCCGGCCCGAAGCCAACCACCAGATCAGCCGCGAACTGATGGTGTGGGCCTTCAACGAGCGCGCCGTCGCCGTGGCCCGCTCCTTTGCCGCGGGTTGGGGCGAGGACCTGCAGCTCGAGAGGTGGGGGCAAGGCGAGCTTGACAGCGCTGCTTCGGCTTCTACCCTTGGCAGTAATGCCGCAGATGATACTCGGGCCTCCGAGTGGAGGATGTGCTGGCATCAAAAGAACCACGAGCACAGCCGCAAGCAGGTCGCGCCAATGCTGAGGGAGGCTATGAAACAAGCGCCCCCGAGATTATAAGACGATGCCAGGCACATCTGGAGGTGACGTGCCCAAATGAAGGACGCGTGAACTTGGGCAGTATTTCCCGGAAACGCCCGGTTTGTCCATGGGTAAACTGGATGGGAGTGCTTCCCTTTACACTGTTTGGGACAGGAGCCCAGGAGCCCATCAACCGCAGGATAAATATGGTCTGCCAGGCTAGCCCTTCAGTATATCCTTCCTCCATCACTAGTCATATAACGGGGCGCTACTAGGTACTTCCAGGGACGGGCAAGATAAACGCAAGCACAGAGGAAAGGGTTTCTCGAATAGTCAATTATAATCGCTTACTCGATCTCTTGATAATCGAGCCAGCCCTACCGCCTACATGTCCCGTCATGGATAAGGTTGGATGGCGTCCATGACAGCAAAAACACGGCTGCTCTCGACTCGACACCCGCCACCCTCAGCGGCGGCGCGCCTGTATCCAGGCCGCAGGAAGCCGCCGAAAGCTTCCAGGTCGTGCCTGTCATAGTTCTGCCCCGCCAGGATCTCGAGGGCCCGCGCGCAGGGGATGGTTGACTCCCCGGGCCCCGCGGGCGGGAACGCCAGGGAGTCGTCGTCGGGCTGCTCCAGCAGGCCTGGGCAGCTGTCGGCGCCCGTCCCTCCAGGGGGTGACCCCGTGGGAGGGCGGCTGGGGGCGGCAGCTACCGCGAGGGACCCTTGCGCCGCACGCCGCCTCGCAGGCTTGGCGTCCGCGACCTCGTCCACGCCCACGCCCGCATCTCCGCGGACGGGCCTGTCACCGTCCCCCCGGCCGTCTCCCTCGTCGGCCGCGACGGCCGGCTTATTGTGCTGTAGGCGCTGTATCTCCATCGCCAGCGCGGCGTTGCGCGCCAGGGCCTCGTCGAGCTGCGCCGTGGCCTCGGCAAGCCGCCTCTCCAGGTCCGCGACGTGTGCTTTTGTCCTGGCGCGGTGGCGGCGCTGGTTCTCGCGCACGCGAGCGGCGTCCTGCTCCTTTGGCCGCGACGACCATTTCTGCGTCATCTGCGAGAGCTCCGTATCCATGACTTGTCTTGGTCTTTTCTTGGGGGGGTTTTTTTTTTCCTTGGCGAAATCGGTTGAAGAAGTGCATGGACGGTTCGCTCGGGGGACAGAATCCCGTCGCCTGTTTTTTTGTGTCGGCCCTCCCCAGCCTATCACAGGAGTAGAGTGACCAACCTGCCCGCTTGGGAAATGGGCCGTTCCCCCCAGCCTATCAGGTTAGGACGAGTGATGGCCAGGCTTTGAGCTTTGGTTTTGCTGCAGTGCGTCCATGGCTCAGGCCTATCAGATGCCTCGAGTGACCTGGCTTGCAGGTGCCGTCCCCTCAAAACAGACGCTGCGTGAACGCTAACCGGATTAGGCAAATTGGCAGTGACATACCAGAAACCCGCCCTTTTTTCGTTAGTCCATGTCCGCGCGGGCAAATGCCCTCAAAACAGACGCTGCGTGGGCGCTAACCGGATTAGGCAAATTGGCAGTGACATACTCGTTGCGTCCATGTCCGCGCGGGCAGATTCCAGGCGGGCCACATAGAGGGCTCATGTATATATATGTAGCGTCCTCACCTCGTATCGGGAAGGGTAGGAGGCTGCCCTGCTCAGCTGCCGTCGGAAGTATAGCCATATACAGAAACCAACCTCTTTTCATCCAACTCCCAAGTCGAAACCAAAGTGCCCGCCTCCCAACATCGATCGGCCAAAAATGGACGCCAACGAGATCTATACCGTCGTCAAGGAGCGGTACAGCGCCGCGTCGACGGACCCGAGCCAGCTCAGCGAGGGGTACGGGCGGGCCGTGGCCCGGGCCTTTGGCTACTCGGAGCAGGAGCTGGCGGGCATCCCGGCCGAGTCCAACCTCGGGCTCAGCTGCGGGAACCCACTGGCCATTGCGAGTTTGCGAGAGGTAGGTGGGGGGTGTGTTGAAAGAGGGAGAAAAAAAAAGGTGGTGAAGAAGGTCGTTGTTATTAATCCTGTTGCGTTGATTAGGGCGAAACCGTCGTGGACCTCGGGAGTGGCGCCGGCTTCGACGTCTTCCTGGCCGCCCAGAAGGTCGGCCCGACCGGACGGGCCATCGGCATCGAGATGAACAAGGTACGCTGCCTTTCTTTCTTCTTTTACTCTCTCTCTCCCAATCCCGCTACATCGTCTCACTCACTCACTCACTCACACCCTCCCAGGACATGCTCTCCCTGGCCGAGCGCAACAAGGCCAAGTCGGCCGACAAGGCCGGCGGCCGCGCCGAGTTCGTCGAGGGCCGCATCACGCGCGTGCCGCTGCCCGACGCCGTGGCCGACGCCGTCGTGTCCAACTGCGTCGTCAACCTGGTGCCCGATCCCGAGAAGCACCTGGTGTTCGCGGAGATGGCCCGCCTGCTCCGCCCCGGGGGCCGCGTCGCCATCTCGGACATACTGGCCCGCCGCCCCTTGCCCGACGCCATACGCCGCAGCGCCGCCCTGATGGTCGGCTGCGTCGCGGGCGCCAGCCTGGTCGAAACGTACGAGGAGCATCTGAAGGGGGCTGGGTTTGTTGGTGAGCAACTTTGCTGTTTTTGTTTCTCTTCCCTCTCTTCCCTCTCTTGCTAACCTCCCGCCAACCTCACCCCTCAGACATCCTGATCCAGGATACGCACTCGGACCTCAACGTCTACGCCGACACGCTCCCGGACGGCACCAAGCGTACCGACCAGGCGGCCGCCGGGTCGGGCCAGGGCTGCTGCGCGCCCTCCCTCGCGCCCTCGTGCTGTGCCCAGCCGGCAGGACAGACTGCCGGCAATGGCTCGTGCGCGCCGGGCCCGCCCGCGCCCTCCAAGGACCTCAACCTCGAGGCCCTCACTGCGGAGCTGGGTAGCATTGATCTGAATGAGTGGGTTGGTAAGTCAAAGTCCCGAGTTGGATATCCATAAGGCTAGAGTGGCTTGCGGTTGCTGATTTGCTCGTTAAAGGATCGTACAAAATCTACGCTGTCAAAGCGTAAGTCATGTTCATCAAGTTGTCAGTGTTGCTATTTGACGGGAGCCATGTCAAACGGGACAGGAATGCGGCGGGACCCAGGTTGAAAGAGATAACAGGGCGCTAGATCGGGGACTTGGCCATTCGCGTTAATGGTATACTTGTAATGGTAACCGAGTAGGCGTTGACGGCTGGTCATAACCGCACAATCCGCCCTGGTTCGGTGATGCTACGGGTGATTTAATATGCATCATTGGAACATCTGAAATTATGTAGCTCGATATAAGCTATTTATCCAGGTATAGTAGCATCAAAGATGCACAAAGTAGTGTGTAGTGTGCCAAAAGAACGAAATACGTGGGTATAAGGTGGTTAAAGATCGCCGCTGATGGCTACCCCCCTTCATCAGTCTCCTCATGGATATCATGGAACCAAAAAGAAGAAAAAAAAGACCTCGGAATAAAAAGAAAAACCCTCATCAGGATTCACCACATGGACAAATCCGTACTCGCACCGCACAAACACCTTCACGCTCAAGCCTTGACGTCGCGGGCAGGGGCGTCGGCGGCGGCGGCAGCAGAGCGCTCGCGGTGGCGCTCCTCGTCCTTGTAGAAGGAGCGGAGGGTGGCGCCCTTCTGGAAGAGCACGTAGCGCTTGAAGCTGTAGGGCAGGACCTCGCAGACGTTGTAGCGGATGTACTTTGAGGTCGGGGCGCCAAAGACGTAGTCGAGCTCCTCGAGCGTGCGGCGCTTGGTCTCGGGCACCCAGAGGAAGATCATGATGAAGGCGGCGACGTTGAGGCCGGCGTACATGCCGAAGGCGCCGACGACCTTTGCGTCGCGCAGCAGCCACGGGAAGGTCATGGACAGCACGGCGGCCCAGAAGAGGCAGGTGGCGACGGCGAAGCCCATGCCGACCTCGCGGTGCGACAGCGGGAAGACCTCGGCACTGTAGGTGAATGGCACGGGGCCCTCGCCGGGCGAGTAGAAGGCGCCGAAGAGGTAGACGAAGAGGGCGACGAGGGCCGTGCGGGCCGTGCTCTGCGGCATGAGCGTGCAGAGGCCGCCGGCGAGGAGGGTCCAGGTCATCTGGGGGAAGGTGAAGAGGAGGAGGGAACGGCGGCCGAACTGTGTGGAGGATGGGTTGTCAGTAAGTGTATTCATTCTTCTGTGCTCTTTCTTGCACTCGGGTTTCGAAAAAAAAAAAAAGAAAAAAAACAATACTGTGTCAATGGTCCAAAAGGCCGGGAAGGCAAACAGCCAGTTGACCAGGCCAAACCCGAGTGAGGCGAGCAGGGCCTCGAACTCGGAGGAGCCCGCATCCTTGAAAACCGAGGTCGAGTAGAAGGCGATGATGTTGATGCCGCACATCTGCTGGGCCAGCATGACGGTGAAGGCGGCCAGGGTGGCGCGGCGGACGCGGGGGATGGTGAAGAGCTCGACGAAGCGGGTGAGGTAGCCGCTGTCGCCGACGACCTGGTGCTCGAGCACGAGCTGGGAGTGGATGTAGTACATGTCGCGGGCGCACTGGACCTGGTTGAAGCGCAGGCGGTTGATGGCGTTCCAGGCGTCGACGTAGCGGTCCTTCTTCATCAGCCAGCGGGGCGACTCGGGGCAAAAGAAGATGAGGGTGACGAGCGGCACGGCGGGGATGAAGGGGGCGGCCAGCATCAGGTGCCAGTTGTAGACGTGGTTGTAGACGGCCACGTTGATGGCGGTGCCCAGGAAGATGCCAAAGGCTGTCCACATCTGCCACGACATGACGAGGGCGCCGCGGATGGAGGCGGGCGAGTTCTCGGCGGCGTAGATGGGCACGGTGGCGCCCTTGAGGCCCATGCCTAGGCCCATGAGGATGCGGCAGGCGAACTGGTCCTGCCAGCGGAAGCAGAAGCCGGAGCCGATGACGGGCCAGAGGCAGAAGTGGGCCGAGATGAAGATGGTGCCGCGGCGGCCGAACCAGTTGTTGAAGGGGTCTGACAGCCAGCAGCCGACGAGGGCCGAGGCGAAGTAGGGGGCCGCGTTGACGAGGCCCAGGATCAGCTCGCTCCGATCCGAGCCGTCGTTGAGTCCGTAGGCGACCTTCATGAAGGGGTTGGCGCCGTTGATGCCCGTCTGGTCCCAGCCCTGCACGGCGGCGCCGATGGAGCAGGTGAAGATGGTGAGGAAGAGACGCCAGGGGAGGCGCCACTTGTGCTCAACCTCGTTGCGCAGCACCGTCGCCTCGTCCGTGTTGAGGGCGTGCTCGCCGGGCAGGCTGTCGTAGCTGGCGGGGTCCTGGGCCACGAGGGCGCCCTTCTTGAAGACGGCCACGTGCTCTGACAGGCCCTTTTGCTCGCAAAAGGCCTCGACGTCGCGCATTAGCTGCTCGAGCGGGATGCCGGCGAGCGGGTTCGTGATGCGGGCCTCGGCATTGTTGTTGAGCGCCTCGAGGTCGACGCCGGCGCCAGTGCCCGTCTCGACATGCTGCTTGCCCGGGCCATGGCTGTCGACGCGGACGCCCTTTTCTGAGGCGCCGCTAGACCCGTCACTGTTGTTTCGGCTTGGTTAGCACGGAGTTGGGGTTGGACAGGACGGCAGTGAACAGGACGGCAGTGGACCGCCAATGCATGTCAGGCCCAATCGGCCACGGCTAGCGTCTTGTCGGGGCTAGGCTCGCCGCTCCAGGCAATGAGCGGCGCTCGTGCCTGTTCTCGCCGGCATTGTCGCGGTCGTCGTCATTGCCAATACTTTGGCGCACTCAAGCATTTCTCAAGCATCAGGACCAGGCAAAAAGAAAAAGACTTACGGGTGTGGCTGGATTGTCTCCTTGTCCGCCATAGCCAAGGCCACTTGAGCCTAGAGGCACACCACTTTTTTTCTTGCTTGTTCGATCAAGCCCGTCAATCAGGTACAGGGCCTCAACCGCTGTCTTCCGTCGAGCCCGAGCGAATGGTTGGGACAGAAAGAGGGAGCGTCTCGCTGATACCAAGGTGCGAGCGCGGCGAGCTCCCGTATTTGTACTCTGCTCTCCCCGGCCAGACTGGCTGTACGGGTAGGTACCTAGGGGGTTAGGACCAGGCCGGCCGGGGGGTTGACAGTGCCATGGGGGGAGAGTCCCTCGGGGAAGCGTGGGGAAGGCTCCTCGACTGCCTCCAACCAGCGGCGCGGAGGCTACCCCGACCCTGCTTTTCTCGCACGAACGCGCCGTGCCCATCAGTTCTGCAGGCCAAGCCGGGGATCCCAGCACAATCGTCGTGCTCTCGGGCTTATTATCGCACATCACTTCCTGCTCGATGCGCCGTCGTCCTGATGGAAAGTGGGAAGACTCCCCACCGCCCCCACCTCTGTAGACACTGTGTGAGACCAAGACCAAGTCAGTTAGTCAGCCAGTCTTTTTTCTTTCCTTTTTTTCCCTTTTTTTCTTTTTTTCTTTTCTTCCCGCTGCGCAGTATTCTTGTCAGATGAGAACAGTAAGTAAACCTAAATTACCTCCTCCGCAGAGTGTAGGCTTTGTTTTTGTATGATGCGGCCTGTCGCGTCCACCTGGTATTCAGCAAATGTCGTCACGGTGGCACCGGCAGTGCTCCGGCATAGATAAAACTCCCGTCGGCTCAACCACTGGCTAGCGCTCGCTTCCCACCAGAAGTGCGAGGGCGGCTTGGTCCCGGCAATAATTCCCCGCACGCGTCTGCTCCTCAACCCCAGTCCAGGGTGGGCCCTGCCCCGCCGATCGATGATTTCTTAGAAATTGGAGTGATTGGGCAAGCACCAACCTCCAAAAAAAATCCGCACACGCTATATTTTTCCCCACCCAAACTCTATAGAAAAAAAACATCAAGAGAAAATCAATTCAATTGATTGCAATGCCTCGTTATCATAACACACGCCTCGGATCCTTTTAAAAACTACAAAGGGCGAAGGGAAAATGATTGCCCATTAAATTCCGTATAAAAAAATAGGCATTGGCTATTATTTGGTGCGAGTAAATTGAC
>NW_008804549.1:272756-283434 GCF_000145635.1 Gaeumannomyces tritici R3-111a-1 | reverse complement strand
TCGCTGGAGCTGGCCCCGAGCTGTGACGCTCGGCTCGGGGGCAGAAAGGAGCACGGATTGGAAACGCGCCAGGGCCCCATCTCGTCGAATTGGTGGCGCCAGGCGGTGGAGGTGGGAGGTGGGGTGTGGGTGGGCTTTGGAGAGGTGGTGCAACCAGAAAGCGTGCGAAATCGGGCTATCATTTGTGACAAGTCGCGTCTCCCCCAGTTTTTGTTCCAGTGCTTACAACTTCAGATCTGGGAGGCCCTGTGAGCGAGCCGTGCTTCCGTCCAGTGCCGAGATCCCAAAACACCGGATGGGTGCAACCCAGCACCAACCTCCAAAAAAAAATCCGCACACGTTATATTTTTCCCCACCCAAACTCTATAGAAAAAAACATCAAGAGAAAATCAATTCAATTGATTGCAATGCCTCGTTATCATAACACACGCCTCGGATCCTCTAAAAACTACAAAGGGCGAAGGGAAAATGATTGCCCATTAAATTCCGTATAAAAAAATAGGCATTGGCTATTATTTGGTGCGAGTAAATTGACTTTAAAGTGCGCCCTTTTTGTTTACGTGTGCGGATTTTTTTTGGAGGCTGGTGGCAAGGCCAGAAAACTCTACCCATCCTTTAACCCGACTGATTTCCGAGCCGTGTCGCAATCCTGCAGAAAAAGTTGCTAACCTGCTGTGTTCCCCGACACGGCAAGCCTCCCGCAACCTTGACCCCAACGAGTGTGCGAGGCTCGGTGGCTCGTTGGTTGACTTTTTATCAAGGATCGTCATGGCGTGGAGGTGTGGGGGTTGACGGGCGAGCCGCCCACCAAATTTCTTTCTCATGGGGCTTGTGGCTTTTGCACTGTGCGCTTTGTGGGTGGCGGGCAACATCACTTGGCCAGCATCTTTCAATTGATACAACAAAGAGGACCCGAGTAATGCGGACAGACATTTGAAAAATTCCTGGAATGCCCGTATTTAAACCTTCCATTTATTCCCACTTCGCAAAACGCACTTCCACGAGCATCATCCCTCGTATTTATCGTAATGTTTGAAAGAATTAACAATTACGAGAATGATTAAGTTGGCCGCACAGTGTCGGAAGCGGAAGGATTGTATGGGTCCATGTGTCTTGGCGCGGCCTCCAGATGTGACGTCACATTCGTTTTTTCCCAAGCGCGCCAGGTTTCTGCGGAAGACGCCGGATGTTGTCTATTCGGTGAGAGTTTGGGAGCTCGCATTCTACATAGGAATCAGTAGCCTAGAATATCTCACTAGCCCTCTTTGTTCTTCTTTTGATGGTGAGGCCGACAGGCAGTCACGCAATCCACCTAAGGGGGTCAAGTCAACGGCTCTCGCGGCACGTGCCAAGCCTGCAACGCTAGTGATGCCCAACCAACCGTACCAACCTCACCGAGCACAGTTTGAACAACACCCAAGTTGAACAGACTGGAATCCTGCCAAATCCCACCATCTCTGAGAGCTCTCCAATTACATTGGAGAAGGCAAGGGTGGGTAAAATCTTCTTCCCCTCCGACAACCAGCCCATGCATCCCTTTCACTCCCACGCGGTGGACCAGACAGCTCCCAGCCCCTCTTTCGATACGACAGTGGGCACCGAGGTTGCAGCGGTCGCTGTCGCGTGGGAGCAGTGAGAATGCAGTAATCCGGTCGGTGTTCTTTCTTGGCTGTAAACAGATTAGGCCGTTGGATGACGACACTGTGTAAAGAACTGAGGAGATGGACACCAAGACTCGTAGTCCTTGAAAATCATCGGAACAAGAAAGTATTTTCTTGCAGATCGAACTTGGAAAGGGATCTCGGCTAGCAGCCAAGGACTCCAAGCAATTCCCAAGACCGCCCAAGCATGCCTTGGAGCCGGCCGATCACCCGATCCAACATCCAGTCAGCCAAATCCACAAGCCGCACCGTGGTAGATAAGCCAAATCGCCATCGACGAGTGATATCCTGAATACTGGTGCCGATACCGCCGTTCTCAAGAGCCCCGACTTTGCCATCCCACCCCATGTAGCGCCTGTCCGAGATCCACCGGCCGTATTCCAGACCCTTTCATATTTCGCCGCTTAAGGACCGTTTGCTCCGTCCCTCCCCACTTGCGTGCCGGCTGGCCCGATATGGTCTCGGCCTTGTCGTCGGGGTTTAGGGGAATGTTAGGGAACGATGGGGAAAGGAGGTGGGGGGAAATGCACTCGAAACCCGAAGCGCAAGGCTTTCCCAACAATGGGTTCGTGCCGCCTTTCTCATGGCTTCCAAGATCGCTTCTAGATTCCATGCCGGGACGAGGAAAATACTGCAACAAGAGAGGAGAGGAGAATGAACGACCAAGGTTACGGTATCAGCAAACAAGGCTGAGAAAAGAACGATTCACGGTGAACTCAGGCTGACAAGAGCAAAAGAAAAGACGATGATATTTAGGACAAGTGATATTAGCAGTGTGTATCGCAAATCACAAATCTCAACCCCAACCATCCCTTGGAAAGAGGAGCCAAGTCGAATCTGGGCCACTCAGGGGGGCGCCCTTGACCCAGCTTGCCCGCTCCTCACCCGCTTCTCACGCTGGATCTCCGTTGTCTTGGTGAGGCGAGGCTGGAGCCCGCCGGCGACGTCGTCGCACTGTAGTTCTGGTCTGTTGGTGCATGTCAGGAGGGATCGCCGGGCGCGGTATGTGCTCAATGTCTAGGCAGGGGAAACCGACGAGTCACTGCTGTGGCGGCACCCTCCCGAGCGCTACGGCCTTTCGAAACCGGCTTCCATTGTAGGTCGATGGCTGGCTCAAGGGTCCCGACAGGCGTGCGCATCTTGTCGACCGGGTATTTGTGCAACGATGGCTGGCCTTTTCTGCGGGCCTCCATCTGGGGAGCGTGTGAGTTCGCTTCGTGTCTATCAATGGCCGAGATGTCCAAGACTGCAACGGGTGCTCACACTTGGACACCACGAGGCCTGTCGCTGCCAGGCCATGGAGTGATGCCAGTGATGGGACTACCTAGGAATTAAGGGGTCAAATGCCGGTGGGACAACACCAACAGAGATGGATTGATGGGCAAGTATTAGGTGGCTGGTGACACTTGTGGTTGTGGAAATCGGTCATCGTCGGATCGGGTCTGGTTCGGCGCCTCTCAGCGCCGGGACCCCATCCGCCAGAAGCACTCACAAGTAAATACTGCTGCACATGATCCGGTGAATTCTGGGGGAGCGGCGGCCTGAGCGGCGGTATCTTCCGGGTAGCACGTGGTGCTGAACGGTCCCTAGTCGGCACGACGATAAAGCTACACCCTGGCTTAGTCCTGGATCTCGAGCGCAGCAGCCCCAATGAGCATCCAAGTTTGAATTCCAGGCAGTCGAGCCGGATCAACAGTCACACGTCCCTGGATTTTGCGTTTAGCACCCGCCTCCTTCGGAGTCCTCTTGCCCTTGGCTGTTTGTTCCAACACACACACACACACACACACAAGCACCTGCCCGTATGGGCCAGTCCGGGGTGGTGCAGGAAGTGTGCGACCTCGAGCGCACAACCAGGAAGTCTCGGCGCGGCCTCGCAAATCGGCTGCAGGATCGGCGCGGTGTCGTTTCGGGGCGGGTGGTCCAAGTCGGAGGGGGGACGGCGAGGGTGTGGAGAAGCTTCCGATCATGGCGGTGTTCTGGGAGAGTCGACAAGATCCAGGGCGCTACAAGAACAAAACTAAGCAGCTCGAGTACGTGCTAGCCTTTACAGGCTTTTATTATTCTTCGGCCGGGCCTGGAGCTTCGGCGGGCCCGCTTCTTGGGCGCCAGTGGTGAGTACTAACACTGTCTGACCTGGAGGTCAGGGCGCTTTCTGGGGACCCTTGATGGGCCGGATGTATCCGGCCCCATTCGCCTCGCTGCCGGGGGCCCCAGAGTCCATAGTAATGTGTCTAGTGGGTAGCGGGAGGCTAACAATTGCCTCGGAAGGCTTGGGTTGGTGTCGAAGCGTATCTGGTATACCGACCCCTTGGATCTGGGGATCCCGACGACCGAGGACGGGTACGGCCTCTTATTGGATCCAGCGGCACCACGCCGAGGAGGAAGTGTAGATGGCTTTCATCAAAAGCCGTCTTCGACTGACCAGATATTGTCAACTAGACTAGGGAATCTAGTCCCGGACGGCTCAAATATCCATACGCGAAATGTGGAGTATATCGTATGGTTCACCACGGATGGTCTCAAAAGAGCGTGGCTTGCTCACAAGAGCTTGTGGAGGGTTGGGGCACAGGTATATCATCCCCGATCAAGATACCTCACCCCGTCGTGATCAACTTCATGGTGGCTTTGGCAGAGGGCGGTAGCCTTGCTATCAACGGCCTTGGGCGGCTACCAGACAGGGAGTTGGTTGGACAGGTTGGGTCAAGTTGATCGGCGGCAGGGAATTCACTCCACAAAACAACTCTGTGGGGGATCTTCCTATTTTCATCAGGCCGGACCATGCGCATCATGTCATTGTAAAGATGCATGCCGAGTGTCTTTGGTGCCAAAGACAAAGAGACGGAGGTGTTGATGCCGTTGGTGGGAATGTATAGTAAGAGGGTGCCGTTGAAGACATCCAAGGCATGCATGCCTTTGCTTCGGATCTAGAACATTCCAGGCGTTACCCTTCCTAGCTACCAAGACAGTCTACAGTCCGCCAGCGCCAGAAAATGTGCTCAAGTCGGCCGACTGGTACGATTGCAGCATGTCACAGTATTGCTCCTTCAATCCCGGGCTGGACTCGTTGTTTATGACTTACATGCCGGACGCTATAGCCCCTTCCTTGTCCAAAGCGGCTCCACCTGCTGGGCTGTAACACGTGAAGAGTCAAGCCCATAGTATAAACAAAACAATGGGAAACACCGGGTTCCCTAAATTTCCTAGCTATCTATCTACCTATTCCCGCCACGTTTGTGCTAGGTTCCACGGTAGAGATTCGGGCATAGCAATCGTTGCGTTCCATAGGGCTTCACAGGGCTTGACGACAAACGGGAGACAGTGTAGATCAAGAAACACGGGCGGCGGCAAACGACTCGCAGGCGGTGCCGATTGGAGTCGGTGTTTCGTTTCGACGACAGCATAGTGGCGTCTGAGGCGGGATCCTGACTTGCGACTGTATCACAAGGCCGAAAATGCCGGGCGGAGATCACGACGGCTCCGGGGTGGATTCATGGACGGGCCGGCGTCGGCTGGGCACGCGTCGAGCAGGCAGAGGGAGTCAGTCAGGTGAGGCACGCGCTGTATGTAATGAGTCAAAGACTGGGGGCCCGCATTTTCAGCATCGGGTCAGCAAGCCCCGGTTGGTGACTCCAGCGGTGAAGTCGGCGGCTCTTTCTCGACAAGCCGTAGCGTCGGGTTGAGAGGCCGAGTTGCCCTCATTGTTCATTGTGCGGCGACGACGGGTGGACCACGGACTCGGCCGAGCGGCGGGGCAGCGGACCCAGCGCAATTTGCTTCTGCGTGCCCGAGAGGGGCGGTGGAGCAGTTGTCCACCCACTGCGCTGTCATCGCTGTCCCAATGTCAGTCGCCTCTCCGCCGTTAGGGCCACTTATGTAAACAGGGCGCAGCCGTCTCGTGCGCTTATGCTGGAAGGACAACACATTGGGAGCGACGACAATAGGAGGAGCCGCATACCATGCATGCGCCTTCTTAGTCGGGTCCTAGACAACGGCTTGCTATTGGAGGCTGGCGGGCTGACGACAGACGGTCAAGTCGGTCGACGGGCAATCCTGCCCCAAGGTCTCTTCGGCAGCCGCGGGCGGCTTTTGCGCCATGGTGGATGTTGACCATTCCGCGTAAGCGGCACAAGCGGGAGTTGCTAGCGCACAGTCAACAAGGGAAGCCCGCGGGTACAACGGCCGCCTCGATCGGGTGGCGCTGCCCGAAATTGACCATGATGCGTGGCTGCGGGGGTTGTTGCGTGGTGCCCACGCGATAGGATGATGAGCTGGTGATTTCGCGACCAAAAAACGCCCCGGACTAAAGACCCCATCCAGCTTGGCCCGTGGGGGAACTGATACTATTTCCATCTTGATCTCGAGAGCAGGGCTTTTTCAGCCTTCCAGGTCCCTTGCACAACCTTGTCCAGGTTTTCATGTTTCTTGCGGCGGATCAGTCATGCGTTGCACCCTTCTATATCTCCCTTTTTTCACCCTGTGATGCTGCCCGTTTCGGTGCCATTTTTGATGGGTGGGCGATCTTAACGTGGGCTGTATGGAACCTCTTGTCAGCGCAAGCGAAAAAAAAACAAAAAAAACCAAAGTGGCCTCGTCTCGGCGACCCGAAAGGACGCCCCTCCAAGTGTCTCTGCTGATCCTAGCTTGGGATGATGCACGACTCCACTGCAAGGGTCCAAGCCCCTCCACAGGGCGACGGGCTGGGAACCAATGGGAAAGCGCGCTTCCCTGGCATCATCCCCTTTTCGAGCGTCGCGACTGCAGCCAAGGCCATGGTGTTGCCCTGTTCGGTAGGAGGCCCGTCTCAGTTTTCCTCAAGGCGGGCTCTTTCCGCCGAGAGCGCTCATCTCGCATCGGCGAGGAGCGCGGCCGTGAACAACAACGGTCCAAAATGACAATTCGGCGAGGCAGTGGAGCGACGGTTGAACACGATTTACTTGGCAAATGCTCAATCTCGAACGGGCGTGACGGGCGACGACGACGAGCAGACTCAGCACCTGCACCAGACGGGCAGCCTTGCCACAAAGCGGGGGTTCGACTCGACATGGAACCCTTTGCGGCTGCGATTTCCAAACACCGTCCCTGGTCGCCAAGATTTAGACCTGTCAGGCAAAACGCCAACCTGTGACGAGGCGGAGCCTGCAGTGGGCGTTGTGGGCGCACACCAGCATCAGGTACCGTGGTACAACAACTCTTTGCTTTCTCTTGTTTGGGCAACGTGCTCGCTCGAGGACCTTGGCCAGCCAGGAACGGGAGAACCACAAACGCTTGTGGGTGCTGCCAGCCCAACTGCGGCCACGATCGCTCCCGGATTAATGGATCGCATCGCCCTACCATGCGGCGGCTCGCTTGTCTGGGCGCCCAAGCCACCCCCGTACCTACTACACAGTAACACATCTGAGGGGGATGCCTCGAACCGACCGGCTCGTGTTCGCGCTCGCCTGCTGGTTTCCAAACGCACAAAAGCAGGGTCGTGATTGTGGCTGGCGGCCGACTCATGCTAGCTGCCCTGAAATGCGCCCTGAACGTGCTCGAGAGAGAGTTGCGGTACCTGCGTCCAGCATCAGATGCCGGGTTCCGGCTTCCCACCCACAGACGTCGCGGGCTAGAAACGGTGGCGGCTGCCGCTCCTGCTGGCCAGCCCGCACGCACCCAATCCCACCCCGCGCCTGCAGGAAGGCCCGGCCGCGTTGAGGCAGGAAGCTTTTCAAGATTGCCGCCCCCCCAGCCGCCACTCCTGCCAGATTAGCTTTCCCGCTTGCTCTTCCAGCGCGCTCCAGCCTCCTACGAGGAACAAGTACCGTAGCGCTCAGCAACGAGCCGCCAGCAACCAGCAACCGGCCGGAATCGTCCCAAAACAATCTCGCAGGGCTGGCTGGGATGCATCATGACGGGGTGGGCGGACTCGCCAACCGCTGTGTGCCATGTTGACCACCTGGGGCGAGGGTGGGGAGGCTGTGGGATTCACAAGGCAGGAGGGCTCCGCATGCAGGAGGGCTCCGCATGCAGGAGGGTATGGCTTGCCGTGGATAGACCTGATGGCGGGGTTTCCGCTGGCGGATGCCCCAACGGAGAAAGGCTGGGCAGAAAAACCAAAAAAGAAGACAGAACAAAAAAAAAAAAGCAGCGCGGGTCGGACATCTGATACTGGGGTGCCAACCCCTTGGAGGGCCACCGACGCCAAGATAAAAAACCCCCCGATGCCCACACACCCACACCCCCTTGAGGCCTGGTGATGCATCCACTTCGCCTTGACCACAAGCTCGCCCCAATTTCCCGCCCCTTGCTGCATCGATCTTGGCTCCCCAAGTCGGTGGCCTTGGGTTTTGGCTGTTGCATCTCACCTATTTATCGCCGTTTCGCCGTTCTGGACGGCTTCTTGCTGCCGAGAGGATTGGCTTCCTTGTGCTTCTCTCTTTAGCTTCCCTTACATATCTTCTTCTCTAATCCCCTCGAACTGGGTTGTGTCTGCCGTTGATACGACAGCACATTTTTTAAAACCAACCACACTTGTTTCTAGTGATCGTTGTTTGTACTCGACATCCCCAGCTGGATTCCTTTTTGGATAAACTGCATTCTTTTCCCACAGCCTTTGGCACATCACATTCACACATCACACAAACATGTCTTCCATCAGGTTAATATCTGTCTCTCTCCTGGCCACCGTTGCCATGGCCCACCCTCACGTTATCGTTGACACCGTTGGCTCCCTGGACCCACGTGCCCTCTCGGCACGCCCCCGGTTCGGCAACCTGCCCTACGGCATGTCCCTCACCTCGTGCAGCAGGCCCGGCCTGATGGCTCTCACTTTCGACGACGGCCCGGGACCTTTCACCTCGCACGTTCTGGACCTTCTCGAGCGGGCCGGCAACCTCAAGGCCACCTTCTTCCTCAACGGCCAGAACGGCAACGGTGGAATCACCGTCGCCGCGCTCCAACCCGTTGTTAAGCGCATGGTGGCGGCCGGCCACCAGGTCGGCAGCCACTCCTTCAGCCACGCCAACTTTGACGAGATCACCGAGGCCGAGCGCGAGCAGGAGCTCGTTAAGAACGAGGAGGCCTTTGAGGCCGTTCTTGGCTTCATCCCCACCTACTTCCGCCCGCCCTTTACCGCGTGCGGCGCTGCCTGCCAGGCCACTGCTAACAGGCTGGCCTACCGCATCACCGACTACAACCTGGACACCAAGGACTTTGAGGGCGACTACGTGGCTGCCAAGAAGAAGTTCGCCGATGGCGTTTCTCAGAACCCCAACTCGTTCGTCGCGCTCGCGCACGACATCCACGAGCGCACCTCCAACGAGCTGGTTCCCTTCATGATCGAGCAGGCCAAGGCTAAGGGCTACCAGTTCGTCACCATGGGCGACTGCCTCGGCGACCCGGCCGAGAACTGGTACCGCGACCCCAAGAGCGGCCAGCCCTTCCGCGGCGCCAAGCCTCCCGCGCCTTCGCGGGCTAGCTCGTCGGCCGCCCGCCCCAGCTCGCCGGTCGCCAGGACCAGCTCGACCTCGACCCCCGCTGCCGCCATGCCCACAGGCGGCCGGGCCACCAGCAGCTCGGCCACCAGCAGCTCGGCCGGCGCCCGTACCACCTCTGCTACCACCGGCTCCTCGACGACCCCCGCCACCCGGGCCACGTCCTCCTCGGGCTCTGCTGCGACGACCAACACTGCCAGCCGCGGTCTGGGCGGCGGCGCTGCCGTCCCCATCTTGTCCGGTACCGGCGCTGGCACTCCTCGTGTCAACGGCACTCGTCCCGTCGCCACTATTTCGCAGCCTCCCATGTCGACCCTCCCCATCAAGGACGGCGCAGCCCGTGCCATTGTTGCTATGAACACCATTGTCGGCGTAGCATTGGCTGTGGCTTTCTTGATCTAAGCAGACCGGTGTCACGAGCAACAAACGAACAAAAAAAAACACTCAAAACAGCAAGCCGGCTGGCTCATCCTTCTCGCTGGCTCATCCTTCTCGCTGGCTGAGAGCAGATATTTCTGCTCTTGGTAATACCGACATTTACCACCTTTCTCTTTCTATTATCCCGGCTTGCTGGCCCACCACTTTTTCTTGTACCTTTTTTTGTCGGCTGGCTAACCATGTCGACGGTTGGAGGCGCACTTCGCTTTCCTGATACCCGGATTTGGATAACAAGGGGACGATCGGTTGGCTATAACGGTTCCGGCGTGTCTGGAGCACGGGTGGGACTGCTCTGGAGCATAAAAGTTGGCCTGCTATCGAAGCAGGCATTTCCTTTTGTGTAGCACTGTCCCGGCCAGGGCGCGCCGGGAGGGCGACGCTTGCGCTTGAGTTGCGCGCGGCCCAGGGAACATTGTTCCCCGGACGGGACTACCGCCATAGTTCTTTTTTTCCTTGACTGTCTTGTTTTTTTGTTGTCATGCATGTCAGGTTCATTGGGCTTCATCAACATAGCGTTTGATGCTAATTAACGAATAGAGAATACACTTTATCGTTGCAATATGTTTTCCGTGGCCTGCAGATCTCCCCTATATTTTGCTTGGAGCGGGAATCCGCATGCCGTTTGTTTCCAGGCGTTGCCTCGTGGTCGAGCATCATCGCCTGGGCAAAATAAGGATTGGTGTCAAGTGAGACGGGAAACACCGCTGCCGTGTGCTTGTTTTTCGTGGACGAGCGGCACAACCCCCCAGTCTGGTATCATGCAGGCCAAGCATTTAGCACCACGGGCGCGCTACACTGTTTACCCAGCCACGAGACTAGGATCGGCCCGGTTATAAACAAGCACTTTTAATCTAGCGGCACAGCGCCCAACGCCTCCCCCTCCCCCCTCAACTCACCCACGCCGGGCTCCGCTTGTCCAGGAACGCAGCCACGCCCTCGCGCGCCTCGGCCGACGTCGCGTGCACGGCCATGACGCGCCCGGCCCAGCGCGCCGCCCCTTCGTACCCGCCACCACCCCCATCCCCCATGCCGACCTGCGTCCAAAACGCCCACTTGGCCAGCGCGGCCGGCTGCGCGGCCGCGCCCGCCAGCCGCGCCACCGTCAGC
>NW_008804549.1:205540-272243 GCF_000145635.1 Gaeumannomyces tritici R3-111a-1 | reverse complement strand
GACGACGAGGTCCGCCGTCAGGGCCAGCTGCATGCCCGCGGCCGTCGCGAGCCCCTCGACGGCGCAGACGACGGGGGCCGGGCTGCGGCGGAGCAGCGACATGACGTCGGCGCAGAGCGCGAACGTGGCGCGCACGTCGTCGGGCGAGAGGGTCGACAGCTCGCGCAGGTCGTGGCCCGAGCTGAAGACGCGCGAGGACGGGACGCTGGAGCGCAGGACGAGGACGGACGGGAGGCCGGCGCGGTGGTGGTTCCAGGCGGCCGGGTCGACGAGCCAGGTCGGGTCGTCGTCTTCGTCAGTGGTGGTGGCTGTGGTGTTTGGGGCTTGTTTTTGCATCTTCTTTTTCCTCTTCTTCCTCTTTTTGGCTGTGCTGTCGGGCCCTTCCGGCCAGGGCTTGGGCGGGAGCCCGGCGGCGCGCTCGAAGGCGGGCAGGAGCTGGGGGCGAAAGGGCGGGAGGAGCAGCGGGCGGCCGGTGAGGGGCGACGTGAGGGCGCGCGTGAGCTGGTCGCGTAGGTCACGCAGAGTCGCCAGGCAGAGGGCGTTGCGGCGCGCGGGGTTGTTGATAAGGATGTAGGCCGCCTTGGCTGGCAGCTCGGGCAGCATTTTTCATTTCTTTTTCGTTTTGAGCCTTGTTTTGTTTGCGCTCGTGACACTTCCCCAGCGTGGATCCCCAATGACGTGCAATTGGTGCAGACGCAGCACAAGCTTCTCGTCTCGCGACCTCACGACCCCACACTTCGGCACCCATTCTCCCTCACTCAGTCGGCTCCTTTCTGGCATTTCTTGACCAGACATACGTCCGAGCTCACCAAGAATAGCTCTATTAATACACTCTCCCCCGGCAAAAGCCAGGCAATATCAACAACCACATGTTTCCCAAAAGCGGCGCCATGCCCAGTGCCGAAATGCCAAGCCCAAAGACGGGTTTTCGACTACTCACTGCATGCAGAGCCGTTGCTAGGCAGGTTATTTATAGCTAAATCCGGGACGGCTGATTACAGAGGATCTGGCCCGGGCCCGGCGGCGTGGTTTATATGCACCGATGGTGCGGGGTTATATCTATCCGGCGAGACAGTTAGACCCCGACTCTTCGTCCGGGTCCGGGTAAGATGCTGATATTGCAGACGCGTAACAAGAAATCTCGGCTACTGAATAATCTCCTGGGCCATACGCGTGCATGGCAGATTCACCACGCCTAGCCGAGGAGGATGGCCTAGCGCAATTACTATAAGGGATGCGTTAGCTGCGACCTCCTTGTGCCTCGTTATATCTGCCAAGATACATCCTCACCACCAGGCGATCCTAAACACCGTGTCTGCTAGGCTGCTCGACCCAGCACAACAAAGGCACAGCAAGGGTGCCCGCCCAATATCATGCGACGCCAGACGTGCCTGTCCGCCGCCGCGGCCCTCCTGCTGGGCGCAGCGCACGCCAGGAAGCCGTGCCCGTTCTGGGGCCACATGTACCCCAAGCCCGAGACCATGGTCGACCAGCCCGAAGTCCGGGCCATTGCGGGCACGCTCGACGCCCTGTTCTCCCAGCGCGTCGACGGCAGCGCCGAGCTGGGCGCGGCCAACTTCTCGTACACGGTCGAGGTGTTCTCGACGCGCGACGAGCGCCCGCTCTGGTCGCGCTACCGCACGGCGTCGCGCCTGCCGGTCCAGGACGTCGCCGGCGTCGGCGTGCGCGCCGTCGGGCCCGACACCGTGTTCCGCATCGGCAGCGTCACCAAGGTCTTTACCGTCCTCGCCTTCCTGGCCGCCGTCGGGGATGGCGTCTGGAACGACCCCGTGACAAAGTTCATCCCCGAGCTGGCGGCCCTGGTGGCGGGTCGGGGCGGCGTCCAGAGGGAGTCGACGTGGTCGGTGGACTGGGACGATATCACCATCGGCTCGCTGGCGGGGCAGACGTCGGGGCTGATTCGAGACTGTAGGTTTTTTCTATTGGGAAGACGCCAGGGTGTGGAAGGGGGTAATGCGGCTAACAAGACAACTTCCCTTTCCAGACTCGCTGCTGTCGGAGCTAACGTGGCAGAATGCCATCAGACCGGAACTCCTGGTCTACTTTGGATTCCCGCCTCTGAACCGTAGTGAAATCCCTCCATGTGGTAGCCTGCCGACGTGCAGTCGAGAGCGTATGTTGAGACGGACAATCTGTGCAACCCGATGGCATAATGCGTACTGATCACACGCCGGTGAGAACACCAGAGCTATTTGCCGGGTTTGCGAGACAGCCGCCTTCGTTTCCACCATCTGCAACGCCGGCATACTCCGACGTGGGCTATGTCCTTCTGGCTTGGGCCCTGGAGAACATCACAGGGAAGAAGTACGGCGACATTATCAGACAGTACATCATCGAGCCCCTTGGCCTGACCGGAACGTACACCTCGCCTCCGCCCGAGTCCGTCGGGGTCATCCCAGGGGAAAAGCACTCTACTGGCTGGACATTAGATATGAACCAGGAGGTTAGGTAGGTCCGAGAGCCTTTTTTTTTGTAGCAGGTGGTTCAGTTCCTTGTCACTGACGGGCGTTTGAGTCCAGCACGGGGGGGATGTGGTCGTCTACACGGGACCTCACCAAGTTGGGCCAGGCCATCATGGGCTCCAAGCTGATAAAGCCCTCCATGACGAGGCGGTGGCTCAAGCCGGCCACATTCAGCTCCGACAACCGGGCGAGCGTGGGAGAACCGTGGGGAGTGCGGCAGATTCCGCTCGTGGGCACTAGTGAGTGCGCGCATAGCCCAAGGGGGAAGACCTAACACACCAGACTAAACAGGCGCGCCAGATTCTTCATACCAGTTCGTCACCAGCTTCAACAAGGCCGGCCAGATCGGCAAGTACGGCGTCTTCCTGGCGCTGATCCCCGAGCTCGACCTCGGCTTCAGCGTGCTCACGGCGGGCGAGGTGCCGGCCAACCTCAATATCGGGATGACCGAGACGCTGGCGGGCGCCTTCCTGCCGACGTGGTTGGCCGCGTCGCGCCGCGTGGCCAACGAAACGTACGGCGGGCGCTACCGGTCCGCGGCGCTCAACTCGACCATCCTGGTCACGGCCGGCGACGACAACCACCCGGGGCTCGCGATGCGCGAGTGGACCAGCAACGGCACCGACATGTTCCCCATCGCCCTCAGCGCGGCCGTGTACCTGAACCCGCTGGCGATCCCAGGCGTACAGATCTCCATACGGCTGTACCCGACGGGTCTCGAGGATAGGCTGCCCGGCGGAGAGGGGCGGCGGCGGGTCGCGTTCAAGGCCATGTTCGAGGACCTGAGCCAGCCCGAGGTGTCGAGCATGTACCTGAGCGACTGCGCGACGTGGGTGGCGCAGTCGGGCGCCATGTGGGGGTCGCTGCCGCTGGACCAGTTCGTGTTTGAGCTGGACGGCGTCGTGGGCGCGGGAGGGCGGGCGCGGCGGGTGCGCAACGCAGCGCTGCGGGCGGACCTGGACTGGGTGGCACTGCGGGAGACGGCGGCGGGGGGAACATGACGGACGTGACGTCGAGCGGTGGCGGCTTGCTTTTGCCCTCGTCCCTGTCCACTGGGATAACAACAGCAGCAGTGACAACGACGACGCTGCCGGCGGCATCAGCCACGGGGAATGACACCATGATGGGCGGTCAGGAGGCGCCGGTGTCTAGTTCCAGCTCTAGTCTGGCGCCACGCGACGATCACTTGGGGCGGAAAGGGGCTGAATTGGAGATGATCGGTCGGTTCCACGTGGAGCACAGGAAGACGTGATGGGACAGGAAATAAGGCTGCGCTCTAGCCCCAACTGAGGCGCCCTAGGCTGCTGGACGAACTTTGAGATGACCGTTGAGTTCGACGTGAATGAGATTCGATATTGCCATCATGGCGAATCACAAATGGTAGACGCGCTTCTTGCCGAGTTCCCTAGATTTACAAACTCTAGACTTGGCATGGTCGGCTAGAAGGCCGCTGCTGGCGAGAGGGGCGTGTAGAGCAAGAGCCGATGCCAAGACTCAAGGTGACGCGATGGCTGGGTCGCTGCCGAGAAGGGGCTGCCGCGAATTTGGCTCTCTAAGATGCGGATTTTGGCAACGTCTCGTGGGGAAGGAACAAGCGGACGCGACCGCAACGGTCTTGCTTCTAGAAGTGTGTCCATGACTCGCTCGTCAGCTATTGGCGTAGGAGGACAGCTGTTAGCAAAAGAAATGCCTGCCTGCCACTACCGCTACCAGCCCATTTATGACTCTGTGGCGCTATCAATGAGCATTGATCGACTTGTGCTTGACAATGGCAGCACACTCATTCTTCTCTCTCTAACCAACCACTCTCCAGAATCTATCACCGCCCTGGTCATCGCCATGGATCTGGGGTCCCTCATCCTGAACCCTGTCCTCCGCCCGGTCCCCGCTGCGATTCCCACGCCCCCCGGCTTTGGAGCCACTCTGGTTAGGGTAACATTTTGGAACTCCCGGGGAGGTAGCGCCTTTCAGTCTCTCTTCTAGTCAGGACTTCTCCCTGCTAGAAGAACCAGGTTAGTCGCTGGAGATACAATCCCTGTGGAGAGCCATCCCTGGCATCCCAAGCCCGCGAACATCGACCTCGATCTGGATTCTGGGTATAAGGTCTGGCTCGTCACCTGTCGACATCGCTTCCAAGACTGGGCTATCGCCAAGAGGACAAGGAAGTTTCCAGACTTCCCCCCATCTTCAACAACCTCCCAGTCCCCACGGGCTGAGAAAAGTTTCACAACATGGGTGGTGGAACCTCGCTCTGGGCCTCGCCCGACTGGAAGAACGATCCCAAGCAGATCTTCAACAGCCGCCTGTGGTTCCTGGTCGTCGCCGTCTCCTTCGCCGGCTTCTCGTACGGCTTCGACCATGGCAACGTCGGCGGCGTGCTGGTGCTGCCCAGCTTCAAGCACCGCTTCGGGCTCGACGCCCTGAGCCCCGCCGACTTCTCGTAGCGCCAGGGTGAGATCGCGTCCATGATGTCGGCCGGGGCCGCCGTCGGCGCTCTCTGCGCGGGGCCCTTCTCCGAGTACCTGGGCCGCAAGGGGTCCATGATCACGTACGGCTCCGTCTTCCTGGTTGGGGCCGTCATGCAGCTCATGGCCGACCTGTCCGTCTTCCAGGCCGGGCGCTTCATCGGCGGCCTCGGCATCGGCGGCACCTCGGTCCTGTCCCCGCAGTACCTGGCCGAGAGCAGTCCCAAGACCATCCGGGGCTCGCTCACGACGCTCTACAACCTCGCCATCATCCTGGCCCTCTCGCTCGCCTTCTGGGTCAACTACGGCGTCAGCAGGTGGAACTACGCCGGCGTCAAGACGGACGACCGGCAGTGGCGCACCTCGATGGCCATCCAGATCATCCCCGCCGGCGCCATGGCCCTGCTGATCGCCATCGCCATCGACTCGCCGCGTGGGCTGATCGCCCGCAACAAGTGCGAGAAGGGCCTCGAGGCTCTCTGCAAGCTCCGTGGTCTCCCCGCCGACCACCCGTACGTGCGGCAGGAGTACCTCGAGATTTTGCGCGCAGGCCGACGTTGTCAACGAGCTGAACAAGAGTATGTTTTGATGTCCCTCGTTCTATCTCTAAAAAAAATAAAAAAATTCCCGACTAAAAAATGACACTCCACAAAAGACCGTACCTACCTCCTCGCCGCCCGCGACATCATCAAGATCCCCAGCTACCGCCGCCGCTTCGCGTTGGCCACGACGCTCTTCATCTTCCACAAGCTCACGGGCACCGACGCTATCAACTACTTTGCGCCCCAGATCTTCCCGTTGCTCGGCGTCAGCTCGGGCTCCATGTCGCTCATGACGACAGGCATCTACGGCGTCGTCAAGTTCTTCGCCTCGCTGCTCTACGTCAGTTTCCTCATCGACCGCGTCCGGCCGCCGCGTGCCCCTCATGGTCGGCGCCGCCCTCCAGGCCACCGCCATGCTCTATATAGGCCTTTACGTCCGCTTCGGCCCCAAGGAGGCTCCCGCCGGTGGTGGCGTGCCCGCGGGCGGCATCGTTGGCGTCATCTGGATCTACGTCTACGCTTTCGGCTGGTCGTTTGGCCACTCGGTCGCCCCCTACGTCCTGGCCGTCGAAGTGTTCCCGTCAGGCATCCGGTCCTTCTCCATCTCCTTCTGCCTGATGCTCAACTGGCTGTTCGGCTTCGCCGTGTCGCTGGCCACGCCGCACATGTTGCGCGTCATGGGCTACGGCACCTTTTTGTTCTTTGCGGGCGTCACGTACGTGGGCGTCGTCTACGTCTACTTTTGCATGCCCGAGCTCAAGGGCCGGTCCATCGAATCCATGGACGACCTGTTCGAGCATCGCCTTTGGGAGATGTTCCGCCACGCCTACCCGACCGAGGACGAGAAGGCGCGCAAGGACGTGCAGCGCCAGATGCTAGACGAGACCAAGGGCGCCGAAGGGGTTGTCCACGCCGAGCGCTCCAGCGCCACCGAGGACTCGGACGGCGTTGATAAGGCGGCGTCAAAGGCCTGATTTTTTTTTGGCATAGTCTTGCTCGCTGCTTATTTCAATAGCTTTGCTATTTTGTAATGGGTTTTTTTTTGTTTTACTACGAGGGGTGGGATGGCTTTATGTGATCAAAAATCATCAAACGCACCGCCGGTCACTCTCGCATCATTGCTGAGCATGTGAAGCTGTCCTTGCCGTGTGGATCATCAAGACTATAAATAGCTCCTCGGCTCATTCCCGCATTTTCCAATCGCCCATCACGGCTTGGCCAGCCCCTCCTCGAGCGCCTTGATCTGCAGCGCCAAGACGCGTGAGTAGTAGCGGCACATGGCCAGGTTCCCGCCCATGAACCAGAAGCCCGGGTGGCCGGAGCGACGCCAGATGGCGCGGAACTCGCCCTCGCCGTCGAAGCCCCAGACGTCGCCGACGCGGTCGGCCACGGCGTCGCCGAGGACGGCGCGCGCCTCGCTGCGCATGTTCTGGTAGCCCGTCGCAAACACCACCTCGTCCGCCTCGAGCACCGTCCCGTCGGCGAGCCGGATCCCGCGCGGCAGCACCTCGGCCACCTCGCTGCCCTGCTTCACCTTGACCTTGCCGTCGACGATGAGCTGGCTGCAGCCCACGTCGATGTAGTAGCCGCCCCCGCGCTGAAAGTACTTCATGAACAGGCCCGCGCCGTGCGGCCCGATGTCGATCTTGAACCCGGCCCGCGTCAGCCCCTGGAGCAGCACGGCGTCGTTCTCGTTCTGGCGCGCGTTGACGTCGACCTGCAGGCTCTTGAACAGCTCGGTCGGGTAGCTCCATAGCCACGTGTCGGCGTGGGGGGTCGGCGGGCCGTCCTCGTCGTAAAGCCCCGCCAGGGCGACGCGCAGGATCGAGTCGGACGACACGACCGTCGTGGAGCTGCGCTGCACCATGGTCACGTCGTAGCCGTTCTCGTGCAGGTCGTGCGCGATGTCGTGGCCCGAGTTGCACGACCCGACCACGACTGCCTTTTTGCCCGTCCCGTCTTGTCGCGCGCCTGGGAACTGCGAGCTGTGGCAGAGACGGTCGCCCTGGAACGAATCCATGCCCTTGATGGCGGGGAGGTTCATTGTGCCCGAGTGGCCCGTCGCCATGATGACGTGGCGCGGGCGCAGGGTGCGCGTCTCGACGGCCGCGCCGCCGGAGGAGCCGCCGGGTTTGGAGCGCTGCAGCGTCAGGGTCCAGCGGCCCGCGGCGTCGTCCCAGGCCGACGAGGTCAGGGTGGTCGAGTTCCACACGTCGAGCTCGAGCAGGCCGGCGTAGGCCTCGAGGAAGTCGGCCATCTTGTCCTTGGGCGTAAAAACGGGCCAGAAGTCCGGGAACGGCACGTAGGGCATGTGGTCATACCAGACCGGGTCGTGCAGCACGAGCTGGTGGTAGCGCCCGCGCCAGCTGTCGCCGACGCGCGCCGCCTTGTCGATCAGTAGCGTCTTGACGTTGAGCATCTTGAGCCGGGCGGCGACGGCCAGGCCGGCCTGGCCAGCACCTGGGAGAATCAAGCCGTTTAGCGTCCATCGACGACTTTCTTTGTATGTGTGGCTCATTCGGGGCTGGGGGCTTACCGATAATGACCACCGCGGGCTCGGCATCAGCACACTCGATGCTCTCCGCGCGCCGGTCCTTCCAGTTCTTGCCGGACCGCAGCGCGGCGTGCTCGGCACCCTTCTCGCGGCGGTGGCGCAGCGGCTCCTCGAAGCCCCTGAGCTCGCGCAGGGTGACGAACAGCGTGAAAATGTGCCACGCGCCGCCGCCGGCCTCGACCAGGCGCACGACACCGTCGGCGGACCCCAGGGCCGTCTCGGCGTCGACAAAGAACTGCAGGCACAGCACCTTGCCGAAGCCGTCGACGGGGAACGGCTGCGGTGCGCGTATGCCGGCCGGGTCGCCGGCGACCGTGAGCCTGGTCAGCCCACTGCTGCTGGAGCCGGCGGCAAAGGCCTTGATGGCGTCGCGGCCCTTGAGGGTGCGCAGGTCCCACGATGAGCACAGGTGGTCGCGCCAGTAGCCGTCCGGGGCAAATAGCGAGGCCAGGGCGTCGTGGTCCTTGGAGGCGAGGGCATCGTTGAAGCGCCGGACGAGGTCGCCGGCTATCTTGGCGGGATCGGCCGGCGTTGATGTGAGAGTAGGAGGGTAGGGGCGGGGCGGGATGGTGGCAGAGCCGAACTCGATGCGCTCGTCGGTGGGGAAGTCTGCCACTACGGCGGCTGCCATGGTGTGTGAGGGGGGGCGGGTTTCTGGGGTGGACAGTAGCGGGCAGCAGCGGAATGCAGGGACTGGCTGGGGTCAGTAGACAGTGAGAGGCCGGGGTGTCTCGGCCATAAGTAAGAGGTAAGGTACCAGCTATCTATCTTCAGACCCCCAAGGTTAGGATCCACCCCCGCAAAGCCCGTCACTGGGGAAGCCCCGCCGGGAAGCCGCAACAGGAAATCCCCGTCGCGAACTCTGCCAGTCGGATGCCGTGCCCGGCTGAGTCGCGTCGGACAAGCGGAGGCTTGTGGCCACCCATTGGACCGGGCTCGAGTCCAGTAATGATTGATAGCCCGGCCAGACAGCGGAATGCGGTAAAATATCACTGCACTATATACAAGGAGCTATCTTGAAAACGTCTTCTGTTCCTGTCTGTCTTCTCACAAAGCATCAGCTTGTTTTGTTTGGTCCAGATACGCTGGCTGGAACATGGAGTGATGCCTTGGCGTGTACAGTGTGCTTGGCTGGAAGCTCAAAAACAGCAGCCAGACCCCGCTCGTCGAGGTAAAGCCCGTGGGCCTCACTAAGTTCAAGGCCGATTTCCGGCCGAGCCTGATGCCAAACCAATCCGATTGGACGACACTTTTCTTGACAGCTGAAACGAGGCGCCCTCTGCCGTAATCGGACTTCCTGGCCTGCGCTGTCTGATCCTCTGTCTTTATCCCCTGTTAAGGCCCTGACCTGGTGCTTACGCCAAAGAGGAAACTCCGCCAGCCGCCAGCCCGCACCGCTATGAGCCCCGCCATCAAACATCGAACCCATATCACCTCCTAGGACACTGATGACTCTCAATCGAGGCTGACAAATAGCGCATATCTCACATCTCGCCAGCGGAGCGCACACGCTTGGCGCGGGTTGTGACACTCGACTGCCGGGAGCGGATTCGACGCAGCGGTCAAGATGCTGGGATTTCAACCCACCCATCCATCCATCGGTGGACCAGCCGTGATGAGGACCATTATTCGCCACAGCCAGCAGGGCAGCCCGCCCTCTTTACCCAGCGGTGAGACCGACGTTTACCCGGGCCTGCTGTATGGGCACAGTTGGAGTTGCTGGTTTTACACTCGATATTTAAACTCGCTCGTGCATATTCTGGTTGCTGCTGTCATTTCCTTCTAGTCCCTGTGTCCAGGTTGCAAGAACCGACGACTTGGACAAACCCAACCCTCACAATGGACGTGATGTTGCGCTCGCTGGTCACCATCGAGTCGACACGGGCGCCTCAGCCCCAAGAGCCGGACCGCCCACCCACTCTGCCAGAAAGTGTCGCGCCCAAGAATGGGCTCCCTGGACCGCAGCGACCTGAGCCCATCGAGCTCGAGACAATCACCCCAGGGCCGCCCCCGACGGACGCCCAGGCCGCTCCCCGGGCCGCTGCCGACCGGGACCTGGAGAGGAGCCGCCCGACGACGCCGCGCAGCAGCAACGGCGAGGGCTTCACGGCCGAGGTGCAGGCGACCGTGTGGGAGCCGCACGTGAACCGGTTCCGCATGGCGGCCGTGTCTGTAATCTTCTTCAGCATCGGCCTCTACGACAGCGCCGCCGGCGCGCTGATCCCCTACGTGGAGAAGCACCACTCCATCGGCTACGCCGTCGTCTCGCTCGTCTTCGTCGGCAACGCCCTCGGCTTCATCGCGGGCGCGCCCTTTATCGACTCGCTGCGCCGCCGCGTCGGCCACGCTGGGGTTTTGGCCCTGGCCCAGCTGGTCATGGTGTGCGGCCTCGCGCCTATCGTCTGCTCGCCCCAGACCCCATTCGCCGTTATAGTGGTGGCCTTTTTTCTGGTCGGGTTCAGCATGACCCTCGCCCTGGCCATGGGCAACACCTTCTGCGCCGCCCTGCGCGGCGGCACCGCCCTGCTCGGCGTCCTGCACGGTTCCTACGGCGTCGGCGGCACCGTGGGGCCGCTCATGGCCACCGCCGTCGTCACGAGGTCGGGCGCCAACGCCGAGACGGGCGAGCGCGCTGAGATCTGGTCGCGCTTCTACCTCATCTCGCTCGGCCTGGCCGTCTTCAACGGCTTCTTTGCCTACTGGGCCTTTCGCGGCTACGAAGCCGACTCGCCCCACCCCGGCAACGATGGCAACAACAACAACAGCACGAGCGGCAGTGCCGCCCTGGCCGGGGCGCTGCGCAACCGCGTCGTGCTGCTCGGCGCCCTCTTCATCTTCGCCTACCAGGGCGCCGAGGTCTCCATCAGCGGCTGGGTCATCTCGTTCCTGATCGCGGCCCGCGGCGGCGACCCGGCCTCGGTCGGCTACGTCACGTCGGGCTTCTGGGTCGGCATCACGCTCGGCCGCCTGCTGCTGTCCGGGCCGGGGGCCAGCCGCTTCGGCGAGCGCCGCTTCGTCTACGCCCTCGCCGTGGGCGCCGCCGTCTTCGAGGCCCTGGTGTGGGCCGTGCCCAACGTCATCGGGAACGCCGTGGCCGTGGCCTTTGTCGGCCTGCTGCTCGGCCCCGTCTACCCCTGCGCCGTCTCCGTCTTCATGCGGTCCATGGACCGCGCCGAGCGCTTCGGCGGGCTTGGTGTCATCACCGCCTTTGGCAGCTCCGGCGGTGCCGCCGCGCCCTTCACCACGGGCCTGCTGGCGCAGTTGGCCGGCACGTTTGTGCTGCACCCCATCGTCATTGTGCTTATCGGTGTTATGCTGCTCTGCTGGTGGAGTATTCCGAAGGAAGAGAAACGAACCGAGTAGGCGACGTCGCGTGGCACGATAGCGGTTCGTCTTGTAATGAAGTGAAATGCGGCATGATCTAGGATATACATGTCTAGGTCTCTATATGAATCCGGTTATATATATCTATCCCAATCGCTCAAGCGAAATACCCGGGTCTGTTTGTTACCTTCTAAGCCTCTCCTCGCCGTACCTTGCATGCAACTCAGGCGAACTTTTTGGTAACTTCCTTGACACTCGTCTTGCCCTCCAGGACAGCCTTGACTGTCTCGTGGATGCTGGAGAAGTCGGCAAAGGTGGTGTATGGCACCTTTTCATTCTCACAGTACTGTACCAGGTCTGGTTGTCATTGCCGCCTGTTAGTGTCGTTACTGCGTCTGCACCTCGTCAGAAATAAAACATACCCCGGCCCTCTTTGGCAAAGAGCAGGTCCGTCTCCTTGGCGGCCGACAGGTCCGAGACACCGTCGCCGGCGTAGAACATGATGGGCCTCTGCGGCAGGCTCGAGTACTTTCGGATCTCGATGGACTTGTCGTGGCCAAAGGAGCTGTCGTCGTGGTACACAATCTGCCAGCCACCTTCCTCGTCCAGGCCGGCCTTGCCGGGGCGGGTGGCGACGTCGTTGCTGATGATCTGCATGTCGGCAACGGCGTCGTCGCCGACCAGCTTACGCAGCAGGGCCTCGATGATGGGGCGCATGCCGCCGCTGAGCACGACGACGGGCACGTTGTTCTCGCGGCACCAGACGTAGAAGCGGGCAAAGGCCGGGTCCAGGGTGATGTTGCGCAGCAGCAGGTCGACGCACTGGTCGAAGGGCAGCGACACCGAGTCCAGCATGTCGCTGAAGGCGTCGCGGAAGGCCATGCGGCCCTCGAGCACCTCGTGGCCCACGGCCTTGCGGCGGACTACGCCGTAGCCGACGTTGTCGGTCAGGTAGTCATTGGAGTCCTGGACCGTGATGGTGCCGTCAAAGTCGGTGAAGAAGATGATCTTGGGATCGGTGCGGAGCGCCGGGGTCAGCGTCGTGGTCGAGCCCATGCTGGCCGTGGTTGACGAGGTTGTCGACGGGCGACGGCTGCAAATGAGGTGGGTCTAGCACCAGAAATGGCCAGCTAATTTAGCCCTGTTGGACCGTGGGTGGTGCCTGGCGCCTGTCAAAGCTGACGATGCGGCCTTTCCGAGCAATGCGGGATAGGATTTGGTAGGATTTGGGATCTGGGAGAATGGCGGGGAAGGCAGGTGCAGCTAATCTCAGCTATGGGGGGAAAGGAGGGGCACTACAGAGGGACGGGAGGTGGGAATGTGAACAAGAAAAAAATCTGCGTCAGCAGTTGATCCATAGGCCTCAGCAGAGCCCCTCCGTTCAACTCATCAGTTCGGATTGACGCACCCAAGGCGGGCATGTTGGCTCCCATCCTGTCGGGTCTTCGAAATGCATGGCGCCAGAAGCCCATGTTGGCCTGATTATCAAGCAAACGGCAAACAACCACAAATTTCTCAACGCGTCCACCACTCGCTAATCTTATGAGGAGGAATCAGCTTGACTCTTGTCCCTGCAGCCAGCCGATACGACAAAGCGACGCCAATACTCCATTCCCGCCTGTTCCCCCACAGCTCGCGTCGGCACTGGCTGGACGGCCGGATCCTCCAACGGCTGGGCTTGCTGGCGTTTCCAAGAGCAAACAAAACAAACTAGCAAAACAACAAACCGACAACCAGACCTCAAACCATGCACACTCATCAATCAATGCCTAGCCAGGGCCTCGAGAGTTTGGCAAGGAGAAATGGCAGACTGACACGTACGCTCGGGGCGGCCCGCCAGGGAACCAGACACAATCACAAAACCCCCAGCTTTCCCCGCCCGGATGCAGTCCAGATGCAGGGCCCTGCATAACCACGCCACATGCCAATTTGCCACCGCACAGGTACCTTCTTCACATCTCGTGTTACCTCGCTTACTGTCAATGCTACTATTGCTCCAGCGCCTCTAGCTGCCTTTGCTCACCATTGGCAGTCAATGTTGATGCAGAGGCACCAGCCAGCACAAGCCGCCCTCCAAGACGCAGACAGAAACTGATATATCAGCCATCCCCAACGGCTGTGGTGGGCAGGCCGTGGATCGTCGGATCCGCGGACGGTCAGCGCTTGCCTCTGCCTGAGGATCAACGACTTTGGTGTGCGATAGAGCTGCCACGCGAGCGCAGTAGCGTGGTGCCTGAAACCCGGGACGGCAGCGGGCGATGCGGGCCAAGAGCGAGCGAGGAAACGCAGCGACCTTGAAAATAAGCTTGTTCGTCACGCTAGCGTCCCAGACCGTTTGCAGGGCGTGAAGCCCCAAAGTCAAATCATCCTTCCCCCATGGCAACGCTCTCCCTCTACCCGTGATCAACCTTTCCCATCCCTACCTCTCCCCAAGCCACCACAGCCTCGCGTTTCTGTGCTTGCCATCTTCGCCTTTTTCAGGCTTTCCACTCCAATCCTGAGACCTAGGGGCGCCATCCACGTGGCCCCTGGCGGACCGATGTGTGATGGCTCAAACTTGTACAAAACAGCACTAGTACTTCCTTGGCAACACCACAGCTTTTCACATGCTGGCCATCAGGCTTGCAGTTAGGCTTGCAGTCAGGCTTGCACCAATGCACTGTCCCAAATGTTATAGGCGCTAGGAAGGGCGGCAGCCCGGGGCTTCGATGCCGTATTAAAGTTCAGACTGACTCGCCCCTAAGAGCCACAGAAACATCCAGAGTAGCCCTGGCGGTGGAGAACACCCCAACATCTTGTCTGACCCTCGTTACCGTTGTTTATCCAAGATTTCTCTCCCCCTTATCGCGGCCATATTAATGAAAGCGGCCCTGCCCGCACCACGTCGGGTCTTCTGAGATGCTGTTCTGCCAGCTCCCGTCTGACGTGCAACTGAGCAAGATGCCACCCATCAACGGCAACAGGAAGGACCTCCAGGCCGTCTTCGGCCTGCAACTCAACACCGACGGCGCGCCCACGAGCAGATATGAACGGCGGGGGCCTGTCGGCCGTCTGCCCCCAGATTTCCTGACGCCAATCGGGACCAGGGCTCAGAACTACCTCCACTCAGACACGGCGTCCACGAAGTCCATTCTTGGCGGATCCCGCGATGGCGACGACAACTCGGCGCCGCAAGACGCGCACCTCTCGCGGCTCGGCCTCGAGGTCCAGGCCCGACGCGACATGGGCATCCTCGGCGCCGTCGCCGCGGGCTGGAACATATGCAACAGCTGGGCCGCCGCCATGGCCACGCTCGTCATCTCGGCCAGCCTCGGCGGCCCCACCGCCCTGATCTACGGCATCATGGTCATCTTTGTGCTCGCCGGCTCCAGCGCCCTCAGCATGGCCGAGATCGCGTCGGCCTACCCCACCGCCGGCGGCCAGTACCACTGGACCAGCATCCTGGTCGGCCCCGGCTACATCGGGAAGCCGCTCAGCTATATCTGTGGCGCCCTCAACACTTTTGGCTGGATCGCCACCGCCGCCGGCTTCCTGGCCCCGCTGTCCGACATGGTCCGCGCGCTCGCCGGCTTCCTCGACCCGACCTACGTGGCCGAGGGCTGGCACACCTTCCTGATCTTTCAGATTTGCAACGTTGCCTTTACGGCCTACAACATCTTCCTGATGAAAAGGACGCCATGGATTCACCAACTCGGATGTGCGTACTCAATCCCCCTGCTCTAGGTAGGCGGTTGTCCTGCTGGGTCAAGACCGAAAACCGCTGACAGGGCAACAGTCTTTCTCTCCATTGTCTCCTTCCTCACCATCTTGGTTACATGTCTGGCTCAGTCGGATCCCAAGCAGAGCAGCGAGGTTGTGTGGACCACCTGGGTCAACCGGTCGGGCTGGTCGTCGGACGGGCTCGTGTTCCTGATGGCCCTCTCCAACGCCAACTTTATCTACTCGGGCCTCGACGGCGCCATCCATCTCGCCGAGGAGTGCATAAACCCTGCCGTTGCCGTCCCCGCGGCTCTAATCTCCACCGTCGTCATCGGCTTTGTCACTGCCCTCGCCTTCGTCGTTGCAATGATCTACAGCTATAATGACCTGGATAAGGTGTTGGCAGCTCCGTAAGTCTTGATTATGCCTTTCTGGCTTCTCGATTATTTTCCCACGCATGCATCCCAGCAACCCGAATACAGCTCCTAACCAGCCCCTCACCCCCTCTCTAGACTGCCCGTGCTCGAGATCTGGTACCAGGCCACGCGATCCAAGCCCATCGCGACCGCGTTCCTCATCCTCCTCATCGTCGGCGGCTTCTTCGCCGGCACGGGCTCGCAGCAGACGGCAAGCCGGCTGACGTGGAGCTTCGCGCGCGACGACGCGGTCGTCGGGTCCCGGTTCCTGCGGCGCATGAACTTCCGCTTCGGCGTGCCCGTCAACGCGCTGCTCGTCAACTGCGCCTTCGTCTTCTTGCTCGGCTGCGTCAACCTGGCCTCGTCGGCCGCCTTCACCGCCCTCGTGGCCACGGGCCTGATCCTGCTCCAGTGCAGCTTCGCCATCCCCGCCGCCCTGGTCCTGCGCCGCCGCCTCCTCGGCACCCTGCCCGCCGTGCTGCCCGAGTCGAGGCCGTTCAGGCTGCCGGGCCTGGTCGGGGGGCTGGCCAACTTTCTGTCCATCGCGCTCGCCTTCATATCGCTCGTCTTTTACTCTTTTCCCGTCTCGCTGCCCGTCACCCCTGGAAATATGAGTGAGTTTTTGTGCCTTGTTTCCTCGGGGTTGAGCATAATATCACGAGATCAGCCGGCTAACAGCTCTTGTGCAGATTATGCAAGCGTCGTCATTGCAGTTATGGCCGCGTTGGCCGCTGCCAACTGGGTGTTTCATGCTTCCAGGAATTACCACGGGCCGAAGCTACCGCAATGGTGATTTTTTTCTTTCTTCCTTTGGCTCCTTGGGATTCCTTTTTGGTGTTTCTAGGCGTTTCTCGGATGCAGCATCGCGTCGTGTTCCAATAAAGTTAGAAAGATACCCGCCAATGTTATCGCTTAGGCGCCGCCGCCCAATCACAGTTTTGATCCTTTTGCCTGATGCATGTTTCGCGTGGAAGCGGGGATGTTTGGTGCTCACAACGCGCTGCCATTCATGAGTGCCACCTCCAGCACCGACGGATTCCAGTCAGCGCAGGCATCTCCTTGAGTGCGCATGAAGTTGGTGTTCGCGTGCTTGTCTGAGAGAACGCTAGTGGTTCAACCGACAGGATCAACAGGCCAGGCACGCACCCGCACGTCAGGGCACAGAACCCAAAAGATCAGCGGCCGGGGAGAGCCTTGCCACTGGATTGTCGACGACCGACAACCTATCCACAGGGGGCAACCTCGCACGGCCGCACTTGGGTTTCCCGCGTCACCATGTGTGTCAAGGGGAGAGCTTTGAGTGCGTCACCACGCCTGTCCTTCTCCGGCCTCTTTTATATATATATATATATTTTTTTTACCATCCGACATATTCGCAGGCCCGATGTCCCACACCGGAGATATCTGATGCGGGCAACCGCCAGCAGTGACCACTGCTGAGGCTTACGTATATGCATGCTCGGGGGAGGGGGAAACGCTGACGCGGCCCGATTGCTACGAGCGGAGACGGGGCCCGGCCGCTGGGTCCGCGCCCTCTCCGGAGCCCGCGGGCGTGATGGGTTAGGGTGGGATTTTGCCGTGTTCTGTTCTGCTCTCTGTGGATCGTGTGTGCAATCCCCTACGTCGGCTCATGGCAATGATGGCGGGTTGGCGCCATGGCGGGTTGCTTTCCTTGCGCGTGGGGCCGCGGGCGGCGCGAGAGGGTTTCATGGTGGGTTGTTGGGTTTTGCCGCTCTAGTTTTTTTTGGGGGGGTTTTTTTCTTCTTTTTTTTGCTCGTGTCGGGATTGTCTGTGGACAAGGCGGCCTGGATGGGAATAATTATGTCCTATTTTATAGAAGGAAGGGCTGCGTATGTGTCATGGCCTATTTCCGCATTTTCCGCACTGCTCTTGAGTTTGTTGAAGCTCTGCGGGCTTGCGGGATCAGGATCTACGAAAATACCGGATCAACACAAGGAGGCCCTGGTAGGAGTTAGAGTTGATCTGCCAACGGGGTACACAGCTGGAGCGCAAGATGCGGCGCCTACTCCTACGTTGCCACCCCTGGTTTCACCTGTGGCGACACCCCGATTGCACTGTCATGTCCTTCGGTTCGATCCGCCCAGACCTGCCCTGCGGCTCCCTTGTCCCTGGCCGAGGGAGCTATTCCATTGGCCAATAGGCTGGTGTTTTTACGACTCGACCTCACCTTGAGCGCTCCACTTTTTGTTTCGGCGGGTAGGATCGAGGCTGGGGAGGGGCGATTTCGTTGTTTCCTGTCTGCCGCTGTCGTTGACGTTGGCAGGTTTTCTGGGTTCCGCGGACGGCGCGTTCGGGCTGGACGGGGATCTGGAGACCGGGAGCTGGTGGAGAGGAGAAGGGTTGCATTTCACTTGGTATGAGGAGGCGGTGATGGTCTTGATGCCCTCGGACGGGAATAGGTGCATGAGAGGGGGGACTGCATAGGAAATGGTGATATACTTGAGTTTCTGGAGGGAGAGGTCCAAGCCACGCTGCTCTGTGAGCTGGCCGACTAGGTACAGTATTCTTATCGTGGTCTTTTTTTATCGTGGCGACGGCTCAGCAGCCGCGATGCAGGCACAGCCAAGAACCGCTCCACTAATGCGCCAGCCTTGGCAGCTTGTTGCCGCATTGGGCAATAATACCAGCTCGGCATGTGGCATGGGAGGCGGCTCTTGGAGCCTTCGACCCCCCACGCTTCCACCTCGGGCCCCCAGCAGCACTATCCGCTCCCGCGACAGGTCGCCATCGCGCCCCTTCTCAATAAAAGTCCGTGGCCGTTGCATGTGGAGCCAAGGGCGATCCGCATGGCACTTGACCCAGGCAGGGTGAATGCCGGCTGGCTGTTGCAATTGCCGTTTCATAGCGACGTCGGGTCGAGCTGCTTGCCTGTTTGATCGCGGCCGACCCACGCCTCAAGAATTGTCTCGCGGGCCGACCTTGCCGGCTGGTCTTCGGTAATTTGCCCATGGATTGCGATTGCTTTTGGTGGCCCGTCGAACTTCCATGATGAGGTGCTTCTTTTGGCATTAAAAGTCCGGGTATGCCCCTCCCATCACCCTGTTCTGTTTCCTAGTCTCCTCATTCCATTCATCTTCTCTTGGGCGCTGGTTGTCTTTTTAAGCATTGTCCATCTTTCAGCTTTGCACATATCCTTGTCGGCTTCCTTCTCTCGACTCCATTTCTAGCAGCCATCATGCAGCTTTCCATACTCACCCTCGCGGCCGGACTGGCACCGGTGCTGGCCATTCCTCCGACCGAATTCGGACTCCCAGCCTCGGCCGGCAATGCCCAGCTCAGCGTGGCGTTTACCTTCAACAGACAGACCACCGTGATACAGCCGGCACAGCTGCTAGGAAGCAACAGTGAGTACCGCAACGGACGCATGTCGTACTGTGAATATCACACGCGGTGCTGACACGCCAACCCCTCGCGTTAGTCTCCAGCGCACAGCCCGAGCTGGCCATCGACCCCAAGAGGGTGCCCGCCGCCGCCAACATGAACGGCAACATGGTCGTGTTGATGATCGACCCCGACGCGCCCACGCCCGGGGCCACCAACGGCCGCACCATCCTGCACATGCTGGCCACGGGCGTCCGCCTGAGCGCCGCCAACGGCACGGGCGCCTCCAACAGCAGCGCCGCCCTGCGCGGACAGCGCGCCCTCAACTTTGCGGCCACGCGCCCGCAGGTGCCCTACGCGCCCCCGGCGCCCCCGCCCACATCGTCGGCGCACCGGTACATCCTGTACGCCTTCGCGGAGCCGGCCGGCTTCAGGGTGCCGGCCGCCTTCTCCAACTTCAGCGCGACGAACCGGGCCGGCTTCAACATCCAGAACTTCCTGCGCGACGCCAAGATCAGCAGCGGCGCCGTGGCCGCAAACTACTTTTACGTCTCGCGCCAGACCCAGGTGCCGGGCACCTTCACCGGCCAGCCCGGCGGCACCTTCCCCGGCGGCAACGGCAACGCCATCTTCGCTGGCCGCCAGGGTGGCAACGGCACGCGCGGCCCCGGCCGCGGCAACGGCACCGTGCCCACCATCCCGCGGGCCGAGGCCCCCAGGGCGGCGGCGGCCATGACGGCGCTTCTTGGCGCCGTCGGTTTGGCTGTGAGCTTTGTGGCGCTGGTCTAAGGGGTGGCGCGGCTGCTCAAAATGTCTTGTATTCTTGCTGTAACCTGTTGCTCTGTTTGCGTCGTCTGTTTTCCTTCTGCACCTAGTGTGTTGGGTACCTTGGGAATAGCCGAATATCGATACGTGTAAATCTACAATTTGGACAACTGCTGGTTTCCAGTGCATGCTCATACTTGGTCTAGAGTCAGCTCGTGATGACACGTCAGTCAGTTTCGGGGAGCCGCATGGAGACGCTGGAGATCAGCCAATGTTTGGTAAAGGTGGGAGACGCGACGAGACGCGAACTGGTAGCTGCAACGGCGCTCGGAATTGCCCGCGTATCCTTCCTTCGTCGGGCCATGTCATGGATTCCGCCACGAGGCCTGACGTCAATACTTGCGGAGGGATGCTACCCGAACGCGGTGGCTGGAGGAATGCGCAGGTCCCAGGTCCGAGGATGCATATTCACAGTAAGGGAAGCGACGCCGGCTGATGGGCAGGGAAGGGCCACAGTACCTTTTCCCAGGGATCGTCCGGTGTTTTTCTGGCTGGGCTGATTTGGGGTGCAAACACGACAAGCTTCTGAATGCGGGCACAGGCAGAAACGAATGGTGGAGAAGACACGTGATAAACCACGTCCCCCACTTCCCATTGTTGGCAACAAGCCGCCTCCATTGTCAGATTACTACACCTCCCAAATCCTCCAACGACCAAAAACGGACAACGACGACCCCAAACAAAGCAACAGCATGACATTTGTAGGAAGATTCGGAATCCTGCCGATGCTTCCGCCGCGCTATTGTCCAATGTGTGTCTTGAGACAAGATGCACGAGCACCGCGCTGGCTGCTGCTTACTGCGACAAACGCTCTGTATAAAGCACTCTCGCCCACACCCGACTCTATGTCTGACTCTGTCTTATTCCATCCACAGTCATCAAACCAACAACTCACCCATCTCCAGACACATCTCGCACCGAGTTTCACCAGAAAATCAGACAATAAGCCTCCAGAACCGGTAATCGAGACAGTGCCCGCCGCCGAGTCCTTGACGCGATGCAGCTCGTTTCGTTTGCAGCGTTTCTGCTCGCCGCCGCCCTTCCCGTCATCGCCAAGATGATGCTGGGCGGCGGACTGGGCTCTCAGCTCCCCCTCCTCTCCTCTAGCGTCCGCCGCAGGCTGTCGCAGCGCCGCACCATGGCAGAGCGCGGTGTCTGCGCGTCGCCTCTGGTGTGTCCCAAGACGCCCGTGATGCAGGCCACGCCGGCAATGAGCCAGTCTCCTGCCTTCCGGCCCCAATCCCCTGCCGTCCGCTTCCGGGAGCCGTTCGGCACTTCGTCCCCAGGCGATGACGACGATGTTGATTATGCCAGGCCCGACACTCCCTTCCACACGCCTTTTCTGAGGCCCGAAACACCCTCGCTTACCCCATTTCTGAGGCCGCAGAGCCCTAAATCCCAGCCGCAGACGAGCTCCAACTCGAATATTAACCCAATCACTCGTGGCAGGCGCGTTAGCTATTGGGATAACCCGTACGCGGACCGGAACCCCTCTCACACCGTTGCAGCGGCAGACTCTGGACGGCAGTTAGTGCCGACAATTACCATCCTGGAGGTTCGCGATGGCGTTGTCGTCAAGCGCGAAGTCGAGAAGTCCCTCGATCAGGACACCTCAGACCACCAAAGGTATCCGCGATCTCCATACCCCGCCAAATACCCTCAGTCCCCATTCCTGCCCCAGTACCCCAAGTCGCCGTACCCCTCCAAATACCCGCAGTCTCCCTACCCGGGCGGCACCACGGACCAGACGGCTTTCCCGCCGGTGCGCGAGAGCATGCCCACCGACAGCAGCAACTCGCTCGCGGTGACGGGCCGGGGCGCGGACCTGATCGAGCGGGCGGCGACGTGGGCGGCCGAGCGCGGCGTCGACACCAACGTCGGGCTCGAGGACTTCGAGGAGCGCTCGTACGTGGGCCGCGCCATCCGCAAGCTGCGGGGCACGAGCCGCCGCGAGAGGCAGGAGAGCGCGCGCGCCCAGGTCGTGCGCGAGGCCCGCAAGAACTGGGCCGCCCGCTCGCTCGACGCCACCCACCACTGGGCCGCCAGGGGCCTCGGCGGCACCCACCACCTGGCCCACCGCGGCCTCGAGGGCGTCGAGGCCGTGGGCCGCGGCGCCGCCGACGGGCTGGACGCGGTCCGCAGGGGCGCCGCTGGCGGTCTCGAGGCGGTCGGGCTGGACTCGGTCGGTGGCGCACTGAGGCCGCGTGGCGACAGCCGGTCCGGCGGCCGCGAGGGAGGAGAGCCCTTCCCGCATGCCGAGGACGCTGGTTCACCTTCCTCTTCTTCCTCTTCTTCCTCTAGGCAGAGCTCGCCTTCGCCGCGCCGTCGCGTGCTCCACAAGACGGCTCGCGTCCGGGACGCCGACGACGCCGACCTGTCCTGCATAGTGGCCGAGGTCATGGCGGTGAGCGCGGTCGAGCCGGAGCAACAGAGCGCCGGCAGGCGTTTCAGCCTGAGCATGAAGTCCCTGAAAGACCTGGGGCGGCGCACACGCAGCGGCACCGACAGCTCCACTGGTAGCAGCGCCTCGGATCCCGGCAGCAGGACGCGGAGCGCCAGCGACAGCAGCGGCGAAGAGCGCACCGGCATTAGCTCGAGGCGCGTCTCTCTGCCGTGGAACAAGGCGAAGTAAGGCAGCAAGGTTCTGCTGGGGTCACAGCGGCCCTATCACCTTTTTTTAATTCGCCGGGTGGCGTACATCTTGTGTGATTTGGCCAGCGTCAAGTTACCGAGCGAGGCGAAAGCCATCATTCTCCGATTGCATGTGAACTCAATATCTTTTGCACAAACTTTTTCAGGGGCGCAGGGGCGTTAGGTTAGGGTGTATCGCGGATACCCACCGGTCGTTCTTTGTGTTTTGTTTCCTGGCGTCTTTCCTTTGTTCCATTTGTATCGCATTGCGTTGGTGGCGGCGTCCCTACATGTGTTTACGTATCATTAGTTTTCAAATCATCACTCTTCAAGCGCCCCCTTGTCCACACTTCTCCGCTGCATGATGCGTACGTTTGATAAACCCCTTCGCCTTCCCTCGCTAAACTTGTGCACCCACGCTCAACAACAACCACCCACACCCAACAACAACCAACCCCTCACACAAGATGCACCTCACGGTCCTGACCCCGCTGTGCCTGGCCCTCCCCGTGGCCATGTGCTTCCAGCTGTCCCCAGCGGGACTCGACGGCGTCTACCGGGTGACTGTCAACGGTAACGGCGTGGAGGAGCACCACAGACTCGGCGATGTCACGGGCTGGACGGTCGGCGGCGGCCAAATGCACGGGCGGCGGTGGCAGCAGCGGAGCGGCGGCAAAATACCATCTCGGAGGCGAGAAGTTGGCCCGTCAACGACCTCAGCCACTTGGGACACGACCGAGTCTGGTGATGATGGCTTCGACATCACCATCACCGATAGCGCTATCACTGACGACACTGTCACCACCAACACTACCAACAACACCATCACCACCAACACCACCACCAACATCACCATCTCAGCCAACAATACAATCAACGCCACCAGCGCCGCCACTCACACCAGGACCATGAGCGACGGGACCAGCATGACGACCACCAAGCCGACCGGGGACGCCTCCCTGCTCTTTGACTGGACGCGCGGCGTCTACTGGCGGCTGTTCGACTTGGAGGGCACGTGGGAGTGCAAGACCATGTCGCCGCCGACGCGGTCGCTCAACGCCACGCTCGTCGCGCAGGCGTACGCGGGACTGGACGCGCAGTGCGACCGCAGCGGCGCGCGCGGCAGGCCCATGGCGCAGCCCGTCAAGCCGAAGCACCACTTCTACGCCCGCAGCGAGAACGTCGTCGCCTTCTTCTGCAACTTCGCCCAGGCCCCCATGAGCCCGACCCCGATCTGGTGCGACGACTTTGACCGCATCTCCTTCACGCGCGGTCTGGCCCGCCGCTGCGGCATCGACAGGCCCGGCTGGGTCACCTTCCATGCCGAGACCGTCACGCTCTCGTACGGGCTCGACGAGGTCGACCACACAAAGACGTTTTGCGCCGAGTCCCACCACTGAAGGGGTGACGGCGGCCGAGGAAGGGAGTTTATTGGATGGTTTTGCTGTCGTTCTTTTTTTTCTTTTTTTTTCTTTTTCGTTGTTGAGATCATGCTGGGTCGACGATCGGGCCGAGGGGGCGAGGAAGACGAGGGGCAAGTGAATCCATCATGTAATCCATAATGGCCTTGCAGCCACGCCCTAACAACATGACGAGAAAACTACAAAACCAAAGCCCAGTTGATGACTGCACCCCCAGTCATTATTTTCAAGACCGCCCCTCCTAGAAATAAAAACCCTTCATTCCCTGCCCGGCTGGCTGCGCATCCCCGGTGACGAAACCTGCCTGCTCCCAGACAGGACCCCACACGAGCAGCCCAGGCCAAGCACCACAATCAATGCTCCCCTCCCTCCCGCTCCTCCCACTCCTCGCCATCGCCCAGGGTGGCGCGACCCTGCGCGCCCCCGCTGGCATCCCCGACGGCGCCTACGAGCTGACGGACGGCCCGCGCGGCAGGACCGCCTACCGCTCCCTGTCGGGCCTCCTCGCGGCGACCCCCGCGAGCATCGCAGGCCGCCGCGGCGGTGGCGTGGACCTGGCCACCCTCGGGGCGAGCAGCAGCACCCCGACCAAGCCCAAGCGCAAGGGCAAGGGCAAGCCCGCCGCGGTGGCCGCCGTCCCCACCGTGACCGTGACGGCGGCCGCCGTCATCGCGCAGGCCAACATCGGCATCAGCAACAGCAACAACTCCCCGGCCCCGCCACAGCAGGTCGGGGTGCCCTTCGTCCCCGTCGGGGGCGTGGTGCCGGGCTTCCAGCAGGAGCAACAGCAGGAGCAACAGGTGGCGGCCGAGGAGCTCGTCGAGGAGGTCGAGGAGGTGCCCTCGGACGCGCGCAAGCTCACGTCCCTCGTCCCGCGGCCCAAGAACGAGGGCAGCAGGCAGTGGCCCAAGCCCTTCCCGGCCGTCAAGCTGCAGTGCCGGGCGCGGGAGGAGCCCAAGGTGGTCGGCTTCATGCCCTCGGACGAGCGCAAGGGCCGCGAGGCCCTCAACGCGTACTGCAGCTCGGGCAGCCAGGTCAAGCACAGGGGCTCGCTGATGCTCAAGATGGCCACGGCCCAGGTCTACGTCTGCAACACGGCCTTTAGCGGCCACCAGGGCTGCGACGTCGACGAGTACGACTACGTCATGAGCCTGCTCGACACCTACTGCGGCCCCGGCCAGGCAGGCAACGGCTGGTTCCCCGACTGGGCAAAGACTTATGGCCGCGACAGGGAAGGCCAGGATATGTGCTGGGGTTTCGATAAGCAGGGCAGGTAGAGAGATGGAGCTTATTGCCGGGGGCGTTGGGGTAGCAAAGGGTAAGGGAGCAAAACGTCTTTTTTTTCGTGTAAGCACGCCCGCCACCAAAACAATGGTATATACCTTTAGGAATAAAACAGGAATAAAAACAAAAACCCTAAAGCACTAAAATTCGGTTTAAACCTTTGGAACGGGCTGCAAGACTGCCGCTTTCTTGATGGCACACTTCCCTCTCGGGTTAAGCCTTTCTACGCTACCACGCGCATGCTTTGGGTAATGGATACATCGCTCTCCTTCGGCTCCGAGTCATCCTTGTCCTGAATGCTGTACAGCAGATAAGGGTCGCGTCCGCCCCCAGACCGCTCCCTGCCGGCCTTTTGCGGCTGCTCGCCGGGCCCGATATGCCAGCGCGAGCCCCCGATGGTCTCCAGGTCGGCGCCGCCCGGCCATCCCCCATCTCCGGGTGGCGGCGGCGCGGAAAAGAGCACGCCGAGCCCCAGGCGCGGCAGATAAGCCCTCGCGTGCGGCTTGAGACGCATGGCGCACGCGCACAGGATGCCCAGGTTGACCTCGACGACAGACCAAAGCCCCAGCACGGCCTCGGCCCACGTCAGGTCCTCCTCTAGCAGGCCCGCTTGGTATTGCTGCCGCTGCCCCGCCCAGCCGGACCCGCGCCTCGTGCGGACGACGTATTGCAAGCGCACGATGGAGTACACGACGACGGCGGACCCGAGCGCGAGGATCAAGCCGACCGAGAGGCGCTGGCAGAGCGATAGGCCGAGCGAGTGCACGGTCGGGATGGGGGCGGCGACGACGGCGAGGTCCGAGGCGATGTTGAGCACGGCGTGCACGAGGGCCACGTCCGACACGCACGCCACGGCCGCCGCGTCCAGGGAGCCGCACGGCCCGGCGGCCACAGCGCAGGCCACGACAGTGTAGGTGAGGATGGCGAAGCCGATGGTGGCCACGCGACGGGTTGATGCGGTACAGCACGCACAGGATGGCCATCTTAGTCACGGATAGGCAGACGAAGTAGGCCAGCGTGCTTACGAGGATGCCCTGGGGCTGCGGTGTCAGAAGGAGAGGTGTTTCGTTACTCTAGACGGGGAGTAGTGCCACGCTACCTTTTTGAGCTCGATAACGTCGGCCAAGGACACATCCCAAAGGTGTCAACCCCAGCCGTTGTCCATCACTATCATGGCCAGTTAGATTCACTGTCAGAGGGGTGTTGTTATGGATGAACACCCACGTTTGGTCGTGGAGCCAAAGTAAAACAAGGCGATGGCGTAGGCAGATGTGATGATGACTAGGCGTGATCTTCGGTTAGCGATGGGTATTTCTTGTCTTGAACAGGATGACGCTAATTACCGAGACCTAGCTCCATCTTCTTGGAGATCTTGATGGCCTGGAAGTAGCGGAAGCATAGGAAAAGCGTGGCCAGCCCGTACGAAATCCCAAACGAAGCAAAGATGCCGACCTGCACCGACGTGTGCGGCTGCGCTGAGCTGGGGTCATCGAACCGCGATGTCTGGCCGCTGGGCGGCGATATGCCGGGATCTGGGAGAAACTTGCGACTAAAGTCATCTCGAGATGAATATTTGAGGCGGGCTCGTTGTTCTCGCCGGCTTCTCGTCTGGGAGACGGGCGCGAGGCCCAGCATGGTCGAGGGGGACGCCATGGAGGTCGGAAAATAAATATGCAAGAAATGACACGAGACTGACAAAAGAAAAAGCAAGGAAGAAAGAAATACCTTCTGTCTTTGGTTTTATATCCCATGCACTTGTGATGCCGCCCCTGCGAGGCCTGTCACACATGACTGTCAGCAACATCAAACGTCCAAGTCCGTACTGGCGATATGTCCATAGCGAATAGGCCTCTCCCCGTGGGCGACCGCCAAGATTTAACAGATTTAGAGTATACCCGCCACGGTGGAACAATGCAACCAACGGCGCCTGCATGGATTGCTTGGCCCGACGTGGGGGTGTTCGGGGAAAAGAAAGACGTGCCGCGACGCCGCGCCAGCCACCCGTTTGGATCGCGGATGGTGTCGTCGCGCCGCGCGGGGTGCCGGCTGATCAGCCAAATCATGTTCCTTGCGCCGTGACGCAGAAACCGCGGTAGCGCCGAGTGCAACGGCGTCATGGCAGGAGGAAAAGCAAGGGGTAAGGGGGTGGTCGAAGGTGGTATAGGAAGGGTGATGATGAGAGTTGGACCGTTTGGTGTTTATTTCCATCCTTGCTGCGGGAGGGAGCGAATAAATGGATTGGATTTCATGTGAAGGGCTTCCGGAAAGAGGATTCGCGGGATCAAGGCGATGCCAAGCAGCAAACCACTGGTTACCATGAAGAAAAGCAAGTATGGTGGGATCCCTGAGTGGGGGGAGGGACAGAGCGGCATCACGAACAGGTAACGTATGATGGGAAGAGCAGGAAAAGGAATAGAAAATTGACGAAAAGAAAAAGCCCATCAAATATTTCGATGGAATACTCGAATGGCAGTGGTTGGAGGGCGTTTGCTTCGGAAGAATCTCCATGGCAATGCAAAGGAGGCCCAGAACCTAGCTCAATGCATGCTGGCAAAGGGGTCGCAAAATGCCCCGCTAATCTCTTCGAGGGAGCGGCCCTTACTCTCGGACAGCCACGGCCAGACGGCGGCGACCGAAACGAGGCTGCAGGCGATGAAGATGCCCGAGGTGTATTTTCAGAGCAGGGAGCCAATGTAGGCTGCTGGGCAAGTGGAAGCAAACCTGGCGCCAGGGACTGTGTGCTGCTTGACTGGTACCTACTGCAGAGGCATAAAATGATCATCATCTTGACAATGAGCCCGACACACGTGTTGCGCCCATCATCCAAGTCACACTCGTCTGTGCAGGCCAGCCTTCCCCTGCGGGGAAATGGGTGTTCGTCCTTGACTTGCAGTGATACTCTCGGGCGGGATCTTCCGATTGATTCCATGTGTTCGCGCGGGGGATGGTAGCATTCAACCGTCGGATCTTTTCCTCTATCAACCCCATCGGTCCATGTTTGGAGCGGCTGTCGCATCGCGAGATGCTACACGCTAGACTTGTTAATGGGACCTTGACGGAAACACCGCCGCTGCTCACCGGCTCAGCGAGTGTTGCCGGTTCCTATTTACCCGACCCATCCGGCCGTCTCATTCCATCAACCACAACCCACAGGTGGTTCTCCTCGGAAGCTTGTGCAAAAGCGGTATCGGTCCAACACGGACCCGACCAGAACGGCGTGGTCCTTCCTGCCTGACCAGTAGCGGCCTTTGCGCCCGATGGCATAGTCTACAATGACCGTCGACGCTGTCTGGGGCAGGGGGTGGCGGTGCCTCGCCTTGATATACTGGAGGCAGCAGACGCCCATCTCCATCAGAGGGCCGCCGGCATTCTCAGCCTCGAGCGAGAGGTGGAAGGCGTCGCGACGGATTCCTATCAAGTTTCGCGCGCAGCTCATGCGGCGGCGGTGGTCCCCAGGCTGCAAACCCGACGCCGCGGCCGTGGGTGAACTTCATATTGGGCGGTGCTGACTAGCGCTTGTGCCTAAGCTATGGCAGCACGAGCAGAGGGATACTAGCCGAATTTGCTCCTAGAGGTTGCGGGTTCGACTCCGACTGCGAGCCAGACGCAACCATCCCCTCACTGCAATATCCGACGGATGCCAAAACCCCAGATGCCAAGTCCAAAAGGCTACCCCGCGAGTTCCTGGAAACGGCACGGAACGTGAATATGTTGCACTAGCTACTGCCGGTAGAAATCTGGAAGAGGCCGAGTGTAGCAGTGAGGGGTATTTGTGGGTGCAGCCGATCGATTTGCCCTGTGCTGGATTGATGGTGCCTTCCGTAATTGGTGCTTGATATTTTCCCTTTCCGGTATTTGTTAGCCCGTGCCCTTCTCTCCTCCTTTTCAAGCCGGGAAAATCTATCCATTCTGCTCTAGCTACCCCCAAAGCCCTTACGTGATGTGCGGGTAAGGATGGCCGTTGCATGCGAAAATCACTATATAAACATCGTGTTGCACACTGCAATTTGACGTGCGTAAGGGGTATGTCACTGTGTCAGAAACAAGGCTCTTCGTTTCCTGGTATACAAGTTTCTTGACGACGGACAAGATGGGGTTCCGCCTGTCACTTGGCCTCCCTACCCTTGTAGGGCTGATGCAGCTTGTTGCCGCGGCAGACATCTACGTCTCACCCACTGGCTCTGACAATGCGGACGGCTCCAAGGGGTCCCCCTTCAAGACCTTGGTTAAGGCCCAGCTTGCCGTGAGGTCCTTGGCCACCCCGTCGATGCGCGAGGATGTCACCGTTCACCTGAGCGGCGGCGTCCACTCCCTGGCCGCGCCCCTGGTTTTCACCTCGGCCGACTCGGGAAAGAACGGACGCACGGTCCACTGGACAGCAGACGGCACCGACACCACCGTCTCGGGCGGCATCAAGCTGACGGGCTGGACGGCGGGGCAGAACGGCGTCTGGTCGGCCGCCGTCCCGGCCGGCACCAAGAGCCGCAACCTGTACGTGCGCGGCCAGGCGTCCAACTACGCGCGCCGCAAGATCGCCAACCGCAAGGAGTTCACCTACAACGCCAACGGCATGAGCTGGAGCGACGGCAAGTACGACTGGCTGCAGTCGACCGAGGGCCTCGCGGGCGCCGAGGTGCGCTTCATCAGCTCCTTCACGGACCGGTACGCGCCCATCGAGTCCGTGGGGCAGCGCCAGCTGGTGATGAGGAAGCCGAGCTGGACGAACAACATCATGGGCTACGACACGCTCAACAATCCCAATGCCGACTTTGGCGTCTGGGTACAGGGCGCCCGCGCCCTGTTGACCGAGGGCGGCCAATTCCATCTGGACTCGGCTGCTGGGAGGGTTTACTACAAGCCGTTGAGGGAGGAAGAGGGCAGTATGTCGTCTATTGATGCGTACCTGGGAGTCCTGGAGGTCCTCGTCGCCGTGAGCGGCAAGTACGGCGACCCGGCCCACGACATTCGATTTTCTGGCATCAATTTTGTAAGTTCCACTGATTCAGCGTCCGTTCAGCGTCCACTCTCCGTCATTCCCCGAGCCAACTGCTCATAATCATCTCCATCCAGGCCCACTCCACCTGGCTCGCCCCCAGCACCATCGGCTACGTCGACCAGCAGACGGGCGGCCACATCGCCGAGCAAAAGACGTACCCCAACTTCGAGGCGGCGCGGCCGGGGTGGCACCAGATGCCGTCGGCCGTCCAGGTCAGCGCCGCGTCCAACATCACCTTCGTCGGCGGCTCCTACACGCAGATGGGCGGCGGCGGCGTGGGGCTCGGCAACGACGCCAACGCGCACCTGACGGGCGTCGGGCTGGGCGCCCAGAGCGTCTCGGTCACCGACGGCTACTTCTCGCAGATCATGGGCAACAGCATCACGGCCGGCGGCGTGCGCGCCGACGCCCACCACCCGCCCAACGCGGCCGCCATGACCAACTCGCGCATCACCATCGCCGACAACGTCTTCCGCAACGTCTCGGCCCTGTACAGCAGCACCGTGCCCATCTTCGTGTCGTACGTGCGCGACTCGGCCGTGAGCCACAACGACATCTTCCAGGCCCCCTACTCGGGCATCTGCCACGGCTACGGCTGGGGCAGCAACGACGCCGGCGGCTCGCCCGAGTACGTCAAGCGCGGCCTGTACAACTACCAGCCCCAGTACAGCACGCCCACCGTCTCGCAAAACAACCGCATCGAGGCCAACCTGCTGCACCAGTACGGCCTCTCGCACACGGACCTGGGCGCGCTCTACACGCTCAGCAAGTCGCCCGGCTCGTCCGTCGATGAGAACTACGCCTACGACTCGAACGGCTTCGGCGTCTACAACGACGAGGGCAGCAACAGCTATGCCGTGCGCCGCAACGTGCTGCTCTGCACCGGCATCTGGCGCGCCACCAACGGCGTCAACACGGCCAACAACGCCTTCGCCGACAACTGGGGCCGCGTCGGCTCCGTGAGCGGCTCGGACCGCTCGGCCTCGAACCTGCAGCAGACCTCGGCCGCGGCACAGCGCGTCGCCTACCGCGCCGGCGTGCGCCCGTCCAAGCGTGCTGGGCGGTCTGTCTCCAACGACCCGGGCGTCGCCGACGGGTACCTGGGCTCGTCGTGCTCCGGCAGCGGCGACCTGACGCTGACGCTGTGGAACTACGACGACAGTCCGTTCACGGGGGTTTCGTTTGCCGTGCGCGCCAACAACGGGGCCCAGATCTCGCCTTCTGGCGGCGCGTCCCCCGCCACGGTGGGCGCCGACACCTGGGTCCAGGCAAAATTCCGCGTGGCCAGCGGCGGGTGCGGGGCCGTGGCGGGCTCGTCGGCGTCGTATACCAACTCGCGCACCGGGGCAAAGGCGACCCGGAATGGCGTGAACGCCACTCCGCCGTCGGGGTCTCCACCTGCGCCTGGGACTGGAGGGGCCGGTGGTATCGTATAGGACCGAGGTTGTTGGTAGCGAAAGGCATGCCATGTTGGTACCAGTCAAGATAGCCACTTAGATGAGTCTTTATAGGCCGGCTCGATGCCAGGCTCAGAAATATCCACGCTTATTACTGCATCACCTCTCTAGACTCGAGGCGAAATGCACGCTCCCCTGCTTTGCGTCCAACGAGGTTTTGAAGGGAAACATTTCTTTTGTTTCCAACACAGAATAAGCCATCCAAGGCAGAGCGTTGGGCTGATTGGCGAGCCTGCTTCAGCCCAATCTGTTGCGCGGATGCCTAAATGCAGGTGTGCCCAACCCGAGATGTCCTGGAGAAGGCAAAGTGAAGAAGCACGAGGCCGGTCTTCACCCCACCGGCAAAGGGGAAACGTATTAGTATCAACCAGGGCATCGGCCGCCCCCGCCACAGAACCAACCCCGAAGCTGCGCGAGGAAGCAAGCAGCCTCCCTTCAAGATGAGCCGATGGCACGCGCCTGGTTGTGCTGGGGGAGACGAGAATATTCTAGTCAATCCAAACGGCCTCCCCCACTGCCAGAGCTGCAAATCGACTCCAGATATCCCAAGGCTTCTCACACAGCAGGATACAGGGCTTGCGAATTTGCAGGTCCCGCCAGACGAACCGCCTGGCCAGCTCAACCTTTCGTGGCCGCCCACCGTTCCATATTCGAAATCAGGACAGATTTGCGATGCCACCCGTTCCGTCTCTAGCATCCATGCACTCTTCGAGGCGGGCACTGGCACCAGCACCAGCACCAGCGCTGACAGCAACAGCCATCCAGTGTCGGCAGCTCCAAATACCACACGTAACGAGCCTTTATCGCCGGTTTACCCAGAGGCCCTACGCCATGACGAGTTCCGACTGCTGGTCCTCGACTCCCGCAACACGCCTGCGCACGCCGACGAGGCAACCCATGACTGGCCAGTGCACATGGATCTCGAGACGTACCGCGACAACGATCACCCAGAGTACGAGACAGTTTCCTACACCTGGGGCGGAGAGAATGACGACAGCTCTCCAAGCCAGCCGGTCTACGTAGGGCCGTGCTGGGATGCGCTCCTCCAGACCAAGAATTGTCACGACATGCTCCGGCTGCTCCGGCCAAGGCGAGGTCTTCGTTTTCTCTGGGTCGATGCCATCTGCATCAATCAGAACGACCCAGACGAGCGAGCTCACCAGGTTTCCAAGATGCAAATCATTTACAGCAATGCCTGGCGTTGTTTTGTGTATCTGGGCTCAGATGTTGTTACCCCAGTTCCGAACCGGTCATTCTACCCGGCTAGGAGGCGTTTTGAGGATCTCGCCAGATCGGAGGAAGGGGAGAGATTGGTCTTTCCAGATCTGAGTTTCCGGCAGGTGCTCGAGCGAAGATACTTCAGTCGGATTTGGGTCATCCAAGAGCTGCTCCTTTCCAAGTCAATTTGCGTCCGCGTTCGAGACATGGAGCTGCTCATTGACCGCCCCACGCAGTCTGACCTCCTCGACGACGGCCAGAGCAGCAAGGAGAGGGGCGGGACGGACTACTGGGGCGCTACAAAAGCACCCTGGATGGCACAGGCTACCCGAGGAATTGTCCCCGATCCGGTCGCGCTCCTGCAAATGGTTCGATTATCCAGCGCCAGCGACCCACGGGACGAGATTTTCGGCATCATCGGCTTACTCCGCCCTTCCCTGTCTTTGATACCCGATTACTCGCTCAGCCTCCTCCGAGCCCACGTCGGCTTTGCCGGTCATATCCTGCTCAACGGAAATACGCCCGAGGCCCTTCTTCATCCCGGGCCTCGACATAGGGGTCAGCGCCCTTCCTGGGTGCCGTGGCCTTTGCCCAAGGATACTCCATGGCGCCGTCGAACTCCCGAAATGGACAGCTCGTGGGAGGGAATCCTGGGAAGATTCTATCGGGGACTAAATGCCAGTAATTCACTCGACCTCCTCGACGACAACTACCTCCCCGACGGCATCCGCCAAGGCGTGCACAGAAGCGGCCACGCAGCCAACTGCCCGACTTGGCGGGAAGGAAAGTATTGGCGAGCGGGCGCCCATATCGACGCAGCCAATGGCTCTCTGAGCATTCGACTTGTCCATTTGATGCCGCTGCGGCGCATGCCAGTCCAGATCGGGCGCGAGGATGGTTTTACCATCATGAGGCTAGAGGCTCACAGCACGTACGTCTGGGCCGAGGATGCGCCTTGTCGCTGGGAGTTCTCGCTCGTATTCCAAGATTCGCCCCATGGTCTAGACCTCAGGCCCGGTGTGGACCATGTATTCATACTGCATGGCAAATCACAGGAAGCCGGGCCACAGTTCATTATATTGCGCCCACTACGAGACACGCCACTTAGCTTCCGCCTGGTCGCCTGCTGCCATCGAGCATTCATCTGCGTCATGCGTAAAAGTGGCCTCTACGCAAATCATTATGAACAAGAGCAGGCTATAAGAGGTAGATCAAGTCTCTCAATCGCCGGCCTGCGAAGAGACCTGATACCGTTTTTACAAACCTCGCGGTTGCGTAACATGATATACAACTGCCGGCCGCACTTCATCTCGGAAGATCTATTGCATCGCTCGGTTTGGTTGGCTTGTTTGATATACCACGGGCACAAGATGCCGCCAGCCTTTCCCCTCGACCCTCCGTTAGGGGGCCTGAAGCTCGGCACTGTCATGTGCGCATTGAAAACGGCTCTGGACATAGCGCTAGGTGCCGACTTGGAACCCAAGTTCCTCAACTTCGAGGGTCAGGATTGCATTGAGCTACATGTGTTGCACTCCAACATGCATGAGTTCGATGCTCGAGCTATCGTTGAAAGCCTCTTCCAAGCCGTACAAGAAAGGCTGTCCGGGCCAAGCATACCTGAAGAACGACCGGTCCCGGTCCCGATCCCGAAGGCACACTTCTGGCGTAGGGGGGACATATGGACACTTGGCCATGAGCCGCCAAAAGTCTATACTGACATTCACACCAGCCCGGTGGGGGATGTGTTGATGATCGTCAACGATATGCTCTACTCCGAGAGTAGAGACATGACCTCTCTCTATCTTCTGTTCCCAGTCGAGAAGGACACCAGGGCTTACATCCAAGATAATCAGAAGCTCCAGCTTAAAGTATTATATCATATCGGGCGCGACAGACGGCTGGAAACAAGGAAAGGTCCGAAAGACGCCCTAAGCACGGCTCTCGAGTTGATGAAACCCGGGGCTAGCGAGGGACCAGTCTGCCACGGTGAGGCCGAAACTCGTCCCGAACATATACTCGCAGCTCCTCTATGGCCAAGGGACCTTGTGGAGGCTTTCGGCATCGATGGGAGCACCTATCAAGTGACCATCACTTGAGAGGCCGGGTTAAAGATGGAGAGAATGGAGAATGGTGTTGGGACTTTTGCTTGTATGGATACCTTCCAAACCCATCATGTCGAAATACGACCAATTTGTTTGTGTCCAAATCCGCTTGTCTCGCTATCTTACACGGAAGCAACAGATCAAGAAGTAACACTGAAAGAAGCCAAGCCATCAAAGCTCCACTGCCATATCCCAAGCCTCGACGGCGGCCTCGACGATGGGCCGAATGATCTTCCTTCCGGCGTTCTTGCCCTCGTAGGTCCACACCATCTGCCTCCTCCCCAGCTCGCTGACCCTATGCCACGGCTTGGCCTGGAGCTCAGGGTGGCTTTCGATGGCGCGCTTGACAGTGTCGAAGAGGTCGTCGGCCTGGTTGTTGTTGATGCGGACGTCGCTGCGGACGCACAGGACGAGCTCCCTGATCTTCTTCTTCTTTCCGTTCTCGTCCTCACCCTTGTACCTGTTTACTGTCGGGCTGTTAGTACCAATTTCCACCTCGTGATTTGGGGGCGAGAAAATGCCTTACGAGCAACACTGATATCTGCCCCGACTTGCGCCGTCCACGCAGCCTCGATGGCAAACCAGTCAAACAGCTCGCCAAAGCCGGTCCGGGTGATCTGCTCGTCGAGCGAGTAGGGGATGGAGGAGAAGCCCAGGCTGACGGTCGGGGTGCGGGGCGAGTACGTGTCGACGAGGTCGCCCTTCCAGTCGCGCCTCAGCAGGTCCCGGACGCCGAGCTCGCCGAGGTCCTTCTTGGCCTCGCCCAGCTTGCCGTCGAGCGACTGCATCTTGTCGTCCAGGTCCGACTTCCTCCAGTTGCTGCGGCGGAGCAGCCGGCCCGCCGTCTTGCGGTCCTCGTCGGTGCCCGACTTGAGCCCCTTGGAGTCGATGGCGATGGCGGACAGGACCAGCTCGAGCAGCTCGTGCGGCATGTGGTACTCGTCGGGCAGGGCCTCGAGCTCGTCGAGCATCTGGCGCGCGACCAGGGTGGTGCAGCTAGCGACCTTTTCGAACACGCGCGGCTTGGCGGCGGGCGCGGTGCCCTTGTCCTGGTGGTGGTCGAAGATGCTGAGGACCCTGGCGTCGGCCCACTTCCTAAGGGGCGACGCGTGGTCGACGATGACGATGCCCTTGATGTCCTTGGACAGCGTCTCGGCGTCCTCGGGCAGCTCGTTCATGGTCAGCAGGTCCGAGTGGCCCGAGCTCATCTGCGAGTTGTCGAGCGCCAGCTTGTTCTCCGGGCGCAGGTCCAAGGCGTCGGCCGGGGTCTGCAGCAGGGCGATGGCCTTGATCCGGCTGGAGCTGTTGGCGGTCGAGTGCTCGAGGTGGTAGGCCCAGGTGAGGGCGGCGGCCATGCTGTCGAGGTCCCCGCCCTCATTGCCCATTACGATGGTCCATTCCGAGGACCGGCCCCGTTGCCAGTCGATCAGGAACTGGCGCTTTGTCTCCCGCGACCACTCGCTGAAGTGGCCGACTCCCGTCTCGATGGCGCGCTCTGTCGGCAGCGTCGCGTCGGGCTGCACGAGAACCCTCTGCGGGGAGTTTGCGGCCGCGGCCGGCGCGGCAGCCAGCACGGCGGCGGCGCCGAGGAGCTGGATTGGTCGCATTGGGGAAGAGCAGAGGGCGACGCGATTGAGTTGCTATGGTGTAAGAGCAATTCGAACGCGAGAGTTTCAATTACGTGTGGTTCTTGGCTGCATTTTTGTTGCCCGGGCCGCAGCGGAGCGCATGGGAATAAATGGGGGTGCGTGGGATGCTGGCGGGCTATGACGACAGCCCAGCCCAACAGCGCCTGGGCACTGCCGGGCTGCTGCTGGTGGACCCGTGGATCCTACAGAGCTGTCTGGTGACCGTGTCCGGGGCGCTGTTAGTTACATCTTGGCTTCACGGGTCGCCAATCGAGTGGGCTGAAGTGGCTGTGGCGACGGTGGATCGTCGCAGTGTTACTGATTTTGTTTGAAGGTCCATTTTAGGCCAATTTTAGGCCAATGTCGGTGGTGCAAATCGCGCCACGAGTCGTCGCCCAAATGCGGTAGAAATCGACAAGGAGCTTCCCAGTTGCTGATAGCTGTATGTCAGATGCAGCTCGTTCGATGTTCTTTTCTTTTATGGGATGAGCTAGTTCGCGTAACTCCGCGTCATCCCAACTCCCCCGCCATGTCAAAAGTCTGGAACCGCCAAAGGCTTTGTGTTCTTCTAGCGTCCAGGCGAGGGCGGCGCCGGCACGTTACCCAGAAAATTAGCGAGACCCTGATTGCTTCACCACTAAAGGGTCCTCTCCGCCAATACCAGTTGGCACAATTCACCGTCTCCCTTTTCACCCAGGCAACCTGAAGGTATGTATTTTACTTTATCGCCGAGGGAACGACGTGTGATGCCACTCGCAGCGAAGCCGTGGTGGAGCTTGACAAGAGGGATGGCCCCTTTTCTCGCTGCTTGTGGGTTCGGCTAGCCAGCTTTTCCCATCAACGTCGGACGCGACTTCTGTACTTCTTTCTGTACGGAAGATATGCGGTATAAATTTCTTCGACCAGAGGCACTGAGATTAATAAGGCGTCAAACTATTAATAAACACTAGGTCTTGCATGCAGGGTATTTTCGAGCTATTGAATCCTGCGTCGGTGCCTGCCTGATGTGACGCTGAAAAACAACATATCCAGCAACCGAGGCAATTTCCAGCATTTTATATCACGGATACAAACGCCAAAGGTACGCAAGGCCCGACTAGATGTTATTGTTTAGCGGCCAGCATAAAGTGCGGGCTCCGACACGGCTTCAAGTCGGATGCCACGGTGAGAAGACACGACCTCGGCGTGTTCATTGGCTCAAATGCACAAGGAGGCTGCTGTACGACAACCACCAGCCAAGTGTACTACGAGACAAAGTGCAGGGAGGCGAGATGGCTGACTAACTCGGCTGTTGCACGACATCAAAAATGACCGCTCACCGTCCGCGGACCAATTGAGTTCGCGCGTACGGACAGGGGCGATTAGGCATCCTCCAAAGTGTCTCAATACTGACCGCAATGTCGAGCATTTTATTCGCTCGGAATCGGGAGGTGGATTCGGGCTGAGTCTGCGTGCTCCATTTCCCCTGGAGTGGGTGGCCTTCCTTCCTATCCCGGCCGTCTGCTTGCTCTCCATCTCCACGATCGAACAGGGCCTCAGCTCGCCGTCGAGTCGCGAATTGGTGGCCTCGATATTTCGATCATTTTCCTTTACGCATCATCGTCACTGCATCATCCCCCCAGCCTGCCCAGCACATATATAATCCCCTCCCGCCGTCATGGTCTGTGCAATCATGAACTGGCTCGGCAGGCCATCGCCGTCTTCGCATAGGCACCAGAACTTGAGACCGCCTCCAATCCCGACAACATGAAGCCGGCATCTTTCCTCCCCCTCCTGGCGGCCCTGATGGGCTCGGCCGTCGTGGACGCCAAGGCCGTGTTCGCACACTTCATGGTGGGCAACGTGCAGTCCTTCGACCAGGGCGCGTGGGAGAACGACATTGGCGTCGCCCAGGCCGCCGGCATCGACGCCTACGCCCTCAACATCGCCGCCGGGGACAGCAGCGTCGACTCGTCGCTGGCCAAGGCCTTTGCGGCCGCCGACAGCAAGGGTTTCAAGCTCTTCTTCTCGTTCGACTACGCGGCCTGGGGCGCGTGGCCGCAGGACAGGGTCGTGTCGCTCATCAACTCGTACAAGGGCCGCGCCTCGTACTACCAGCACAACGGCAAGCCCCTCGTGTCCACCTTTGAGGGCCCCGGCAGCGCCAACCAGTGGGGGTCCATCAAGGGCAGCACCAACGCCTTCTTCGTGCCCGACTGGGACTCCCAGGGACCGTCGGGAGCCGCCTCGCTTGCCGGAGGAGTGGCTGACGGGCTGTTCAATTGGGATGCCTGGCCGGTGGGTGCGGCCGACATGAGCACCAGCAAGGACCAGGCCTACAAGAACGCGCTGAGCGGCAAGCCCTACATGATGGGCGTCTCACCCTGGTTCTTCACCAACCTGCCGGGCTGGGATAAGAATTGGTTGTGGCGTGGCGATGACCTCTGGTTCGACCGTGAGTGCACCTTTGTGGAACCTCCTTGCTGAGCAGTCGGTGTTTGGAGTGGTTACTAACAGACGCTTGTGCATCCATCAGGCTGGCAGCAGGTGCTCCAAATGCAGCCCGAGTTCGTCGAGATCATCACATGGAACGACTGGGGCGAGTCGCACTACATTGCGCCGCTGGACTCCCAGCAGTGGGGCCTCTTCAGCTCCGGTCAGGCGCCGTACAACTACGCCGCCGACATGCCGCACGACGGCTGGCGGCAGTTCCTGCCCTACCTCATCAGGCAGTACAAGACGGGCGCCACGTCGGTCGACAGGGAGGGGCTGACGACGTGGTTCCGCCGCAGCCCGGCCACAGCGTGCGCCACGGGCGGCACCACGGGCAACCACGCCGGCCACGGCCAGCAGGAGCTGCCGCCGTCGCAGGTGGCGCAGGACCGCGTCTTCTACTCGGCCCTGCTCACGTCGGGCAGCGGCGTCCAGGTGACGGTGTCGATCGGCGGGTCCTCGCAGGTCGGGTCGTGGGAAGCCACCCCGGGCGGCAACGGCGCGGGCATGTACCACGGCAGCGTGCCCTTCAACGGACGCCTGGGCCAGGTCGTCGTGACCATCACGCGCGGCGGGAACCAGATCGCGCGCGTCGACGGCGCGTCCATTAGCACGTCGTGCACCAACGGCATCACCAACTGGAACGCGTGGGTGGGCGGCGCCTGGGCGAGCGGCGGCTCGACGCCGCCGCCGACCGGCGACGCCTGCGTGGCTGGCTCGGGCCAGGGGAACTTTGGCGGCCTCTGCAGCTTCGCGTGCCACTACGACTACTGCCCGTCGCCCTGCACCTGCACCGCGCGCGGGACCAAGGTCAACCCACCGGCCGCCACGGGGCAGAAGGGATATCCCAAGGTCGGGGTCGCTGACCACTGCGCGTACCTGGGTCTCTGCTCGTTTGCGTGGGACCGCGGGTACACTGACAACCTGGCGGCTTGCGGCTCGGACCCGGCGGGCGCGGCGGGATGCTGAGCAGCACAAAAGAGGGGAGTAGAGGCGGGAGTCCTAGATGGTAGAAAATGAACTAACGAGGGCCATTCGTTTTCCTCGTTGCCCTAGCACCCTGTTGGCTTCCATGTGGTGTTGACATGCTACAACCAACGGACGTGGCAGGGAGATGTGATCTTGATGCGATGCAGGCTGCAGAACACAATGGTGCGTGCCGTTATCCCGGGGCACCGGCCGTGGTTGCACTGACGGATCGTTAGTGTCATGCGACCATTGCTTGGCTCCCGCGACCAGAGAAAGCAGCAATTGGCTGCTATCTTCCTTCTGCTCGGCGGCCCAGGCGGGGAGCTGACGCCAAGCCGACCGCTATCTCACCTTCCCTCTTGGGCAAGACCTCAACTCTTCTGCGCTCCCTTTTTCGACCTTGGTTCGATCTTGCGGTGCTCGGCTCTCGGTTAGGCCCCTCCGCTGAGGCTGCCCACTCCTGCCTATCAGGGGGAGTTCTATGCAGAAGCCAAGCCGCCCAGCGTTGGCGACTGCGGGTTGAGGGCGGCGACCTGCACTACAATGCTGGGGAGCTGCTGCGGGGAGCGTCATGTCGTGCAAGCCATAAATACGCGTCTTTCCTGCGGTCAGCGTCTTGCTGGCAGCAGCGTTGCTTGCTCCAGTCCCGTGCATCCTTCCGACTGTCCCAGGCCATCCTCGTCAAGCCAACCCATATTTTGCCCGTGTCCCATTCACCTTTGAAGATGCGTTTCTTCGCCGTTTCGGGCGCTGCCCTCGTCTTCGCCTCCGCGGCGGTGGCAAGGGAGATGGCCAAGGATGAGGCGCGAGCCAAGGGTAAGATATTCCAAACGACGTGAATGACAGGAAATGGCAACTGACAGCCGCCAGCCTTCTACGACAACGGCCTCACGCACCAGCAGCACCTCAAGAACAAGGTGGACAACTGGATGGCCGCGGCCGACGCCGGCCTGTTCAGCTCGGAAAAGTGGCCGCGCCTCAACTACACCAAGTGCATCGACGGCAAGGTCGAGGCCGTCAAGGGAGACCCCCTGCACACCTTCAAGTGCAAGAACATCGACCTGTACGACTTCATCAACCACGCCACCCTCGGCTCGCCCAACGGCTGGGACGAGGCGGGAGACGGCCTCCTCCTGACCGGCAGCGGCTCCTGGGGCTGGACCGACCCCGAGTCCGGCCGCGAGTTTATCGCCAGCGGCATGTACGACGGCACTGCCCTGCTCGAGATCCTGCCCGAGGGGCGTCTGCTCCACCTCGCGTTCCTGTAGGTGAAGATCTCATCCCGCCCTCTTGAACGTCTCGGGAGCTGACAATCTAGCAGCCCGTCGCCTGTTGACCCGAACGATCGCTACTCGTTCTGGAAAGAACTGCGGTCATACAAGCATTACATGATCATCGGCTCGGAGAGGCGCGGCCACGGCGTTCAGATCTTTGACATGAGGAAGGTGAGTGAATTCAAGCCAACGATGCCTCGACGCACCAGGAGACGACGGATCAAACTGACCAGTCCACCCTCAGCTCCTGACCGTCAACCCAGCCAAGGCACCTGTCAAGTTTGACGGCTTGGCCGACCTGACTGGCCATTTCATGGAGATGCCATTGGGTGCGAGCCACAACGTCGTCGTGAACGAGGAGAAGGAGTACATGGTCGCCGTGGGCTCGGCGCCGCGCACCGACGTCGAGTGCCAGGCCGGGCTCATTTTTGTCGACCTCAAGGACCCGTCCAAGCCGAAAAAGATTGCCTGCAATGGCGACGACGGCTACGTGCACGACGCCCAGTGCCTTCCGTATAAGGGACCTGACACCCGGTACCAGGGCCGCGATATTTGCTATGGTTATAACGAGGACTCGTTAACCATCTACGACGTGACCGACAAGACCAAGTCGACGATAATCTCTGTCACGTCCTATGAGGGCGTGCAGTACTCGCACCAGGGTGTCGTGCTGGACCCAAACAACCAGGAGTTCCTTCTCCTGGACGACGAGCTGGACGAGATCCGGTCCAGCGGAATGGCCATGGACAAGTACCCTGTAACCTACATCTGGGATATTCGAGACCTGGAGCATCCCAAGCAAACCGGTCTCTACAAAGGTCAGTCATGATTCTGATTCTGATTCTGGAGATTATACTCTGCTAACAAACAACGACTCTGCCAGGCACCGTCCCTGCTGTGGACCACAACCAGTACGTCATGGGCAACGGTCTGGTCTACCAGTCCAACTACATGGCCGGCTACCGCGTCTACGACATTTCGTCCATCCCCACCGACCCGACCGGAAATTCGGTCTGCGAGGTTGCGTACCTGGACATCCACCCCGAGGACGACGCGGCCCCCGGTGGCGGCGTGGCCGACATGTTCGGCACGTGGTCGTCGTACGCCATGTTCCCTTCGGGCTTCATCTACATCAACACCATCGAGCGCGGCGGCTACCTGGCCAAAATGACGCGCCGGGCGTCGTGCCCCCGCGCCGCGTCGTGCAATGCCGATAACTGCCTGCGCGCGATGCGGTCCACCAGCGTCGCCGGCCGTTTGGAGGAAAGCCAGAAGTTTTGCGGCGAGTTCACCAAGACGTTCATCGCCGACGTTAGCGTTGTCCCAGACTATGCCAGCAAGGCCTGCGGCGCCAATGTCATTTCGCGCGTGAGCTCTGCGTGCTCCTGCCTGCCCACGCCGACCCCTTGAGGCAAAAACCGAGGGGTGCGACTCTAGATTTTAAACTATGTAGCTTTGCAACACTGAAAGCCCGCTCGGCGGTTTTGCCATTGCCCCATTCGGGAGAGGATCCATAGCGAGAGACTCTTTATATGTAGTATGCGCCGCCCTGAAATTTCCCAGCGGTGCTGCCGTGCGTGGTACGGATTGGGGGTCCTGCTGGGGCCCAATTCCCAAGCTCCTGGACTTTTTACCCAAAGCAAGGATCTCCATGAGATGCACGTCAACGAGCCCCACGGCAGAGCACAAAGGGGAAGTTGGTAGGGTGCCGGACCCCCACCGCTCGGCCATGCAATCACACATCACCCCATCGGCAACCGCCTGCCAAAATGCAGAGCTACGGCGCGCGAGTCGTCGGGTTTTGCCTGAGAGGTCTTTTGTTGGCAGGCCACCTGGTAAAGTATATTTTGACATGTTCGGCTGCGCCAAGATCTGCCGTGGGGCGCTCGTACGGGTGAGCCCGACCCAAGAGGAAGTTCGCGCCTCGTGCGTTTATTTGAGTTTGAATGCTAGTGGGAGGAACCGTTGGACCCTGATACCCCGGCTAGCAGGGCCTTGCGTTGTTGGCCCACACGGCTGATCAGTATGTGCGCTCGTGTTGACCAAGTGGACGCAATAGCCCATCTTCTCTTCAACAGCAGTAAACATGCTGATCCGAGTGGAGAGTCTGGTCCTCGACATGGATATCACTATCAAAGCCTTGCTTTGCTATGTGTGGCGCATATGAGATGAGCACCACCCACTCCCTAGCGGAGCAAAACCCGGCCTGCGCCGAGAATGTCTTCTAGGTAGGTACGCGCGCTTGTCAGAGCCCAAGCGCCTGTCCGGGGATTTCTGACGTGACTCAAGACCCCTGGGCGCGGCCATCGCGGCTCCATCGCGAACCCCAACGTAGGCTTGATGGAAATTAGCCCCCGCCGGATCGGGCATGCCAACTATACCCCACGTGCCACCGGGCCTTGAGCCGGTGCGTATGGGAGACTAACATCGGGCCTCGTCCGAGCGGGAGCGATGCAGAGGCCCCGAGGAGAATATAAGGCGCGATGCCCCGACGCTACGATGCTCTGCTTGGTGTTTGGCTTCATCCGGCAAACGGTCGTTCATTCTTTCACGACTGCTTCGGGGTAAAGCAGCATTCCTTGATACTTGTCACTCTTGCAGACTCTCGTTCACCAGTCTCGTTCCCTTTTTCTATTTTGATACATTCTCTCTTTCCATCATGCAGCTCAGGGCGATCACTGTGGCGTACGCCACGATGGCCATGTTGTCGTCGGGCGTGCTGGCCAAGTCCGACACCTGCAAATTGATCAAGACCCAAAGCAGCAGCATCGCCGAGTACTCGGGCATCTTCAACAGGGAGTACAACAAGGAGACCGGGGAGTACTGGTAGGAGATCCAACGGCCTATGAGGACCGCCCGCGATGCGTCTCTGTTCCCTGTCTAACACGTCGTCCACATCACAGGTCCCAGGGATGCGCGGGCCTCAAGCCCGACTGCGTTCTCGAGCCGCAGAACGCGCAAGAGGTGTCGCAGCTGATGAAGGTGCTGGCCGGTAACAGCGACGAGTTCGCCATCAAGTCAGGCGGGCACAACCCCAACAACCGCTACGCCAGCGTCAAGGACGGCGTCCTCATCTCGACCAAGAAGATGAACGAGGTCACCATCGACCGGGCCCGCGGCGTCGTCACCGTCGGCCCGGGCAACCGGTGGGACGACGTCTTCAAGGGCCTCGAGGGCTCCGGCCTGGCCGTCGTGGGCGGGCGCATGGGCAACGTCGGCGTCGGCGGCTTCCTGCTGGGCGGCGGCCTGAGCTTCCTGAGCACGCAGTACGGCTGGGCGGCCAACAACATTGTCGAGTTCGAGCTCGTGACGCCCAACGGCACCATCGCGACCGTGTCGGCGGACAAGCACCCGGACGTGTTCGAGGTGCTCAAGGGCGGCGGCAACAACTTTGGCATCGTGACAAAGTACGTGCTCAAGGCGCACCCCATCGGCAAGGTCTGGGGCGGCAACGTGATGTACGGCAAGGAGAAGACGGGCGAGCTGCTCGCGCTAATCCGCGACTTCACCGAGCACTACGACGACCCCAAGGCCGCCATCATTGCCACGGTGCAGTTGACGGTGCTCAACGCCATCGAGATGTGGACGCTGTTCCTGTTTTACGACGGCCCCACCCCGCCCGCGGGCATCTTTGACAAGTTCGACAAGGTCGGGCCGACCATCAACAACTGTAAGACGCGCGAGTACGGCGAGCTGCTCAGCTACAACAACTGGGCCGTCCTGCACGGGTCCCGCTACGTCATCGCGACCGAGACGACGCCGCTGCCGCCCGCGTCCGACAACGGCAACATGATGCGCGCCTACTTTGACCACTGGCGCTCCACCTCCAAGAAGCGCGCCGGAGAGCTCGGCATCATTTCGTCCATGGCCTTCCAGCCCATCCCCAAGTCGCTCACGCGCATCGCGCGGGCCAGCGGCGGCGACATGCTGGACCTGGACGACGCGGCCGACCGCATCATGTTCGAGTTCAACTACTCGTACCTGCTCGGCACGAGCGACAAGGCGATCGACAAGACCACGGTCGAGCTGACGACGGGCATCAAGTCGCTCGTCGACGGCTTCGTGCAGGCCGGCCGCCTGCCCAACGTCCACAACCCGCTCTTCCTCAACGACGCCTACTACAGGCAGGGCTACTTCTCCCGCCTCCGGCCCGAGAAGAGGCAGAAGGCCGTCAACGTGCGCAAGAACCTCGACCCGCAGGGCCTGTTTGCTCTCCGCACCGGCGGACCCAAGGTTTAGGGGGTGTTGTGGGTTGTGGATATGGATAAAAGATGGGTGCATGCTTTACAACACAATTTCAAGTCCCCTCACGAGGGTGAGTTATAGTAGTAAAATTAATAAGGAGCCGCCGTTTCCCCAGTTTGCTTTTAAAATGTTCAAATGCCCAGGCGGCCTCATGCAATATTCAAGATTCAGCTCATGCAACCCCTTACCCCTGGCGTCTCCACAAGGCCACCCGAGGACACAAAAGCTGCGCGACATGCCTGACATCCTCACCGACAATCCAGCCCGCTTGGCTTAGTGGTAAAGCGTATCACTAGTAGCGAAGGAAACTTCCGCATTGGTGTATGATAAGATCGTCAGTTCGATTCTGACAGTGGGCATGTATTTTGGGCTTTTGCCCTTGTTTTCTCTGTGTCTCCAGGACATGGTCATTCTTTTTATGATTCTTATCTAATTTGCCGTTTCTGATGCTCCCAACGTAACGCCTACCCACAAAGTGCTATAATGCATGCATAAAAATGCAATAGCCCAAGCCCGCCATGCTGTGCTCCAAAGTCCCGTTTATTCAATCCCCAACCATCAACCATCATAGCCCCTTGACAATCCTCCACGCATTCAGTATAACCTCGCGCTGCTCCCTCGTCGTGATGGGCAGCTGCACCTCCCCCCTCGCGCCCCGGACGCACTCCTCCTCGGTCGCCCACACGTAGGCCTGGTGCTCGCGCGGGTCCAGCACCACGGCGGCGGCGTCGTCGTCCTCGATGTCGACGACAAAGTTGAACTTGGCCACGACCCTGCCCCTGCGCGTCAGGAACACCTGCGTCAACGCATCGTCGTGACCCCCGTCGACGACGTCGTCGCCGTCGCCGTGCCCCCGGCAGGGCACGACGAAACGCACCGACGCGGCGCGCAAGCCGACCTCCTCCCACAGCTCGCGCACCACGGCGCTCAGCACCGTGGCGTCGTCGGCGTCGACGCCGCCGCCGGGCGTCTCCCACAGGCCCGGCATCGAGTCGGACGCGGACCGCTGCACCAGCAGGACGGCGGTGCGGGAGGCGTTGAAGACGACGGCGCCCGTCGCGAGGCACTGCGGCTTCACCGAACCGAGGGCGGTGGTGGTGGTGGTGGTGGTGTTGGTGTATTCGCGGTCCAGGAAGGCCTGCATGGAGCAGCCGAAGCGCGCCTGCAGAGCCGGGTCCACGACAATAGGGTTGTAGGACGGCGAGCCAGCGCGCACGAACGCGGTGGTGGTGGTGGCGGCTGCGGGCTCGGACATGGCTTGTGGTGGGGAGGGGGTAGTATATGGTTCGCTGTCTCTACACCGGTTTCGGGGTGGGATCCGGAGGGCGATGGGTGCGGGCGTTTGTGATTTCTTGTAGGAAAATGGGCCAAGGGCGGTGACGGTGTTCTTTGACGCTTCAGCAGGCAAATTGGGTGTTTGCGCAGGAGTCATCCACGGCTGCTGCCTGCTGTGACGCCGCGAGGCGGATTCCAGCACGGCCTGGTCGTGGTCGTGTGCTGATTGACTCGCTGCGGCGGTTGAGACGTGCTTTGATGCCTGGGCCCAGATGTGTTGCGCCGGACTCAGCCCAGACGCGGAACAAAGCGCTAGGCAACGGCTCGCCACGCCCTTGGCCAACGAGTGTGACATTTTAGCGAGAATGAAAGGGTAGTTAAAACGTAGCTCTTCTGCTTATTAGATAACTCCTAGCTGGTATGCTGGGCCACGGCGATTGCGAGGGACATCAACGCTCTGGCTGGACAAACATTCCCATTCCCATTCCCATTCCCGTCCATCGGGCAGCACAAGACAACTTCCAACAAGCCATCTCCGAAAACCTAGGTCCACAACTACAAAAGGCAGTCATAATCGGCGAGACTGTTGCGCCCGGAACCTTCTTTCCAACCAAGCTCCAACGAATTCACGGCGCTTACAATGGATGCGCTTAGAATTACTTGATGCAAGGTTGCGGATCGCTTTCTCCCGCGATTATTCAGCCCGCTGCGTGCGGCGATGCGGGGACTCGTCGGGGACCCGATTTGACGCCCGGCTCGCGGCAACCCGGTGATGCGTGAGAGTCCAACCCGGGATTTTGCGAAAGGCGAGCCCGAAAAGCCATACAGAGACGTCCGGTAATTTGTCGCGACGATTGCGCGGAGGCGAATGCTCCTTTCGGAATGTAAACGTTCGTAGCCGGTACATCGCATCAGAAAGTGGCTATAAAACCGGGAGACATCCGGCGTAGAAGCCCATGTCTGTCCGTCTATCCGCCATCGCCTCTCGACAACACAAGCTCTACGATAACCATTTCTACAGTGTCAACACAAACCACAATAAAGCATCCTACCTTACACACCTTACCGCCATGGCGTCCACCACTGCCGTTGTCCCCAAGGACCTTCCCACAGAGATGCAAGCCATCCTACAGCCCGACAAAGCCTCCACAAAGCTCGTCCAAGGCACTATCCCCGTCCCCACACCAACCCACCCGGACGATATTCTAGTCCGCGTCGTAGCCACCGCCCCCTGCGCCGGCGAACTGCTTTGGGCACGCAACTTCCCCGAACTGATCCCCGCCGACAAGATCCCGGTTCCCGGCCAGGATATGGCAGGTATCGTCGTCGCGGCTCCGCAGCACTCGACCTTCAAGCCCGGGGACGAGGTTTACGCACGCATCGAGGCCACACGGCCGGGTGCCGCTGCAGAGTACACCCTGGCCAAGGAAAGCGAGCTCGCCCTCCGACCACGCTCTGTCGACTGGGCCCACACGGCGGCGACGCCGCTCAGCGCCCTGACGGCGTACCAGGCCCTCTTCACGCATGGAACGCTCAACCCGGCCGCCCTGCTGGGAGGGCATAATATCTCAAGTGACAAGGCCGCTGCGGTGCGGGCAAACGGGCAGCAGCGGGTGCTCGTGACGGGCGCGTCGGGCGGCGTCGGTAGCTGGGTGGTGCAGCTAGCAGCGGCGGCCGGGGCGGGGGCCGTCGTGGCGGTGGCAGGTCCGGGCAAGGGAGACCTGGTGCGCGAACTGGGCGCAACAGAAGTGGTCGACTACAGTCGCCAGACCATCGGTCAGTGGGCGGCAGAAGGGAGCGGCGGCGAGCACGGGGTCGACCTGGTGGTTGACTGCATCGGCGGCACTAGCCTGGCAGCATCGTGGGCGGCAGTCAAGGACGGCGGGCTGATTGTCAGCATCGTCAGCAGCCCGGAAGCAGCGAGGCCGGCAGGGGGGCAGGCCGGCAACTCTGCCAAGGCTGCAAAAGGACTCTTCTTTGTCGTCGAGGCGCTGGGGTCGCAACTGAAGGACATAGCGAGGCTCGTCGACGCCAAGGTGGCGCGGCCCTTGGTCGACAGCGTCTGGGGTTTCAACGAGTTCGAGAAGGCATTCGGACGGCTGGAAGGAGGGCACGTGAGGGGCAAGATCGTTATGCAGGTGGACGGGTCCTTGGAGTGAGGCTGAGGTGTGTGGTGTGGTAGTACTCAGGCGGCAGTCATGATCAGATCAAGTTTCGAGGCTAGCTTCGATGCTTCGAGGGGCGTAATCTAGAAATGCAGAGTCATTTTTCTTCGGGCGGACAGTCCGAAACCGGCACAATAGCACGAGCGTGGCACCTGGCTGATAGCAATGCGAATACAGCTTCGCAACCGGGATGATTCGTAGGGGCGAGCTGTCTGGACTGTCTGGTCTGTCAAAAAGAAAGCTCAAGCGGACAAACCAAGTCTCCCCAGATTGACGGCGCCAAGGCGGTGATGGGAGAGGGGCCAGAGGCCGCCGTGCCCCACTGGAGTCAGGTGGAATTGGCCAATAGCAGCCTCGATAGACCCAGGGACGGCAGAAACAGCAGCGTCGATTGGCCAGGCCCCGCCAAACCCCTGAGTGAAGGCCGTTTGATCTGCAGCACGCCCACGCCTGCATCCGTGTCGCAGAAACTGCATCAAAGGCTGGCCCTTGGATTCCGCGCTGGTGCCGACGTCGACTGGCAGTGACACCAAACAAAAGCGCCCAGCTGCGGCCATCGTACGTGATTCAAGCCTTGCCACCATGGGAATTTTCGCACCCCGAATAGGGGACGTGGGGCTGATCCTCCTTTTCCGTGCTTCATGGATTACGCTGTCTTGCGGTGCCGTTTTTGATCATGTTTCTCCCGCTGTGTTTTTCCAGCGCACAGCCCGAGGATCAGCTGCCGTGTTCTCCAGCCATGTGACCAAAGTTTTCAAACGAGCTGACTAGAGTTGTACCGCAGGCACTCTAGAGTAGCACTGCTCGCAAGTGTCACCAACAGCGAGACACCCCTCTCAGAGACAGACCTCTCTCAGATCTCTAGCCAGATCCATTGCGATCGCATCCGATCCACTCCCTGCTCGCCACCGCCGGCAACACCCAATCACTGCGCCTCTTGCCAGGGCCTCTATGGACCCCATCGGAGCGGCCATGGGGCATCCAGCCTGACCGCTTGTCAAGCTGAGACGCCTTAGCGCGTTGGCGGCTCAAGCGGACCCTGCCGGGAGCCCCTGCCCCCATGCACCAAATGGAACTGTCTCGCCTTGTTTCGGGCCGCCAGCTGCTGGCTCCCACCTGGCGTCCACCCGCCTTGCTGGCCTGCACGCTTACGCCATGTCGATTTCCCTTCTCTCGATTTGTTTCCTTGATCCATCGAGCGAGTGCTGTGCGACGTGCGTTATCCTTCCTTTTTCCCTTATTCTTTCCTTTACCGTTTATTGCCCTCGTTCGTTCGATACTCTGGGGTACACGTTCCTTCTTTAGTGACATCTCGGCCCCTGCTTTGCTTCTTTAATATTCTATTTCGTCACCTTGCTCTTTTGCTGGCCAACCGGAGCAGCGGGGGAAATCGAACCGACCGGACCGGCATCGACAATACCGACGACGACCTTGGCTTAACTAGAGGATATCCAGACCAGAGCGCGAGAAAACGCTTGGTCTTGCCGGACGTCTTTTCTCGTGAATTTGCAGTATTCCCTTTCTATTTCTCTTGTCCATATTCGACACCAATGAGGCGGACCTCGAGGTGACGGCCCTTCCACCTCCTCGCACCGCTCGAGTGCCCTTGATGGCACACCGACGACTCTGCGAGCTCCTCTGGCTCCTCGCGACGGCCGCCCCGGCATTACTAGTCTCGCCAGCACTAGCGCAAGATGCGTTCCCACCATCGACTGCCATAGAGCCGCACGATGCCGGCTGCGTGCACATGCCCATCTTCCACCGCAACAGGGAGCAGCATGGAAACCCGAGCCGCCGCGCCGTTCAGCTGCCCTTCAGCCAGCGCTTTGATGTAGGATATTACACACGCCTGAGTTTCGGCAACCCGCCCCAGGAGGCTCTCGTGCACCTCGACACGGGCTCCTTTGAGCTCTGGATCAACCCGACCTGTAGTGTTTTGTCTGCCGGCGAGCGCGCCTTCTGCCAGACAGGCGGCAACTACGACTGGACCAAGTCGTCCACCGCCGAGGATCTTGGGACCACCAACCAGCTGCGCTACGGCATCGGTGCCGCCAACATCTCGTACGTGCGCGACACCATCGGCATCCCCGGCACCAACATGCAGGTCAACAACGCGCAGTTCGGCGTTGCCACGGCGAGCGAGCAACAGAACGCAGGTATCCTGGGGATTGGCCACGGCGTTGGCCAGACCATCAAGTACAAGAACTTTATCGACGAACTCAGGGATCAGAACGTGACAAAGACCAAGGCATTTTCCGTTGCGCTTGGCGGCAAGGACGAGAAGCAGGGTATCGTCGTGTTTGGTGGCGTCGACACCTCCAAGTTCGCCGGCCGCCTGGCCCGCCTGCCCATCATCCCCGCCATGATGTCGCCCGACGGCGTGCGCCGTTACTGGGTGCAGATGCAGAGCCTGACCCTCAACCCGCCCAGCCGCCGCGCCCGCACCTACAACAACAGCCGCATGGCCGTGTTCCTCGACACTGGCTCGACTCTGACCCTGCTGCCCGAGGAGATGGTCAAGGCCATTGCCTCCGACTTTGGGTCCACGGCCATGGACGCCCAGGGCTATTGGCCCGTCAACTGCGACCTGACGAGGGTCAACGGCACGCTCGACTTTGCCTTTGACAACATCACCATTCGGGTTCCCTACAAGGAGCTGATCCGATCGTTCAATGGCAACTGCGTCCTGGGCCTCAGCAGCAACTCCAACTTTGTCCTGCTGGGCGACACCTTCCTGCGCTCTGCCTACATGGTGTTTGACCAGGATGCCGACTGCATCTGGATGTCCCAGTACGTCAACTGTGGCGCCTCCCCGGGCGCTCTTCAGACGACCTCGTCGCTCCGCACGCTTGAGGGTCAGTGTTCGCGCCAGTTTGCAGGCTCGGGTGCCGGCTCGGCCGCCGTGAGCCCCCCGACTCCGTCGGGCACATCGCCAGCAATGAAACCACCAAGCACAATCACTTCAACCCCAGCAAGCGGCACAAGGATAGCAGGACCCGGCGGGCCCGCCGGCCCCGCCAACTCCGGGCCTGGGCGGCCTGTGGCGGGCTGGGGGGCTGGTTTCGCGGCCATTTTGTCATTGACCGCCTCACTCTGGCCTTTATTAGTCTAAATAATATTCTGGCCTTTTTCTTTTCTTTTTGTTTGGTGCTATTCTCTTCCAGTCCTTATAGTTCACATGCCTCTGCTGCGCATATTTTACATATATCCAGCCGTTGTTGGTGGTACATATTTTTTATTTCTCATGCGTCCCGCACACCTCAACCCGCATATCCCCCTGTATCTCTCTAGAGGACGGGCTACTTTGGATGGGCTTTGTTTTCCAGGTTTTGGAAAGTTGATACCCTCATACCTCCTGCTCATTGTTCCTGAGTTAGCGTCACCGGTGGACGGCATTTAGCATGGCGGCGTTTTCTTCTCCCTTCGTTTCGGCACAACCCCCACCTGTATGGCCGTGGGGTTATTATAGCTCAGCGAGTAATTTTATTCCCATTTTCGATCTTTACCGAGACTTTCTGCCTTGTTATGCGGGAACCTCGCTTCTGCCCTCTTGACGCATAGTTGCCCTGATGGCGAAGATCGTGTCAGCGCATAGCCGACATATTTATACCAGCTCCTTAGAACCCGACATCGGGTATCTTTAGTGAAGACCGCAAAATCGGTCCTGTCAAGGTATCAGATCGAGCCGGGGACCAAAAACAAGGATCATCCATCGATCGGGCAATTACGACGAGAGCTGAACGCGCCAGCCTGTTTGGGAAAAGCCGCAAGGTGCGGGAGTAGCGACTTATTCCCGCGCCCTTGAGCCTAGACGCTTTTGTTACATGACCATGTTCGCTCATTTTTTTTGGGCGAGGTCTAGCTCGCCGACAGAGTTTCAAAGTACGTCTCCATATGTGTTTGGTAACATCTGTGTGTTTCTATGCCGTGGATAACTGATGGGATCGTACATGGACGCGATGGTTGATGAGCAGCAGAACGTCATGTGTCTGCCTAGAAAGGAAGTAAGTGCGAGGGAATTCCTAGCCCATCCGTAAAAGAGATAGTGTGACAGGTATGCGTAATGAAATTAAAGAAGAAAGAAAGAAGTAGATTATACAGCAGACAGAAAAAAAAAAGTGAAGGAAAACACTCCACACAGCCGTCCTCGACGCCGTGAGAAAACATCACCTGCAAAGCCGCCCTCACGGAGCCTCGCTAATGTGAGGCGACGGCGACGGCGTCCACGGCTCGACGGGCTTGTGCGCGACGGCAGGCGCGGCCACGGGCTGCCCGACCACGGGGGCCGCGCCGGCGCCGGCGCCGGCAGCGGCGGCCTCCTCCTTCTTCTTCTTCTTGCGCATCTGCACCCACAGCGTGGCCACGGCCACCAGTAGGCTGGGCACGCCGACGCCCAGGCTCGCGGCCAGCGCGATGATGTCGGACTGGCTCAGGCCGCCCTTGGCCTCGCCCTGGGCTGCCGCCCCCGCCGCCCCGGCCCCCGTCTGGGCAGGTAGCCCGTCTCCCTTTGCCGTCGCGCCCGCCCCACCGGCACCGGCACCGGCACCCGTCGTTGTTGCCGGCGCGACAGCCGCATCGCCCAGAGCAGAGCGGCAGTACCCGTCGTACAGCCCCTGCATGCTGCTGGCCTCCTCCTTCCAGCCGGCGACGCTGCGGCCGCAGCGCTCGCTGACGCACGAGGTGATGTAGGACGCGGCCGAGCTGGCCATCTTGGCGCCGCAGTAGCAGGCGTTGTTTGGCCCGCAGCCGCAGCCGAGCCCGAGCCCGAGGTCCTGGTAGCCCGCGTTGACGCCGCAGTGCCACATGCCGTTGTACACGAGGCAGCCGACGGCGCACGCCCGCGCCGTCGCGTACATGGGCTCCTTGGCCAGCGACACGGCCGCCGTGCCGCCGGTCTGGTCGACTGCTGATGCTTGGTGGGGGGCCGAGAGGAGGACGAGGAGGAGGGGGAGGAGGGGCGGGCGCGCCGCGGGCTGCCGGGGTGGTGGTCGTCGACCCATGGTGGGAGGGATGTGATGTAGCTGGGGGTGGCGTGTCCTGATGGATGGAAAGGTGGTAAGTGTGCGTATGTGACTGCCGTGCCCAAACAAGGCGTTCTTGATATCACTCGAGGCAAGGGACACTCTCCTCAACGCGTCGTGCAGAAAATTCAAGCAAAAGAGGATTTCCCTGGCACCATTCTACAAGTTACCAAAGAAATACCACCAGCACCGGCTGACCTCTTGCAACAGATCGCATCAAAACAGATCCCATCGGTGGCGTTAGCCTATCAGAGCCCAGGGCCTAGATCGTGCGGCTAAGGCTGCCGAGAGCGACGAGGCATGCGGCCCATCGGGTTTAGGCCCGGACCGGCCTAGCACCGTTCCCGCTCAAGGGCGGACCGCCACGCCTACTGGGTAGTAAGCGAGTGGCTTTCCGCCATATTAGTTGCGTGGTTTTCATCGCCATCGACACGCTTTTTCTTTCTTTTTTTCCCTTCGGATTTTGATTGCCTCTCCCTATCTACTTGCCTCAGCCTCGGCGGCGTCGGCCATCTGCCCCAGCGTGTCAAACTTCCAGTCAAACACCTCCTCATCCCGGTTGCCCATGACGGCGCCGGCGCGCGCGATCCAGCAGCTCCTCACGCCCGCCATCTTTGCCGGGTGGTGGTCGTGGAACTGGCTCTGCGCCGTCTGCAGCACCCCGTCCTTCTTGACGCCGAACTCGCGCTCCACCTTGTCCAGCATGTAGGCAAAGTTGCGCTGGTCGGGCTTGTACGACCCGATATCCTGCGCCGTCAGCACCAGGTCAAAGTGCGCGCCCTGCAGCGGGCCGGACCGCGAGGCGGCAAAGGACGCGCGGTCGACGTTGGACAGCACGACGAGCTTGTAGTGCCGCGCCAGGCGGGCCAGCGCGTCCGCCGTGTCCGGGAAGGCGGGCCAGGCGCCGACGCTGTCGCCAAAAGCGCGCGACTCGGCCGGGGTCGGCGGGGCGCGCGTCAGGCCCAGCGCGGACGCCAGCTGCGGGTGCACGGCGGCCAGCAGGTCATGGTAGGGCATGTCGGGTGTGGCGGCCTGCTGGGCGGCCTCGAGGCGGCCGAGCACGGGCAGGAGGGCGTCCTTGGTGGTGGTGTAGTCGTTTGCGGCGAAGAGCGGCTGCAGCGCCGTCATGATGCCCGTCTCCCAGTCGATCAGGGTGCCGTAGACGTCAAAGGTGAGGACGGCGAAGTCTTTGAGGGCGGGCATTTTTGTGGTTTTGCGGTTGGGGTGCTGGACGCGGGGTAAAGTGTGGACTTGGCGATGGTTTGATGGAGAGAGTTGGAGGCATAGGTATAGGTAGGTAGTTATCAAGTGTCTGCTTGGGGTGTTGCTTGTGAGGCCTGACATGTCGTCCGAAAGGCGCGCCCCTCATCACCACCACCCCACCGTGTCAGCACTGTCGGAGCAGCGGGCGGAGGAGGGCCGACTGCGGCGCGAAATGGGCCACTGCTCCTTCTTGGCAACGCTTGATGTTCTTTTTGGCTTCTTCCATGAATTAATCATGTTCCATACCGAATTCCTCCAGGCGATGCCATCGGATACCAAATCCATGCCTGATTCCTTTCTTCTTTTCGCACAAACTGCAGATGCAGGTTAGCGTGAGAAACAGATGGTGCTCAGGCCATGCTGTCCGCCGCGATGCAAGATTTGAGCAATTCAACACGCTTCTAGCCACCGAGACAACCAAATCTACGCTTGCAAGCAGCCGTTTGAAGGCTACAAGTAGTGTCTACGCTGCTGCCTCGTCGCCTCCTCTGACGGTCCTCGGCAGCTCCGCCTCCTCCCCTTCCATGACTACCAACGGTCCGAACCGTCTCGCTCCGCGTGCCCCTTCAACTCTCCACCACCCACCTCCTCAACCTGCCCCGGCTCGACTTTCCATAACTGCTCTGGGAGCACCTCCCTGTCCACCGGATCAGCACGAGCTACGCCACCACACCTGCTCGTATCTTGGTTCAGGCCCTGTCGCAATGCCTGCCGGGGGCTCCGCGCCGCCGTTGATGATCTGCAGGCCCAGCTGCCCAAGAGCCCCGTCAGCATGCGTCTGTAGTGCTGACAGCCTGACTCGCGGTCGCGCGATGGATTCGACCTAGGTATGGAACGTGGGAATCTAGGCATGGATGCCACGCCTGCTGGGCGGCGGCGACGAGGACCTCGTTCTTTGGCGCGCCAAGAACCCTAGCCATGCGGCTCTAGGAGCTGGGCGCGCGCGCGCCTGACCTGTTCACTCACACATGGCGTGACCCCTGCATCCGCCGGCTCAGCTTCGATCCCCGGCTCTGGAGCCCCCGATGCGGACGTGTTGCTCTGCCGGCCGGCGCCCGGCATCGTGAAATGGACGAGCCGTGACCCGACGTGGAGGGCTGCTTCGATGAGGAGCGCGCCGGATCAATCCTGAACGGGACGGGGGTCAAGCCGCTTATGGTGGCATTTTGCAGCGGCGCTGCAGGGGATGCCCCGGCGAGGCCGAACCGTTGGCGCGTCCCAGCTGATTGCCGTCCGAAGAGCGACTTGTCGGGTGCGGGAATGCCGGCGCCGGTGTTCGTGTGCCAAGTAACGGAGAGAGCCTACTGTGTATACTTTGAGCAACGTGATGTGGACCAGAGGCCACGTGAGAAGCTGAGCTAGGCATTCTCAGGAAAGATACAGCAGCTTCATTGTGTTCAGGTCCAGTGTAAAGAAATTAAACTCACATACTTTAAGATAAGCACGTACAAGGGCTACACGCAAAATCGCATAGCCTATCAAATGCGTTCGATCCCATGTGGGCTTTCCGTCTCACTCGGCCCAAACCCTAAAATCGGCTGCCGGGCCTGTCTGGATCGGGGCCTCTCGCTTAGCATGTACCGGATCGCGTCCGTGCTTCTCGAGGGCTCGGGCCTGACAATCACCACGGGCTTGTCGCGCGAAGGTGGCTGGGCTTGCTGCTGAATAGCGATCATGCCATTTCATGCTATTTTAACTTGTGAAGGCAAATGCCTCCTGGGGACGTGGCGCCTAGCTCTCGGGATTCATACGGTGGACTAGTTGCCGGCAGGAGGCTGAGGTAGGTTCTGGCCAGAGGAGGACCGAAACAGGTAACTGCCATAGACTAATGACCCAGCGCCCGCTTGACAAGAGGAAAGGAATGAGGCTGACAGGAGCTTGAGTGCTTGGCTTTCTCAAGCACAACCGCGGCACGCGTTCTCCCAGCTATTCCCGCCTTCCGCGCTCGAATAAAGTGGGAAACCCTGATCTACAAAATCACACCGTCGGCGAGAACGCCGTGCGGTTCGTACAGGCCAGAGGACGGGGGAAGGGCCAGAAACAGAAACGCCCCTGGCATGGCATGGGAAGGCCCCCCTCCTCACCGTATGGCGTGGCTTTTAGCTGATGCTGGGGGAGCTGCGATGTTCCGAGTCAACATCCCGGGGGCGAGGGGGACCAAAACGGAGCTAAGGTAGAGTCTCCAAACAGCAAGCGGCTAGCTACCCCAGTCCTGCGACCCTCCCCGTCGCTAGTCCCGTCGGCCAAAAAGCTGGGTTTAGGTTTAGGCCCAGGCCGCTTGGCCGGCTTCCATCAATGGTTCCCCTAGGGCCGCTGCATGGGGGTTAGCGCACTGTCCCTAGCGGCCTTTGCGACAGACTGTAAACACGACAATCCCGACTCTTGTGCGGGCTTGCATGGCGGGCATGTCGTGTCGACTGCCTTGCTCTGGGAGAGAGAGAGAGAGAGACGTTGAAGAAATCCTTCATCCCCACAGCCGAGCCCGGCTTTCGTGATCCTCACACCCCCCGGCGACTCACCAAAGCTTAAACCGTCACCATGGTGAACCCAGCCGAAGTTATGGTAAGGAAACTTTTGCTGCTCGTTCTTCCCCCCTGCCAAAACCGACCGCCTGGTGATTGACAAACAACGACAGGCCATCGAATGGCTGATGCTCTCGCTCGCCTGGCTGCTGGTCGGGTTGCGGGTCAGCGTGCGCTTCCAGATGGACAAGACGCGCCTCCTCGTCGTCGTGTCCGACCTCCTCCTGGTCCTGGGGGCGCTGAGCATACTGGGCCTCGTGATATGCGACACTCTCACATACCGCATGGGCGCCATGTCTGACTTTGGAGCAATCGGGGAGGACTTGGGCAAGATACGGTTTGCGACAAACTACTTCTTCGACGCGGGCCTGTATCTGCCCAAGCTCAGCATGCTGGCCATCTACTACCAGCTCATCCCTCCCCACCAAAGGGCCCTGCGCGCCGGCCTGTACGTGGTGACGGCCGTGACGGTCGCCGCCGTCCTGATCACTGTCTTTACCGACGCCTTTTGGTGCGGGCCCGACCCGTCCGTCAACTGGAAGGTTGGAGAGAACGTCTGCTCGACCTTTACGTCGACCACGCTAATGGTCAACAATTGGGCCTTGTGCATCACCGTTGAAGCTCTGAGTACGTGGCGCTCCCCTGGGGGTTTGAGTATTTCTATCAAGTCAGTCCTTGGCACTAACACGCATGCTATTGAATGAGCAGTATTCCTCCTACCCATTCCCCTTCTGCGTCAAGTAAGGTCCCTGGCTAGCATACAACAAGCCGGCCTGGTCGTGGTCTTCTCGCTCGGCATCACCACCATGATGGTCAGCACGGGCCGCTTCATCTCCATGATGTACACGGGAAACTATATTTCCGTCTGTAAGTGCCGCCCGCCCCACCTGCCGCTCTCGGAAGCCAAGACAAAGAAGCAGGAAACAGGCTGACACCCCGCCGGCGTCAGACATCTGGGCCACCACCGAGTTCGCCGTGTCCATCATGGTCGTGGCCTGCATGGCGCTGCGGCCCCTGGCGACCAAGACGTGGCGCGCCGCCGCCGGCAAGATCACCAACCGCAGCGGCGGCAACCGCGACGGCGGCAATCGCAGCGACGGCGGCAACAAGAAGGGCGGGTCGGCCGGCTCGGCCTCCGCCAGCCGCCGCGGCACGGGGGCCCGCCACCCCCACCACAGCCAGCGCAACCCGTCCAACGCCTGGCAGGCGCCCGAGGGCAGCGAGATCCAGCTGACCTCCTTCTCCGCCGACGGCGTCATCATGGGCAACTCGGTCAGCGTGTCGAGCGCGGGCCGCCGCAAGAGCGGGCCCGAGCCTGCCTTCTCGCACGCCGTCTTTAGAGAGTGGGAGGTCACGGAGCACCCGGCCGGGGCGGCGAACCACGTATGAGGAGAGGGGAATTTGCAACGATAACACGGTTTTTTTTTTCTTCTTCTTCTTCTTTTCATGGGCCCAGAACCGGCGACGGTTTGTGAGTTTGGTATCGCGAGCGTGGCGTATAGGAGTACACGAATAAACGAAAGTCACGAGGATCAAGGCCTGTTCAAACTGTAGTTTGGTGGGGGTTGAATGCAAAGTCAGGCTGTGGAAATGACCCACTGCGAGCAGCACAGCCAGTGACAGCCAGGCCTTATTCAAGCCTCCATCTCCGACACCTTTTTTTATATTTTTTTTTTACAGATGGCTCTTCGTCATGGCGACGCAAGGGATTTGTCTCGAATTCTCCCCAGCCATTGAACCGTCTGGGAAGAGCTGTCAATGGGCAGGCCGTATCTAAGCTTCGTTCCCTTCCTTGTCCGCCTCGCGTTGTATCTCAATCCAACGGACAGAATAACTTTTGCAGTCGGGAGATTGATGGAAGGCCGTCCGTCTGCCTATATGTCCTCCACTGTTCCCAGCAACCACACGCATCGTGCTACTGCTCGCAAGCCTAACACTGCCAACACAGCATATCACCTGGTCACAGACTACAGCAGCCGTGACGGGAAAGTGTCGAGCGCAGGACAGACAAGGCTTAGCAGAAAACGGCACAAAACATCGGATAGATCCATAGCGGCCCTGGACTGGACCCATTGGAGGGTTCATTGTTTGGCGAGCGGGTGCCTGCTTCATGCCAGTTCCGTCACGCCGTCGTGGTTCCGACCACGGCGGAGTCTACCGGCGCGGCAGGGGCCGAGCACAATGATTACGGCAACAAGTCTTGCAAAAGCTCACTGCTCAACTCCAAATAAGGGCGGAGCTACAAAATCCCCCACTGGAGGCTTTGATTCCACGTACCTTGGGCGCATAGACTGCGGCTTAGAAACACGAGTGTCCACCACCCAACTCACACAATGGTCGCAAAGTGGCTTGGCAAGGTTCAAAGTGGTTGACGGTTGACATGAGTTGGCTTGCCGGAATACGCCACTCGGGTAAGGCCCTTGAAAGGGGCTGGAACATATGGCCAAGGAGACAGAGGGTCGGGCCTTGCTCTACGAAGAAGGGAAATTGAAAAAGTAGGTATCTAAACGAAAAGCACGAGCTCGCTGCCATTTTTTTCCGCCATCCCAACACCCAGATCAAAATGCCGCAACCGTCATGCCTTGCATGCCTGAAATTGCTCCGCCCGTCGCCACCGCAACTACGACCTTCATATCATAGCTAAATTTGTGAGTAGGGAGGTCCGTCACATGAACTATGGTTAGATTCGCCTGGCCCCCTATTGGAATGACATGCTCTGCTGTATTTGACCCTGACCCACGAGGCCGTCACATCAGGCTGGCGAACCACTGCCTAGTAACTCCTACCAAACATGACAAACGTCTCGGCGAGCTTATCACAGTCAGGGCTGAGGCACTTGGTCTCGCCCTTGACGAGGCCACCCTCTGGCTGCTCAAAGGGAATGCACAGGCTCTTCATGCCCATCGAGGGTGCTTTTTGGCCGTCAGCCATCAGCTCCACGCCGCTGCCCTTGGTGATGTCCTTGATGTGGTCCTCGCACTTGCCGTCCAGGCAGTGGGGAATAAGAACCACGTTTTTGGAGTCAAGTGCGGGCACAACCTTGTCCCACTCCGAGATGACGAGCCGGTGCGATCGGAAGGCGGCGTCGGCCTTCTCGAACATGGCCTTCTGGATGGTCTCGAGCAGTTCGGGGACCTTTGTGGCGAGGTCGGCAATGGGGATGGTGCCCTTCTCGCCAGTGTCGCGTCGTGCATAGCTCACCACCTCCTTGGCCGCGTCCTTGGGGCCGAACTCCAGGCGCAGCGGCACACCCTTGAGCTCCCAGTCGTTGAACTTCCACGGCGGGGTGTAGCCCTCGCGCAGGTCCGCCTCGACGCGCAGGCCGGCGTCTTTGAGCGTCTTCCTAATCTCCTCCACTTTTTCGCCGTGCTTGGTCCTCTCCTCAGGGGTGGTCTTGGCAGTGAGGCCAACGGGGATCAGAACGGTCTGGATCTTGGAGATGCGGGGCGGAAGAACTAGGCCTTTGTCGTCGCCATGGATCATGACCATGACACCAATAACACGCGTCGACAGGCCCCACGAGTTCTGCCAGACGTGGAGGTGGCCGCCCTGCTTGGCCGGGTCCTCGACAGTGATGTCGAACATTTTGCTGAAGTTCTGACCAAGACAGTGCGACGTGGCGCCCTGGATGCCGCGGCCGTTGGAGGGGATGTAGCCCTCAACTGTGGTGGTGTAGTATCCACCAGCAAACTTCTCGTTCTCTGTCTTCTTGCCGCGCACGACCGGGACGGCGAGCAGCTGCTCGTAGACGCCGGCATACAGCTCCAGGATTTCCAGCACCTCCTTGCCAGCCAGCTCCTCGGAAAGGTGGGCCGTGTGGCCCTCCTGCCACAGGAACTCCCTGGCGCGCAGGAAGGGGGTCGTCTGCTTGGCCTCCCAACGCACGACCGAGTTCCATTGGTTCAGGCGCAGAGGCAGATCGCGATGGCTGCGGATCCACTTGGCGTAGTAGGGGTACATGACGGCCTCGGAGGTCGGGCGGACAGCGACGGGGACCTCGAGGTCCTTGTCGCCACTGGACCAGCCAAGAGTCAGCTTCTGCCCACGCGGCGACACGGCCAGCACCTCTGGGTATGAACTTACGCCTTGGTGACCCAGGCCAGCTCGGGCGCAAAGCCCTCGACGTGGTTCTTCTCCTTCTCGAGCGACTTGGAGGACAGGAACATGGGAAAGCTGGTCTCCTCGACGCCCATGACGTCGATCCTCTCCTGGAACCACTTGCGAATATGACTCCACACAAACATGGCAGCAGGGCGTAGGATGTAGAAGCCCGAGATCTCGTTGTAGTACTCGATCATCTCGGCCTTGAGCACCACCTCCTGGTACCACTGGGCAAAGTTTTCATCCTTGGAAACGGTGATGCCGATGATGTCGTCCGTCTTCTTGGTCTGGACGGGCATCTGCTTCGCGGCCTTGGCGGCCTTCTCAGCGCCCTTTTGCGCAGCCTTGGCGGCCTTCTTGAGCGCGCTCTTGGAGGGCTCCGTCGACTGCTCGGCGGCCGGCGGCTGCTGCTCGTTGTCGGCCATGGTTGCGACGGGCTTTGCTGGGAGTTCTAGGTGGTTGTCGCTCGTGGGAGAGCAGCGAAAAGCTGGATTGGGTCACCAGTCGTCTGTCCCGTCCTCCAAGATGTTGACTCAGGCTGGGTGCTTCATCAGCCTATTGTGGTTGTGCCGTCCTCCTAATTTGTGCCCCGCATTCCATCTCCCGCGCGCGCAGATTCACGCGAAATGGGGGGGCTGTCAATGAGGGGCAGGGCCCTGGCAGGTGAGCCACAGTGACCTCAACTCCAGCTGTGGCGGAAGTGTGGCAGCAGAGGCAGCTTGGCCAATTACAAGCCAAGGAGCACTTGCAGTTCCGCAAAAAAAAGTTCCCAGCTGGGCCGTGCGACTGCCCACTGCTTGGGGAGAGCTCCAAATCCCACCTGGCCGCCAAGTGCAGGGCGGCGACACAGCTTGCGGCAGGCTTGACTGCACCCAATTTCTGCTGCTCCCCCACCGCCGCCACAACAAGCCAGAGCCTCCATCACGGAAAGGCTGCTGTCTGGAGCTATAACGACGGATTTGAAACCTTAGATACGCTGCTTCTTGGGTCTTGATACTTTTTCAGCATGGCATCAATGTTTGCGCAGCCGGGGAACGGCACGCTGTTCCTTGGCGGCCAGAAGATTTCGGGCTCCGATATCCGCGATCAGAATGGTGAGAGCGTCACAAGCACAGGTCGGGGGAGTTTGCGGCGGCACGGCTAACCTTCCTGTCCCCAGTCCTTGCCACCCAGGCCATCGCAAATGTCGTCAAGAGCTCGTTCGGCCCAAGCGGCCTCGACAAGATGATGGTGGACGATATCGGTGTACGACCTAATCTCCTCGTTCTTCTAACGATGCCATGGCGCTGACACGCCGACCTGCAGGATGTCACGGTTACAAACGACGGCGCCACCATTCTCAGCCTACTAGACGTCGAGCACCCTGCCGGCAAGATCTTGGTGGATCTGGCCCAACAACAAGACAAGGAGGTGGGCGACGGAACCACGTCGGTGGTGCTGATCGCGGCGGAGCTGCTGAGGAGGGGGAATGAGCTTATGCGTAACCGGATACACCCGACAACCATTATCACGGGCTACCGCCTGGCGCTGCGTGAGGCGGTCAAGTACATGAACGACAACATCAGCGTCAAGGTCGAGAACCTGGGACGTGAGTCATTGATCAACATCGCCAAAACGTCCATGTCCAGCAAGATCATCGGCGCCGACTCGGACTTTTTTGCCAACATGGTCGTCGACGCCCTACAAGCCGTCAAGAGCACAAACAATCGCAACGAGACCAAGTACCCGGTCAAGGCCGTCAACATCCTCAAGGCCCACGGCCGCGGCTCGCTCGAGTCCGTGCTGGTCAAGGGCTACGCTCTAAACTGCACTGTGGCATCGCAAGCCATGAAGACGCGCATCACGGACGCAAAGATCGCCGTCCTCGACATCAACTTCCAGAAGGAGCGCATGAAGCTGGGCGTGCAGATTACAGTTGACGACCCGCAGCAGCTCGAGCAGATCCGGGCACGCGAGGCGGGTATGGTGATTGAGCGTATCGAGATGATCCTTAAGGCCGGCGCCAACGTGATCCTGACTACCAAGGGCATCGATGACCTCTGCCTCAAGATGTTTGTTGAGCGCGGAGCCATGGCGGTGCGACGCTGCAAAAAGGAGGACTTGCGCCGCATCGCCCGGGCCACGGGCGCCACTCTGCTCGGCACGCTGTCGGACCTCAACGGCGACGAAAAGTTCGAGCCGTCCTACCTCGGCCACGCCGACGAGGTGTCGCAGGAGCGCATCTCGGACGACGAGTGCATCCTGGTCAAGGGCACCAAGACGCACTCATCGGCGTCCATCATCCTCCGTGGGTCCAACGACTTCCAGCTGGACGAGATGGAGCGGTCGGTACACGACTCCCTCTGCGCGGTCAAGCGAACGCTAGAAAGCGGCAGCATCGTGCCGGGAGGCGGCGCAGTCGAGACGGCACTGCATATTTACCTGGAGGAGTTCGCCGGTACTGTCGGATCGCGTGAGCAGCTAGCCATCGGCGAGTTTGCGCAGTCGCTTCTTGTAATCCCCAAGACTCTCTGTGTAAACGCAGCCAAGGACGCTTCGGACCTCGTGGCTCAGCTGAGGGCGCGGCACGCTCTTTCGCAGCGCACGCAGGAGGGCGGCGACGCCAACGAGGACGAACGCGTGGTGGCGCGCAAGAAGGGCTACCGCAACTACGGCCTGGATCTGGCGCGAGGGAAACTGGTGGACCAGATTAAGGCGGGCGTGCTGGAGCCCAGCATCAGCAAGGTGCGGCAGCTCAAGAGTGCCGTCGAGGCGTGCATCAGCATCATGCGCATCGACACGCTCATCAAGCTGGACCCGGAGCAGAGGGCGGAAGAGGACGACGGGCATGGCCACTAGACGCGGAAAGGAGAATAAGAAAAAGAGCTCTTTGTTTGGCCGCTTTACCATATACTACTACTTTTCGCGCTCATGTCGCGGAGTTTAGGGTGTCACTTGAAAGGCTAGGTGTGGTCCGGTCATGTTTTACGAATGCATTTGATGAAGCACCTGTCTGGAAGTCTTTGCTGTATTATTGCCCGCCCGCGACTAGAGAGCACCTCCTATGCTGACGACGACAGCACAGATCAACTGATGCAGGCCAAGACGATCGCCGGCTGTGTGACAGTCAGCTCAAGACGTCGACGGCGGACTGCTGGCGGTCAAGGTTCCGGAGCGGCCAAGGGGCGCCACGGTCCCGCAGGGCGGAACTAGGCCGATAGCTAGCCAGGTGCAGCTGCAGATTTACTGCATTGTTACATCTGCCGCTTACTCTCGGCTTTGTGACCCGAGCCAGCCGCCACCAGCGCCCCAAGCGGCGACACGCATTCCTTATCAACGACCTGCCATGATGCTGGCACGCACTGCACGCTAGTAGCAGCGACATGTTTGAACTGTTGGCAACGCAGAAGTTGTGACGTAAAACTAGAGGAGCCAAGGCGGCCTGCTGACCTCGCCTCGGTTTCCAGGCGCGGGGCTGCGGTCTACAACCCTGTCCATGGCGGGTGCTGGAGCGTACTCCCGCATTCTAGTACCAAATTCCGGTGCCGGGTTTCAACTCAAACATCCAAATCAGGTCCCGTGGGTGCCGGTATGAACTAACTGGGCGTGCTGGGCTGTCAGCTGGCCTGGCTCGCGAGTCGATCGACTTCTGCTTGTTCAACCTGGCTCCCTTGCACGGACAGGGATGGTGTCCCTCGCCCGGTCTTGCCCGGTTGCCTATCCAGAGCAAGTTGGCGGGCGGAAAACAAAGGATGGCCGACATGAGGTCCGCCGACGGACAAGGCATGACAGGGCAGGGCGGGGGAGCCAGTTCACCGTGGCCCCACACTATTGTCAGCGTGCATTTACTGACACAGCGGGCTCGGGCTAGGCGCGGCAGGGCGGAGGCTGTCGAGGCCGTATTTGAAGACGGTTGCCCTATCCGCACTTTTGCAGGCACGTCTGCCCGCACGGGTAGATGACTCACAACACCACTGGTTTCGCCTCGAGAGCCGACAGTTGAGTAATTCCGTCACTGTGCCGCCATCGGAGCGTACTTGTATCCAAACGAAGCCATCTCGGAAGCCATCTCGGGCCCGGCACAACTTGAACACTTCCCACCTCGTACCCCCAACCGACGGAAATCACATAGCCACCATGGGGTCGTTCGGGCGATCAGAAGATCTGCCGTCGGCGTCGGAGCCTTTCCTCGTCCTCGCACACCCGACCGACTCGGAGCTGAAGCGGATCTGGACCATGACCCATGGACCGTGGGGCCCCGCACTGTCGCTGGACGAATATATCGAGCGCGAGGCCTACCTGTACACCATCCCCGGGTCCAAGGACGGCCTGCAGAGCAGCTGGATCCTGACGGACGGCAGGTTGCCGCCAGACGCGCGGCCAATCCTCTCGTCCTGTGACACGTACCGGAAGCATGCCATGGTGTCGTATCCGCCGCCGGCACCGGGCCAGGCCGCGACAGCGGCCACCGACGTGGTGGCGCACGGAATCGGGGCCGTGTTCACGGACCCCCAGTTCAGGGGCCAAGGCTACGCTAGCCGCATGATGAGGGAAGTGGGCGAGGCGCTGCGGAGCTACCAAGCTAGTGAGAATCACAACGGACAGCTGGTGACAAACGGGGACGAGAAGGCGGCCCAGGCCGGGGCTCTCTTCTCAGTACTCTACTCGGACATTGGCAAGAAGTTCTACAGCAAGCTGGGCTGGCTGCCCGCCGAGAGCACACACGTGACGTGGATGCCCGCGCCCGAGGGAGCCGCCGACGACGACGCCGCCGCCGCCGCCGCCGCGCTAGACGAAGCCGTCCGGCCCCTGGGCCGCAGCGAGCTGGCGGAGCTCTGCGCCGCCGACGAGCGGCTGCTCCGGGCGCGCCTGGCCGAGACGGCGGGCCAGACGGGCAAGGCGGCCGTGGCGCTGACGCCGACGCACGACGCCATGACGTGGCACCTGGACCGCGAGGACTTTATGTGCTCGCGCGTCTTCCCGGACGGGCGCACGCCCGCGGTCCGCGGGGCCGTCTACACGTGCCCGAC
>NW_008804549.1:153297-205238 GCF_000145635.1 Gaeumannomyces tritici R3-111a-1 | reverse complement strand
GCGGCGCGAGGCGGCGCTCTGGCGCGTGCGCGACGTGCAGCTGTGGAACCCGGCGGGCGCGGTGCGGCGGCTGGTGGAGGCGTGCGGGGTCCCGTGCGAGTGGGTGGCGCGCGAGGAGGACAGCATCGCGAGCCTGATGTGGTACGGCGAGGGGGGCGCGGGGAGGGCGGTGGAGTGGGTTGCCAACGACAAGTTTGCGTGGTGCTAGGTGCTAGGTGCTTTGGCTTGTTATGGGGATCGAATGGGAATCTTTCTGATGTACACGGGAGTAAGTACTCGACATGTGACCGTCAAGTCACGACAGCCAACCTAGTCTTGGTACTGGGAATGGTGGTTTCCACATATTCTACCTGGATGGCTAGGAATGTCATTATACACGCTTGCAAAACTATAGCACAACATAAGAAATGCATGTCCCTTTCCCCCCCCGCTCAGAACCCACCCGTCCCCTTGACCCTCTTCAACGCCGCAACAATCCCTTTACCCCAGCTGAACCGCCCCGGATCGACCCCGGTCGCCTCGTCGGCCTCGTTCCCATCCTTGTCCCTCCAGACGCCGTCGACAGGGTCCAGGGCGCCGTACAGGTGCGTGTTCTGGTTCCGGCGCAGCCCCTCGGCCCAGTCGCGCGCCACGTGCGGCGGCAGGTCCAGCAGCGCGTTGACCTCCTGGCTGTGCATCCAGCTCTGGGTGTCCTGGTTGCCGCTGCCGACGACGGCGACGCGGCCGTCGGCCACGAGCAGCTTGATGTGGCACGACCGCAGCCGCCGGCTCTGCGTGAGCGGCGCGGCGCAGTCGCGGCCCACGTACCAGTGGTAGTGCAGGCGCTCGCGGCCAGTGGGTGAGAGGGCGGTATGTAGGCGGTGGGCGATCATTTCGTTGTGGCCGCCCTGCTTTGGGAGGAGTTCGCCCTGTTTTTTTGGGTCCTTGTTAAAAAACAAAAAACAAAAAAAAAGCCAAAGAGAATAAAGAAGCAGAGATAAAAGTCCAAACTTACAATGTCGTTGTACCCGAGACATATGAAACAGGTCACGTCCACCCCGCGCTCGCACGCCTCCACGATGGCCGGCAGCAGCGGCTCCGCGTTGAGCGTCGGGCTCTGGATGAAGACGCTCTCGGTGGCGTACCGCAGCGCCGCCAGCCACGCCGCGTTCTGCGGGTTCGAGTCGGAGCTGTTGTCGGGCGGGCCGTGCGGAGGGCGGCACACGAGCGCCATGGGGAACGGGTCGTGCGGCGCGTGGGCGAGCAGCGGCGTCATGTCATCCTCGGGCGCCGCCACGGCGGTGGTAGAGGCCGCGGCCTGTCTCGGCTCGGGGCGGAAGTCGGGGTTCGTCGTGTGGTTGAGGTGGCGCGTCACAGCGTCCAGGTGTGTTTTTGATGGGTTTGAGGGTGAGGGTGTGAGGAGCGCCTGCACGCGCCGGGCCTCGGCGTCGATGGTGGCGTCATAGACTGGGCCGCCGGCGTCGGCTTCGCCGCTAGGGGGAGTTGGCGGCGCTGCGGGTTCAGACATGGTTTCAGGGCCTGCCCGGAAGCAAGGGGCGTCTTCGGAAGCAGCAGGACTGTCGCGCGTCGGCAGCGGCGGGCTCAGCGCCTTGCTCCACGACAGCAGCGCCATGTCGTAGACGGCGTCGACGACGGGGCCCTCGAGGTGCACCAGCATCTCGAGGTTGTCGTTGTCCTGGATGTTGTTGCTCTGCAGCACGGCGGCGCGCCGGTCGACGATCATGAACTTGCTGTGGAAGGTGCCGAGGATGGGGCTGTGGTAGTTCATGACCTCGAGCTCCAGGTTCGGCACCTCGGCCGCGGCGGGCAGCCCGACCGCGCCGCCGGCGTAGTCCTTTTCCGATACGACGGCGTGCGGATCGACGAGCTGGCGGATGGAGCCGCGGTCGTACATAATCTTGACCACCACCTTTTCGCCCGAGCCGCGCTCGCCGACGCGTCGGGACAGCTCCTTGAGGGCGTCGGTGATGACCTTGGACGCCACGCTGTTTTGCCAAAAGTTGGTGGCCAGGAAGACCTCGCGGTTGGCGGCGACGATGAGGTTTGCCATGTGCCGAACGATGTCGGGGATTCTGAGACACAAAAAGACGTGGTCAACAAAAAAGGGGGCTACCTCCTGCGTTGCTCGGCCAGACGCACGTTGAGATTATCGTCAGGGGGAGAACGCCACTGCTGCCCATCAAAGACGGGCTGACCATTCCTCTTTCCGGATGTCCGTCGATGGACACCAGCGCGTCGTGGTACATCTTGAGGAACAGATCGCTGGGCCTCTGGGAGCCCCAGCGCCCGCACATGGCGGCCCTGTCGAGGCTGTCTGCTGGGAGCGTACCTCCACTGCCCTCGGGCACCGTTGACGTTGATGGCTGTCCTCGGGCTGCACCTTCACTGACACACAGCCTCTTCCACGCCTCCTTGGGGGCCAGGCCAGGTTCCTGTGCCAGGAGGGACGACACGGTCTCGGCCGAGGTGCACATGGCCAGGACTTGGTCGCTGAACGTTTCGTCCCGTAGTGGGGGCGACGGCACCCGGTCCTTGGCGGAGGCCTCATCGGTGTCCTTTGCATGGTTGTTGGGGCGAGAGGGCGCACCACCGCCGCGCGCCAGATGTCCGGGCTCAGCGGACGCGGTGTGCATGTTGGTATCGCGCGGCTTTGACGACAAGTTGGAACCCGAGCGCGGTGTCATGTATGCGTGGTAGGGGAACGTAACAAATGCCTGGTAAAACACGCCGGCAACGGTACGGACGTCGTCGGTGACAGGCATTGTCGGCGTTGCTATCTTCTTGTTGTATTCATTTATTTTATCCAAGCATGTATCGCCTCCAGAATGTCGTAGGGCCTCGTCAGCGGCCCCATGGCCAAGCCTGCCCGTTCTTGTACGGGCGTGTCAACGCTAGCAGGCGGCAAAGCTTTGCGGTTGGTGGGCTCGGCCGATGAGGTCATAACAGGGCGGCCGGCGCCGAAGAGCTAACGCACGCACGCCAAGGAATCAGGTTCGGATCGCCAAGAACAGGGCGGGTGCTAGACCGCAGTGCCGAGCAGCCGGGCCCGACTGGACTTGGGATTTGTTTCCAGGTTTTAGTTTCGTCTGATTGTCATTTGATTTTGGTTGGTTTCTTTTTCTTTTTGACCATCTCCTTCGTTCAAGGGTGGCCCACTCCATGGACACAATAATACTCCCGGTTGAAATGGTCTCCCGAATCCCACACACCTCAACTCCTCGCAATATCAGCCCGCCAGCCGCACAACCCGAGATCCAACCACTTCGGGTTCTCCCCCGCTGACGACCTCGACTGCCGATCCGATCTCCCTGACCGATGTGACCCGCCAATTCGGGCATGGCCGCCACCTCTCTAGAGCCGCGCGTTGGGCAATATCGACATTGCCAGACGGGCCACTGATGAGCGCGGGATAGAATGGCAGGAATCTCGCATTCAGCCGGCCGCATATTATCATGCTTATTTTAATGGTTACACAACATGCTCGATGCTACCGACCCTGCTATCTCCTGGTCAGCAAAGATGGACGCCATATAAAGCAGAACTGTAACCACAACTCCCCCGCAGCTAGCGTGGCGATTGGGCCAAACCACCTGTTGACCTCCCAAGATGCGCGGTCCGAACCTGTGGAAGTGGGCGTGCCTCGCACTTGCCGCCTGTCCCGCGACGGCGGCGCCAACGCCAGGGGGCCACGCCAAGTGCGCAAAAGTGACCAAGCGGATGCCATGGTACGTACAGCCTGGACAGTGGACACTCACCCATGCATGCTAGACGGTTGTCGACAACTAACAAGAACCGACGACAGGCACGCCATGCCCGACGACGGCAAGCGCGCCTACCTGGCCGCCGAGGTGTGCGTCCTCGGCTCCCCGACCAAGCTGACCGCCGTCCCGGGGGCCAAGACGCGGTGGGACGAGCTCGTGGGCCTGCACCAGGTGCACGCGCTGCAGATCCACAGCACGGGCACCTTCCTGCCGTACCACCGCTACTTCCTGCACGCGCACGAGGCCCTGCTGCGCGAGTGCGGGTACGACGGCGGGCTGCCGTACTGGGACGAGACGCGGGACGCGGGCCGCTTCATCGGCTCGCCCGTCTTCCACCCGACCCTCGGCTTCGGCGGCGACGGCAAGGGGGCCCAGAACTGCGTGGCTGACGGGCCCTTTGCAAACGCCACCGTCAGCATCGGCCCGGGGTTTACCTCGCAGCCGCGCTGCGTCAACCGCAAGGTCACGAGCTTCCTGAGCGCGGGCTGCGGCGCCGCCCAGGTGGCGGCGGCCATCAGCCCCGACACGTACGACGACATGTGGGTGCGCGTGTACAACGGGCCGCACCTGACGGGGCATATAGCCCTTGCCATGATGGTGAGTTTGTTTGCGCTTCGTGCTTCATCAGAACTAATAAACAAACTGACACTGACCTCCCCCGCTCGTCTAGAACGGAGACTCCATCACGTCCCCCGGCGACCCACTGTTCATGCTGCACCACGGCTTCGTCGACAAGATGTGGTGGGACTGGCAGGCCAAGAATCTCACGGCCCGCCTGACGGCCATGGGCGGGCCCAATGCCCAGGACCCAAACACCGGCTTCCTCGAGTTCCCGGGAGGCATCGAGGAGGAGTCCAAAATGTGGGGGAAGCCGACGGCCGAGATGCTGGCCGTGACGCCCGACCCCGCGAGGGGCGACCCTGCCAACATCACGACCCTGTCTCACATCATGACGTCGCTCGGCATCATTCCCGACGCGACCGTGGCCGATGTCATGGACATTCAGGGGGGCTATCTGTGCTACGAGTATGTGTGAGGACACACTACGTGTTACATTAGCCTCTGTATCACAGGTCTGTGCCAGGTTGGGAAATTGTTTCTCAGTTATTCCGGTACTATAAAGCCTATAAGGCAGCAGGTACATAGCTCTCAGGACACTAGACAATGCTATCCAAGTCACTGGAGCTACTTTGACTGTTGAAACCAATACCATCAGCAATACCACATCTGCACCGACTCGTGTATGCGCACACCTCTTGCACCGTCTATAGCCAAGAATCAGAGAAAAGGAAGACGAGAACAGCAGAAGCAAAACGTTTACAGCTCGCCCATGCTGTCAACATCGGCAGCCTCGAGCTTGGCAAAGTCGGTCGAGGCCAGCTCATAGACAAAGGCCAGCGTCATGCGGGCGTGCTGCAGCATGTGGTCGAAGCTAAGGTACTTGATCAAGTCCTCAGTCGAGTGAATGTGGTCGTCGGACAGCTCAAACGACGACTCGATGACGAAAGCCGACGGGTAGCCAGCCTTGGACGCCGAAGCGTGGTCGCTGCAGGCGTAGCCGCACTTGGTCTCAACAAAGGGGATGGCGCAGTACTCGACGATGATCTTCTTGATGAATTCCGTCAGGGCCGGGTCGACGTAGTCGACAATGACACCGACGCTCTCGGGCTTGCCGGCGTCGAGGGTGCGCTGGACGAAGCCCGTCATGTCCTGCTGCAGCATGGCCTTGATGTCGCGCTGCTGCTTCTCGTACGACGAGAAGATGGCCTGGCTGCCCAGCAGGCCGCCCTCCTCGGCGCTGTACCAGTGGAACTCGACCGTGTTCTTGAGCTTGCCCTTGGCAAAGTCGTCGCTCTGCAGCAGGACGCGCAGCGCCTCGAGGATGGTGACGGTGCCGCTGCCGTCGTCGTCGGCGCCGGGGGCGGCCAGGATGGAGGGCAGCCACAGGTTGATGCTGTCCTGGTGGGCGCCGACCACGACTGTGGACTTGGACTGACCGGGAATGGTGGCGATGATGGAGTTCTGGCCCCACGAGTGCTTGAAGTGCTCGACGTGGACGCCGTGGGCGTGGGCGCCGGCGTCGGCGATAGTCTTGTTGACCTCGGACAGCAACCACTCGGACGACTGGCGGCCCGTCTCCGACTTGTAGTAGCGCGTGTGGAAGCTGGTCAGCTTCTCGAGGTGCGTCTTCATGTGCGACTTGTCAAGCTTCTCAAGGAGGGGCTTGATGGCGTCCTGCTGGGCGGCCTTCTTGGGGAAGACGGCAGTGCGGCGGGTGCCGAGGGCGCCAAGGTCGGGGGTGTCGGTGATGTCCATGAAGCGCTGGCCATTCTGTTGTTGTCGCGTGTTAGCATCGAGCACCTAGATCTGTTCATCTGTGCATCTGTGCAGGTTTGCTGCATCAAATAACGTACCCGGCGCAGCTCCCACTTCTCGTCCTCAGTCACCCATCTCGTCTCGCCCGGAGCCAGCTCGATGTGGAACTTCTCGGCCTCGGCAACCTCAGGGTGCAGCTGAACATGGTCGGGCTCCGCCTCCTGGACGAAGCGCGCGCTGATGGCCGGCAGCAGCAGCGCGAGGATGGACGTCGACGCTTTCATATTGGGAGAGAAGTAGACAGTGTGCAAACGTAGGTTTATTAATCTGATCTTGTCCCAAAGCTTGTGATGGTTGATGGGATGGGTGGATGGGACGGATGGGGATGATGGAGAAGGCAGGTTGGAGAAGGTTGGCTGGTGGGGGAAACACTGGGGGAAGTACACAGTAAACGGGGAATGGCCAAGCAACGACTCGCGGAGTTGTCGGAGTCGGAGTCAGGCAGGCGTCAATGTGTGACGCCTACAGCTCGACAGCGGGTGGCTCGTGCGCCCTGCAGCCAGCACAGTCTGCCGCCGTCTGCCGCTGTCCGGGACCATCTTTGCCTGATTGGCTGCTTCTCCAACCCACCCAGACACGTCAATCGTCTCCACATGAAGCCATCCGCACAGGCTGGTTTGTTTGGCTGTTCCTTGGAGTTGCAGTCCCTGAGCCCTGTCCGGGCCCAGTCGTCCACCGTCCCCTCATCCCAGTCGTCCCAGCTTGCCCCTCCACCGCCCGCCCGACCAACTATTCCATGGCGCCGTTTAAAAGGCGGGCGCTCCCAGCCCGTCTGCCTCACCCCCGCAGCCCTGGCCCTGCCCGAACCTCACCTCCCTCGCTGAACCCCCCCTCGTGACAACACACACCCCCGGGCCCCCCCCTCCTAGCCCACGTCACGCCCGTCATGGCCAAACCAAGCTCGAGCTCAAGCTCCAAACGGAGCAGCAAGTCGTCGGCGTCGGCGTCGGGCAGCGGCGACGGCGCCGCCGCCCCCGCGGACCGCCAGCCCTTTGAGCTGATCCGCCGCGGCGTCAAGAAGCCGTCGCCCGCCGGCACGGCCCTCTTCATCGCCCTGCGCGCCCTCGACGTGCCGCTGCAGTACCAGCTCGTGTCGGGCGCCTGGTCCGTCCCGCTGCTGGGCCGCCTCGGGCTCGCCGCCGCCCGCCCCGTCGTCACCACGGTCGCCCACACGGGCGTCGCCGCCATCGACCGCCTGCGCCTCAGCCGCCCGGGACTGGTGCTGCTGGTCATGGCGGCCGGCTCGGCCGCCAAGCACGCCCTCTGGGTCGGCTTCATCTCGCTCGAGGAGTTCCGCCCGCCCGCCGCCGCCGTCGTGGCCGGCTTCAACAGCTTCTTCAACAGCGTCAACTCGCTGCTGCTCGTCGCCGCCGTCACCTCCACCTCGGTCTCGGGCCCCTTCGTCCCCGTCAACCACCCCAAGCTCGGCGGCAAGTTCTACGTGCCCGTCCAGCTCGCCGTCGGCCTCGGCCTGTACGTGGTCGGCATGGGCCTCGAGCTGGTCTCGGAGGTGCAGCGCCGCCGCTTCAAGTCCAAGCCCGAGAACAAGGGCCGCATCTGCCGCAAGGGCCTGTGGGGCGTCGCCCGCCACATCAACTACACCGGCTACGCCCTGTGGCGCACCGGCTTCACCCTCGCCGCTGGCGGCTGGATCCCCGGCGCCGTCGCGGCCCTCTTCAACGCCTGGTCCTTTGTCGCCAGGAGCACCCCCGAGCTGGAGGCCTACATGAGCCGCAAGTACCGCGACTCGTGGTCCAAATACAAGAGGGACGTCAAGTGGCTGCTGCTGCCCGGCATCTACTAAGAGCCGAGCCGGCCTGCTCGTCTGCCTACCTAGCCCTCGCCATGATTACACGATTGACGTTGGAAACTCTCACCTCGGACCTTATGCATGGAACTAAAATGGAAGGATTGGTTGTGTGCAGCATGTGCTATATGCACAGAAATCTCTTTTCCAAGCCGCGGCCTGTCTAGCCGCATGGACGGCTCGCCGAACCCCGGCCACGGCCCCGGGTTCATATCCCTCCTGAGCCGACTGTTCCCGGCTCGGGCAGTTGTCAAGTCAAAGGCTACATGGAGATGGATCAAAGAAAGTAAAACAAGAAAATAACATCAATGTTTCAGCTTATCCAGTTCTTCATGCTTGGCAATGCTCAGCCGCATGAGGAATGGTGGTCGTGACGGTAGTGAATCCTACTACAAGGGCTACCTGGGTATACCCAACATCGCCCCCACACATGAGAGCGAACTGCTTCTATTCGCAAGTCTGCTTCTGCCTGCGGGGTCTACTTCTTGATATCCTAGAAACAAACAGGTCCAACATGCCGAATACAGCAAACATCCGAGGGTATTAGAGCGGGCTTGCCAATCGACGACCAAAAAAATGATGCGTCGTAACAATGAACATAGCCATGCTATCCAAAAACAAAAAGAGTGTCGGGTACGTGCCGATCATCATATGTGCAGTGACAAGTCGCAGAATCCAACCCAAGGTAGATGGCCACAACAAACAAGCCAGCCCCCTCACATGGTGTCCTCCATCTGCTTGCTGCGCACCTTGGCCCACGTGTCGCGCTCCTTCTTGCCGCCCTGGCTCTCGAGGCCCATGCCGCGCTCGACCCACTCGCGGCTGCCCATGTGGCTGAGGCGCGAGAGGGCGCGCGCAAAGGCAAAGGCCTCCTCGTCACCCGAGAACAGGCCCGAGGCCGCCTTGAGCCGGTCGATGTTGTGGTCCAGGTCCTCCATCATGTGGCCCATGGCGTCGTCCACCTCGTCGTCGCTCAGCCGCATGTCGTCTTGCTGCTGCTGCTTCCTGGCTGCCGCCATGGACTCGCGCATCTCCTGGCGCGACACAAACAGCTCCGAGAGCGGCACGGCCGTCGTCAGCACCAGCTTGGCATGACCCTCGTACACGGCGTCGATAAAGGTGATGAAGCGACGGGCGAGGTCGCGCTGGCGGTACGTCATGCCCGGCACGTCGGTCACGACAAAGGCGTCGTAGTTGCGCACGAGCTCGAGGTAGTCGGCGGCGCCCGTCGGGCGGCCGATGAGCTCGTCAAACGTGAACCAGGCGGTGCGGCCGCTGACGCGGGGCACGTAGATCTTGCGGCCCCAAACCGTGTGCATCTCCGGGTGCGGCTCGGGCTCGTCCGGGTCGCCCAGGAACCGGAACCACTTCTCGGCGTGCGAGTGCGCGTGGTTGTCGAGCGGCGAGTGGTAGACCCCCGACGGCGGGCGCGGGATCTTGCGGTAGTCGGTCGACGAGTCGAGGTTGATGACGTGCAGGCGATTCTTGAGCAGCTGGATGGCGGGGATGAAGGACTGGCGCTGCACGCCGTTCTTGTACAGCTCGTCTGGGTGGCGGTTCGACGTGGTGACCAGCACGACGCCGTGCGACATGAGCGACTCCAGCAGGCGGCGCAGGATCATGGCGTCGGCCACGTCGGTGCACTGGAACTCGTCGAAGCACAGCACGTTGCCCTGCTGCGCGATGTCGGCCGCCACAAACGGCACAGCGTCCATGTCGTTGCCGTGCTGCATCTTCATCTTGTGTAGCCTTTTGTGCACGTCCTGCATGAAGTTGTGGAAGTGGATGCGCGTCCTTGACCTCACGTTGGACGGCAACGTATCATAAAAGAGGTCCATGAGCATTGTCTTGCCCGAGCCCACGTCGCCGTACAGGTACAACCCGCGTGGTAGGTTGGCAGGTATGTCTTTAAGGGCCGCCCTCTTGCCGCCCCCACCCCTAAAGAGACTGCCAAAGAGCGACTTCTTGGGCAGTTCCAGAAGCGACTTGAGGGATGGGTGCTCGACTGGTCTGGCGCGATAGTGGCACAGTTCGTCGTGAAGGTGCTGGAGGCTGCCTATTATGCCTGCACGAGAGAAAGGTCAGGGTCTGCGGAGGGACAGGGGAAGGCAGCGAGCAGGCACAGGAAACGCTAGGGAGAAGCCCAACCACAAACCTCGTTGGTGCTCATCGTCGCGCAGCAGCCCCTCGCCGACGCGCCGGTCGTACTCCTGCATTGGGCCTATGTCATCCATGTCGACTGTGTGCCGAGGGGCTATTAGTGAGGGGATCCAAGAGGGATGTGAGAGCCGGCGCAAGCGCGAAGTCGCATGACAAACACACCGTTTTCGACCGCAGACGCGGCTGCGCTACTGCTCGCTTGTCTCCTCTGTCCCGCATAGAAGACAGCGGGAAGAATCAGGCGCGAGGGAGAGCACCTGGCAGTGTGGAGAAGGGACTTGGGCGGCGGGCTTTTCGGGGCCGCGTTGGGTCTCGACGCGGGCGCAAGTGGCACAGGTCGTGTGGACCAGGTGCTAGCGGGCCAGGAAGCGGCGGCAGGAGCGGCGGCGGCGGCGGCCGTCCGGAAACACCTCGTGCAGAGCATGCGACGGCGCTGGCGCTGGAGGGGAGGGCGGCAACTTAGGCTGGGCGCGAAGGGAATCCGCAGGACTCGCAGCGGGACCGCAGCAGCGGCTACTGGCGGATGGCGGCCCATTGCGCGTGGTGAGAGTGAGCCGAAATGAGGGTGAGCAGAAAAGAAGGACGGGCGGCAAGGTTCGTAGACTCCAACATAGCAGGGCGATCTTGTCTCTCCAGGAAGAATTGGGGGTACTGTGTAGGTATGTTGGCAGCCAGCACTTGCGGCGCAGGCAGAATAACGAGCCAGGGCGGGATGACGAAGGGCCGTGGACACCACCCCGAACACCCACCTGTGCGACAATGCCGAGGCTTTCCCGACTTTATGGAGGTGTGGCAAGCCGGTGGATTGAGCACTTCCGCTCGGGGCAAGGGAACGGGAGTCAATGTGAGCACGCTAGCAATCGCCATGACGACATCAATTGAGACAAGGCGAGAAGCACAAACGTGGACAAGATTGTTGTAATTTGCGCTGGCAAACCGCGCGCTAATATTTGTTCTAGTAACGACACTAACACCAACGCCCCAAAACAGAGGGCAACTATTAAAATTAACCAGCCAGCCCGACCCAAACGCCGCGTTTTCCATGCAGTCACTAGCCTTATTTTTCGTGTTTTCCGAGGGGTCTGACGCACTTCCTTTGGCCCGAACACTGCCCTAATTGGGCACAGGACACCGACTACTCGACTCCTTCCTTGGCGCTCCCACTGAGCCATTTACAGCATCAGCGCCGCCGCCAGCACGGCGCCTAGCATACCGCCGACCGGGGCCTGGAAGCTCGCGCCGGCGCCGGGCCTCGAGGTGGTCTGCGGGGTGCTGCCAGTGGGGGTGGTCGTCGCGCCGGCGCCGGCGCCGGAGGAGGAGGAGGTGGGGTTGCTGCCGTCGGTGGGCGCCGGCGTACTGGCCGTGGTCGAGACGGTGCCGTTGCCGGCCCTCGCGCTGAGGACGCCGCCGCGGGGCCCGCCGGGCGGCGAGACGGCGGTGAGGTTACCGCGGATGCCGGCGCCGTAGCCCTCGATGCTCTGCGGCGCCGGGCCCGGGTTGACCACGGCGTACATGCCCCTGGCGCAGTGAAAGCCCGTGTTCTGCGAGCAGTAGAAGACGAGGGGCTTGGTGTCGTTGACCGTGACCTGGAACACGTTGGGGCCCTCCTGGCCGGCCTGGATGGGGCCCGTGAAGCCCGAGAAGATGGCGGACTCCCGCGCCGGCCGGCAAGGGGCGTCGAAGCGGCCCTCGACGACGCTGTGGTTGACGGCGAAGAAGTGGAACTCGAGGACGTCGCCTTTGGCCGCCTCGGTTACGTTGGGGCTGAAGCGGAGGCCGTTCTTGCCGACGTCGATCTGGATAGTCTTGGCTGCCGCCTGCAGAGCCAGCGTCGAGGCGACGAGGACCTTGCACAGAGAGAACATGTTTGCGTGCTGGTTTTGTTGTGTGGAGAGATGTGTTCTGAAAAGTGCAGTTATTGCCCAACAGGGATATTTGAGTGGCTTGTTTGTTATTACTGCAAGTAAGGCTGTTGCTGAGTGATGATGTCCAGCTCACAACAGTCAGACAAGGCGGAAACAGTCGCCTTTATATCCCCGCCGCTGCTTCTCTTCCTCCACACCACGACTGCCGAAGTCCGAGATGATACTGGGGTCGGCTACCGTTCCATACCAGTTGTGGCTGCAGAGCCCCCATCGTGAGGAGGCGTGGTCGGGTAGCGCAGGCTCCGGTGCAGCCCCAAAATAGGACAAAAAGTTTGGCGGTTCAGCGTTTGCTCGTTAGCCACCACGTGCTGCAGGGGTCTCATAACCCCTGGCCACAGCCCCCAAGGTAGCCGCAAACAGGGTTCGACTTGCGGCGTGGGGTGGCAAGGATACTTTCGCATTCCCCATGTTTGGAGCTACCCTATAATGTTGATGGGGATGCACTAGCGATTGGCATTCCACGGCTAGCTCCACTTCTCGTAAAGCTTAGCCAGTGATAGGCACATGCTATATCTTTGAGCTGGCGCGCAATGAATAATGCCAGGCTCCCTAGAGGTAATCGCGAAGGGAATTTTTGCCGGTCAGGAATGTTTGGAGCTCTTCTTGGAGGGAGACAGATGATGCAGCGATCAGCGTCAGATTGGAATGTGCACAAGTATTGGTGGCGCTAATGTCAGCCACACCGCGCAACCACTTTCTGCTATTTCGAGCTCTCTAAGCGCCCGCCGACCGGCTGTCTGGTGCCCGAGGCGACTCCGCCACGCCCCATTCTGGGCCAGGCAGCCAGCCGCGCGCCGCAGTCGTCAGCTCACCTCACGCGCTAAAATAGCGCCCCTTAATACCAATTTGGGGTGCACTGTCATGTGCTTGCATATTTTGTTGACGTCTGGCCGGTTGCAACTCCATCCCAATGGAGTAGGTTTTTCATCTGTGGAATCTATCGAATCGTCAAGCCCCGCAAGTGCGCAACCGACGACTGTCGCATCTTCGGCTGTCGTAAAAATCGCCGCTGACGGGCTCATATCATTGGTCATCTCGCACCTACCCGCTCTTTTGGTCTAGGGGCCGTTGGAGCTGACGCTGACATGTTCCTGCTTGATTTGTTTCTCCTCTCGCACTCAAGCCTCGGGTCTCGCTCTCTTCATCCTACGGCTGTTGAACTACCGCATACACAGTAGATGCGAGCGATCCTGATTTGTCACCTGCCACTCGCTTCTCAGCTCACTTCCTTCTCAGCCCCTACTCGTCCTCCTTTACCCTTACCGCACCGCCAGGCCCGCCACCTCCTCTTGACCTCACCGTATACTCGGTCCGACGCCCATCCCGGCTGCTTCTTATTTGGACCACTCTCGGTGGGGAGCGTGGGGCTGTGGCCTGCCTCGCCTGAGAGTTCCTGTCCCTCCACTCGGACACGATGCTGCTCTCCCGCTGGACTTCGGAGCAGCCTGCGTTGACCGCTGCCATTGTCGTCGACGACGTTTCCTGGGTTTCTTCGCCGTCGCTGCTGGAGCTGCTGCCGCCGCCGTTGTGGCTCCTCACAGACGGCATACCATCATCGGTTGGATGATGGAGCACGGGAGCCTCATCGGCCCTGATCTCCGGTCCACCTCGGCCCCCCTGCCGCTGGCCGCCGCCAAAGCCGACCGAGTAGCCCTGCTCCACGATCCCCTTGACCATGATGCGGACGTGCGACACCTCACGCTCGGTGCGCTGCATCATCAGGCGCGAGACCTTGTCGGCCACCTTGCGCACGTCGTCTTTGGTGCGCCACCACAGGAACCTGTGGCCAAAGTCGCGGCGGTATGCGGCCGTCCAGCTCGCGAAGCTCCCCGTGTCGCCGTACGCCTCCATGTCGGCGGCGCGCGCGTCCGCCCCGGCGAGGTCCTTCTCGGTCCACACGTCCCCGTGCCGCATCGCCTCGGCCCGCCGGCCCGCCGCCACGAGGGAACGGCCGCTCCAGGTCCTTGAACTGCTGCCACGGGTCGCGCAGGACCTGCTGGTGCAGCGCCAGCGTGTGCTCCGACATGCTGAGCCGGAGCAGCTCGGCTTCGGTGCTGTTGGTGTTGTCCGACGCGCCGCAGCCGCGCCAGGTCGAGCCGTCGCTTCCCATGCTGCTGCTGGCGCGCCTGGATCGGCGGTGGCTTCTCCTGCGGTAGACCCTGTCTTCAGCGGTTTTGGCGTCGACATCGTGGTGGGCCTGGGTGCGGTGGTGGTGGAGGTGGTGGAGATGGTGGCTGTGGTAGAGGCGCGCGGCCGCAAGTTTCACCCGCAGCTCCTTGCCCTGTTGGCGCAGCGCCCAGCGCTCCCCGCACATCTGCTGGCGGAGGTTGCCTAGGTAGTCACCGATCTCTACGGGCGCCATGCGGACCGTGGTGATGAAGGCGCCGTAGAGCGCCATCAGGTTCAACACCGTCAGCATGTACGAGAGCACGCTCAAGACGAAGGCGATCCAGCCTATGGGGCCCGTTGGCTCGCTTCCGGCCGCCGTTGCTTTCGTCGCGGCGGTGCTGTCGCTTGGCCTCTTTGGGTTTCTCCAAACCCGGGCTGTTCTGTCCCTTGCCCTTTTCTTATGTTTCGCTCACCCCTTGTCCACAGAGGTTGGCTGCGCGTCGCCATGCAACGAGCAGACCGCGTCAGCGAGACGGCATTGTCGTGATGCGCGAGAGCTGTGCACCTCGGGGCTTTTGATGTCTCTGGTCGGCTATGGGACAACACAACCCTCAGTCCTTTCTCCATTCTAGGCCACGGTGCTCACTATCCTTGGGTAAGTATGGACGAAGCACATCAGAACAGGGACGGCATCAAATAGATGCACTCCTAGCCATCATCCACGTGCCCTTGGGCCACGCAGTGCGTGTCCGGATCGAAATGAACAGGGATAAATAAATAAAAAAGACAAGCTCGCTGCAGCCACCCCGCCACGCAACCCGTCAGCATGCAAGTGCACGGATGAATGTGGATGTACCTGTCTGTTCGCGCTGCGGACCTGGTGAACAAACAGCCTCAGCCATCAGTATCTGCCGGCGTCGTTTCGGCGCTTTGGCCTCGGATCCCTCCTCCCCGCTTGAACCTTTACTTGCCAGTGTGACGGGACGCTAGGGCAATCCTTGTCGGCAGCGTGGCACTGGCCGATCGTTGGGTCCGGCCGCACGGGCGGTATTTCTGGTGGTGTCTGTGCAGTACTATAAAGACCGGACAACGACTCGGACCACTGGGACAGCAAAAGCAAGATGAAATGGATGTCTATTGTTGTTTTACAGCCCCGATCGACAAACAGGACGGTCACCCCGTCGGGACTGCAAGACCTATGGAAGCCAAGCGAAAGAACAAACGCTAGGTATCATGATCAAAAAGTTGGTATACACAGTGACACAAAAGCCTGAAACAAAAACACACTCGTTAAAACACTCGTGGCTCGTGGCGCAGGGGCATCTTATGCGGTGGCCTGGAAGCGGCTGACGACCCAGGCGGCGGCGTCGGCGGTGTACTTCTCAAAGTAGACGTGGTGGATGGCCTGGTTGGAGCCGCGGTCGCAGTAGCGGTCGTCGGCGTCGCACCACGACTTCATGCCGGCGCCGTAGGGGGCGCAGCCGGCGTTGTCGACACGGGGGAAGAGGCCGTCGCGGGTGGTGACGTTGCCGGCGTTCCAGGCCTGGTTGGCGGCGCGGGTCGGGTCGCCGAACATGACGGAGGCGATGACTGTTGAGGCTTGTTGTCAGTAAAGGCGGGCGAGAGAAGGGTGCGGGGTTGGTTTGGTAATCTCCGATTGGGGTAGCATTGACACATGGGACAAGCGAGATGTGGGCGCGGATGGACCGATGAATCCAAGAATGGTGGTGTGGGGATTCCTGGATCTTGAATCGGGGCTATACCAGGAACATGGGATCCGTGGTGTTGGGATTTGAAGGCCGGAGAATGAGACGAAGAAGAAAAAAAACATACCGTTGTTGGCGTACTGGTCACCCAGGTCGGCCGACTTGGGGAAACCGGCGCTGCTGAGACCGCACACGACATCACCGACGACCTGGGCGCCCTGCGAGTAGCCGATGAGGGCGATCTTGCTCTTGGGGCACTTGGCGACGTGGTTTTGGACCATCTGCCTCATGGTGCTGGTGCCCTGAATGACGGACTCGGCGTAGATGACCTGGGTGTCGAGCAGGGCCGGGTAGTCGACGGCGTCGGCCGAGCTGTTGGGGATCTGGGCCTTGACGGCGTCGACGACGGACTGGATGTCGCCGAAGCCGGCCGGCTCCTTGGAGCCGCGGGCTACGATCATCTTGACGCCCGTCGAGCACGACGAGACCGTGATGGCGGCGCCGGCGGCGGTGGCGGCAAAGGCGAGGCTCGCGGCGGCGGCCTGGGCGAAGGAGGAGGAGGAGACCATTGTTGCGGTTGGGGGGTGGGAGTGAGTGAGTGAGTGAACGAGAGTGAGTGTTTGTGTCTGTGTGTGTTAAACGAAGGACTGGATGATGAAATCCTGGGTGAGGATAAAAGGAAGAACAGACGAACCAAGACGACGTGGCAGCGAGTTTATATCCATCTCTCGGGCTACCATCTTGTCGCCCCCTTCGCCCCCGTGAATATCAAGTCAGGAATGATCGGGTGAGCCTCGGGGCGGAGAGTGGGCCAGCCCAGCGCTCAGGCCTCGCCCTCTTTCCCTCGGCCTGCCGTCTCGACGACCACGAAGCTCGGTTCAGCTTCCCGAACAGGGGCGCCACGGCCGCCGCTGCCCTCTCCACAGCAAAAGGGTCTGCAAAAGGTCTGCAGCCCCCCTCTGCCGGCGCAGCCACCTCGTCAATGCAGGTGGGCTGCTGGAGGGCACCACCACCCCACCGAGATACTTCAACTTCATTTCCAGCTGTCGGCTCTGCCACTCTGCCAGAATGGGAAGCGCAGAAAGACCGACGTGCTCAATTTAAGGAAACCCCATCCGCAACGGCATGCTTTTATCTGTCATGGCCACGTGGTGTAATATTGAATTTAAGAGCTGAGAATGGCGCCGCCGAGCAGGGTCCCCCAAACAAAGCCAAAAAAGAAGACTGAAAAAAAAAAGAAACTCGGCTCCCTTGTTCCAGAGCCTCGTCCGAACCTCCTGTCGGCAAACGCAACCGCCCTGCCTGACCGCTTCCCCTGGGCCCATTCGTTATCGCCCGCGATCGTGGCTTGGCTTACCGAGATTCAGCTGTGAGATCCACAGCCGTCAATGCATTCGGGGCGAGGAAGGCAAGGATGTCGGCCACGCCTCCGCGCCTTTCCACCATGCAGGCTTTTTTTTCTGTAGTGATTTTTCCCACTTCTTTCTCACGTCCCGAGGCGGCGGCCGAAAAAGCCCGCCCGGGCAAATCCGTAAAATCTCCTTTTGCTTGCGTCGAACGGGTGGAAGAGGCGTGGGGTTGTTGTTACTGGTGGTTGGTGATCAAAATAGAGGTCGTGATCCCATGGGTCTTGAAGCCCGAAGCTTCTCATGGCTGCCTTCCTAATCCAGCAACCAGCTTGACGTCTTGGTTGTGGTCTGGGCGGGTGCCAATCTGCCCAACAAGGCTTGTTTGTGATGACCAATCTCTGTGTACTATCTAGTAAGCTACCTGGGAACTTTCTAATATTCACATGCAAACCCCAAAAATCACACAGTCTTGACGTCCACCCCGTGCATCTCCCGAGGAAACACGCAGCTCGGCGACGAGCAGTCGCCCCGCGAGCAGCGGTGGCCGTAGATGCACCTGGGCTCGGTGCAGCGAAGGCCGCGCGGGCAGGGCGACAGGCGCGACACGGCCAGCAGCGCCGTGCGCTTGTCGGCCCGCAGCCGGTCACCGTGGCCGTAGTGGCAGGTCGGGTAGTAGCACTCGCCCAGCAGGTGGAAGTTGTTGCACAGCCGCCGCTGCTTGAGCTGCTGGAAGTCGGCCTGGGCGTAGTCGAGGTGCGTGTCGACGCGCTGGTCCGCCGCGTTCTTGCGCACCACGGCCCAGCTGCCTCCAGGCTTGAGAGTAGTGGTAGTAGTAGTAGTAGTAGTAGTAGCACTGGTAGCAATGCTGCCGCTGGACGATGACTCGCTGCCGTTGCAAGACACGGGCGAGGCCGGCTTGGCAATGACGCTCGCGAAGCTGATGGCCGGCGTGGTCGGCGGCGTGACGTGGAACGACACGCGCCGCTTCACCGTCGGCAGCTTGTCCTGCCGGAACACCCCCTCCATGCGCGCGACCCGGAACCGGTCCTTGATGTCGGCCAGCTCGTGCGCGAACGGCGGGCCCTCGAGCAGCGTGACGCGCCCGCAGACGGCGGCGTCCTGCACGTGCTGGCCCAGCAGGCGCGCGTAGCCGTTGTCGGCCGAGCCGCCAAAGAAGACGCGCCGGCAGTGCACGTCGTCGACGTGCAGCCGGAACATGGCCCGCACCTTCTCGTCGGAGCACTCCTTGCCGTTGCCCGCGTCCACAAAGTCGAAGCCCGCGTCGGCCATGTTGAAGCCCCGCACGAAGTCGTCGAGCGACGAGTGAGGGGGGAGAACCCCGAGGTCGCGGTATACCCGGTCGAGGCCGCGGAGGTTGGCGTAGACGCGCACGAGAACTTGGAGGTGGGAGAGCTTGGCGTCGGGCGTCGCGTCCAGCTGTTCCTTGACGGCCTGCTTGAGGTTGTGTGCCGCCTGCCGTCCGCCCTGGGCGCCATCCTTGACCAGGTCGTCTTTGAACTGGACCGTGATGGCAGAGTGCGTTAGCATATCTTCTCTTGTTGGCCATTAGGGGTATCAAGTACCGGGGCACTTACAGGCATGCAATCACCGTCAATCAAAACCACAGCAAACCCATGTCGCTCCTGGAAACAGGTAGACAATGTTAGCTGGCATCCAGAATAATCGGGATGGAAAACTGACCTTTTCGTGAACCAACGTGCTGATTGTGCTCTCGGCCTTTTCATTCTTGTCCAGGAAATACTCGTTCGTCCCCTTTTGGTGCTTGAGCTCACGCTTCACCTCCTTCAGTTGCTCGTTTAGGTTCTGCACATGGCTAAACAGGCTCTGAACGACAGTTCAAGATCAGTCACCTATCAATCGAGAGCGCTGAGGCGTTTGGCTCCTACCGTGATCAACGCCTGCTTCTGGTCGTCCTGGCTCTGGCACGTCTCCCACAAGCCCTTGAGCTCCTCGAACTTGTTGTCAGGTTCATCCATTTTGCACAAACAAGACAAAGCTGGTGAGTTCGAATATCGATGGCGAGATGTTGGGGTTATGCTCTGAAGCAAAAGTTGCAGCCAAGTGATAAAAAGGAAGCAGCTCTGGTATTGAGCTGCGAATCCTTGCTACAGAACACGACCTTCAAGATGAGCCCGATGGACGGAAACTGGACAATAAGTAGACATTGAAGGGCAGGGGATAGCAAAGGCGCCAAAAGCAGGGCGAACGCAGCCTAACCAATAAGTCCGGGCGGCCGGCCCCGAGAATGGCCTCGTCTCTCTATTGGGCGCTGTTGGGGCCCGGCCAGGCAGACTGCGGTGCAGAAAACGGTTGGGTGCGTCAACAATGAAATGCGGCCGACAATACGCTGTGTCGCCTCCCAAACTAGTCCGGGCACGTCGGCGCCTGCAGCCCTGCCCGTTAACGTGTCTGCCTTGGGCGGCCCTTGTTTTCGCGGAGCTGCACGAAAAGAAAGGCTTGGCGGCCAATAGGGATCTACCCCAAGAAGAGGGAGTGGCCGCGAATGAGGCCAACACACAGCTTGCCAGCTGGTGGTCACGCCAAAGCCCAGCCAACGACTGCTCGGTGTTAAGGCGGGGAGCTCGTCACATCACGTTATTGTGCCGTGAGGGGGCAGGCAAGAGGGACAACAAACAGGACAGGGATATCGGAAATCGGAAGTAAAGAAGGAGGATATCTGCGAGCTATTAGCGCTTTCGCCACGAACCCCTGGAATTTGTTGTGTCTACTGCGTAGTGTTGTGTTTAAGGCATCTGCTGGTTGCCTTTTCTCCTGTCATTTCATGATCGCCCAGCATGGGCAGCATGCAGCCAACCACTGCATCTATCCCTTCACCCCTACCACCTCCACTGCTCCCACGCCTTCCGTCTTGCCGGGCCGGTCGATATCGACACCGACCTCCTCCTTGACCTGCTCCGCGACAATCTCGCGCTTCTCCCTGTCAAACAGGCCGTCCACCTGCTCCAGCGTCAAGCCCCTGGTCTCGACCCAGAACAGCGCCACAAAAACCACCATGAGCACGTCGAGGCACGCGTTGATCATGTACATCTGGTAGCCGATGGCGTCGAGCCCAAACGGCGCCACCACGGTCACGAAGAGGCCACACAGCTTGGTAGACGTCGTGTAGATGCCCATGCCGACGCCGCGGATATCGAAACTCAAAATCTCGGGCGGGTACAGCACCGTCAGCGGCGTGATGCCCCAGGCGTAAAATGCGTTGTAGAAGAAGATGGCCGAGATGGTGCCGTAGATGCCGGCCGTGTCCGTCGACGCCCCGTACAGCTTGGTCAGCCCGCCCAGCACCAGCAGGCACGCGGCCTGGGCCGCCAGGCTGAGCGAGCAGAGCCACTTGCGGCCCAGGCGGTCCGTGTAGTAGGAGCCCGCGAAGGCGACTATCGTCGTCCACGACGTCAGCACGATGTTGACCTGCAGCTGCGTGTCGGGCGACCGGATCCCCGCGGCGGCCAGCATGTCGCCGAAATAGAACTGCACAAAGTTGGTGCCGGGCAGCATGACGATGATGGAAAAAGTGGACGCGATCAACAGCCGCCGCTGGTTGGCGGGCAACGAGAAGACGGCGCGGCGCAGGCCGAGCCCGCGCTCGCGCTCGAGCCGAATCGTGTCGTGGATCTCGCGGTACTGCACCTGCACGGCCGCGCCGTCGCCGGCGTTGACGATGGAGAGCACCGCCATCGCCTCGTCGGCCCGGTCGCGGCTGATGAGCCAGCGGGGCGACTCGGGCACGAAGAGGAGGATGGCGATGCACAGCACCATCGGCAGCGCCTGCAGGAGGCTTGGGATGCGCCAGGCCCACGTGGAGTCGAGCCGTTGCGTCTGAAACGACGGGTTAGTATGCGCTGCGCTGCCGTATTATCAACAAGGGTCAATATTGAAGTACTCACCCCATAGCAAACGCCCGACGCAACGAGCGTCCCGACGCCCCAGCACGCATAGTACATGGCCAAGGCAAAGGCTCGGTACTTGACGGCGATGGTCTCGGCCACCAGGATCGGGGCGGCCGTCTGGGCGAGGGCCATGCCGCCGCCGATGATGAAGCGGCCAGAGATGAACATGCCAATGTTCTGGGCGGCCGCCTGGATGACGGCGCCGACCAGGATGGTGCAGCAGGCCCAGAAGATGGACTCGCGCCGGCCGCGCCAGTCGGCCAGGAAGCCGCCGAACAGGGCGACGACGGAGCCGCCCACGTACGAGATGGCCGTGTTGAGCGAGCGCGTCGCCGTCGTAAGCTCAAAGTAGCTGCGGTACGACGGCATGACGTTGAGGCTGCCCATCAAGGAGCTGTTGTAGCCCACCATCTGTTGTCTGTGAGCTGGAGCCTCGGACGTGCGCGTGGCCCGTGGGGAAAGTGTGACTTACCGTCGAGTCGACGACCGAGACGAGGATCAGGCAGACGATAAGCAGCTTCTGCTGGCGCGGAACGAACCGCGAGATGGCTTTGGACTCCATGGCGGCGTTGCTTGTGTGGTTCTTGTTCCAGAGCCGTTCAACTTCCTCCCATCCCTGGCTCACTCACCCAGTGCTATGGGAGTGTGATGAAGAGGAAAGGAAAACCTAGCCGGCGGTGTCATCGTAGCCAAGACATCCCAGGGTGTCATCTGAATTTCTCAAGCCCACATGAACCCCTCTCTTGGTGGTTGCAGGGGACAGAAGAAAAATCCGAAGCCGCGATTCAGGGAATTCAAAATCTGGGGAACAACCGAGAAAAAATTCAGGGGTCTCGAATAAGTGGATGCGACAGTTACTGGACCCTAGTTGCTTGACCCTTAGCACTTACAACGGCCAGCCAGCCATGCAAATTCACTCAGCTCGCCGTGCGCATCTGCAACGTCGGGAGATGGCGTGGGACCAAATGTGGGGAACTGTCTGGTCCTGATCCCGACGGTAGCACTGTTGGACCAAGATGCAGCAAAGATCAAAGATCAGAGATGCTTCAGCGGCCACCGCCAAGCACCAACTGCCCGCCATGTCCGACGCCCTCCCCGCCGACTACCTGCACCGCATCTACGCCGGCGTGCTCGGCAAGCTGATCGGCGTCTACCTGGGCCGCCCCTTTGAGAACTGGACCTACGCCCAGATCCGGGACCGGCTGGGCCCCATCCACCACTACGTCCACGCGCGCCTGGGCCTGCCGCTCGTCGTCATCGACGACGACGTCTCGGGCACCTTTGCCTTTGTGCGCGCCCTGGACGAGCACGCCGTGTCCACCTCTACCCCTCTGACCCCCGCCCACGTCGGCGCCACCTGGCTCAACCACGTCATCGAAAAGCGCTCCGTCTTTTGGTGGGGCGGCAACGGCATCTCGACCGAGCACACGGCCTTCCTCAACCTGCGCCGCGGCCTCGCCCCACCCCGCAGCGGCTCGGCGTCGGTCAACGGCCGCACCGTCGCCGAGCAGATCGGCGCCCAGATCTTCATCGACGGTTGGGCCCTCGCCAGCCCCGGCAACCCGGCCCAGGCCGCGCGCCTGGCCGCCGCCGCCGCCTCCGTCAGCCACGACGGCGCCGCCGTGCACGCCGCCGTGCTGTGGGCCGCCATGGAAGCCGAGGCCTTTGTGTCGCGCGACGTCGACCACCTGCTGGACACGGGGCTGTCCTTTATTCCCGAGGACTCGCCCATCGCGCGCCTCGTCGCCGACGTGCGCATCTGGAACGCCGAGCTCGGCCCGGACGCGTGGGAGGTGACGCGGCGGCGCATCGAGAAGCGATATGGCTACAACAAGCACGCCGGCATCTGCCACGTCGTGCCCAACCACGCCGTCATGGTCCTGGCCCTGCTCGCGGGCGGCCACGACTTCTCGCGCGCCATGCACATCGTCAACACGTGCGGCTGGGACACCGACTGCAACTCGGGCAACGTCGGCTGCCTCGTGGCCGTCATGCACGGGCTCGAGGGTCTGGACCAGCACGGCGACAGCCTCGACTGGCGCGGCCCGCTGGCCGACCGTGCCCTCATCTCGAGCGCCGACGCCGGCTACTCCATCAACAATGCCGCCCGCCTCGCCTACGATATCGCCAACCAGGCCAGGAGGCTTGCCGGAGTGGAGGGTAACCTGAAGCCGCCGAAAGGAGGTGCTCAGTTTCACTTTTCGCTACCCGGGAGCGTCCAGGGCTTCATGACGGGCGTCTCAATGCCAGGGTCGCTGGCAAAGGTTGGCCATGGCCAAATTGATGGCGTTGGCGCTTTGAAGATCGACGTCGAGTTGGGCGAGTCAGGGGTCGACGTCTTCACAGATACCTTTACCCCTCTGGAAGTGCTCACCGTCGATCGAAACTACGAAATGATGGCCTCGCCCCTCATCTACCCAGGGCAAAGGCTGAAAGTCGTCGTGGGTGTCGGCGCCCGCGGCTCGGGATACGTCTTGGTAAAGCTCCGTGTCAAGGCCTACGACTTTAACGACACTCTTTTTACAACCGACAGCGGCGGGGCCTTGATTTTCGAGCTCGGCGCTCAGGAACCCGGCACCATCCTGGAGTGGACCGTCCCAGAATTCCTGGCCAACAAGCCAATCCAGCAGGTGGGCATAGCCATCGTCCCCTTATGCGGCACCACAGACAGCGACGCCGCCACGCCATGCCGCGGCACCATCTGGCTCCACAGCCTGGGATGGGACATCGCCGCACCGCGCATGGAGCTGCGACGGCCGTCCCGGGACCTGGCCACCGGCTCTTTCGACATGTGGGAGCGGGCCTGGGTCGGGTCCATGGACAAGGTGCACAAGTCGCTGGGCCGGCCCTTCTTCATGGCCCACGACAGCGGCGAGGGGCTGCTGTACCAGGGCACGCGCGACTGGACCGACTACACGGCGGCTATTGACAACTTCAGCATCGGCCTCGCCGCCGGGCCCATGGGCGTCGCCATCAGGGTCCAGGGCATGAACAGGTACTACGCCCTCGTGCTGCGCGGGTCCGAGCCCAAGCCCGACGGCGACGCCTCTTCTGTGTCGAGAGAGGTGGCCATCATCAAGGCTAGAGACGCCGAGCGGACCGTGCTCGCCATGCAAAGGTTTGACTGGGAGCTGGATGCGGCGTACAACCTTAGCATCAGTGCCGTGGGCAGTCGGATGGTTGGTAGCGTCTCTAGAGATGGAAATGCCGATAGGGTTGTGTTGATAGAAGCAGTTGACGAGGCACCCTGGAGGGACACAAACTACGGGTGCGAGTTCAGGGGCGGCGGCGCGGGTTTTGTCGTCACAGGCGGTGCCGTGTCTGCCGACTGCTTGCGCATCACTCCAGCGGCCAGGCAAGACGCGCACCAGTGAGAGCATAAGCCCGAGAGTCGGCAGCTAGAGTCTGGTTTGGCTACTCTGTCAATGCACACGAAGAAACGAGATTGCACCAGACTCATGCCCCAGCACAACAAGCTCCCCAAAGTTGGCCACACAGCGCGCATGATACTCCTCCGGGAGCCAAACCGCCTTCTCCCTTTCCCGCTGCACCCAGTCATGACTGACGAAGAGGGGTAGACGATGGAAGTAATTGGCGAGGGAGGACGCCGACGAGGAAGCGGATCGACCTGGAACCGCCAACGCCCCCCTGTCCGTCTCGAGGTATCTACCGCAAGACGAAAAGGACACGGTGCGGACTACTATACCCGCATCCATCACTTCCTCTGACCCGGTCTTGGCGTCCCAGAACTTGATCCTCCCGTCTACGGCGCAGTAGGCGACCACTTGGCCATCGGGTGAGAAGGCACTGCACGTCATGGCGTGCCCGCCCATCCCGAGGACTTCGCGCGTCTCGTGCCGGGCCACATCCCAGACCCGAGTGCTTGCGTCCTCCGAGCTGGACACGAGCTGCGTCCCGTCAGGCGAGAAGGCAACAGAGTTCACCGGTCCCGTGTGGCCCGCGAGCAACGCCACTGGCTCTGCCGTGCGCGCATTCCAGATGATGACATTGGCATCTGCAGAGCATGACGCCAGTGTCCGGCTGTCCCTCGAAAAGGCCATGTCACCGACCGGGAGCCTGTGGCGCTCCAGCGTAGCCAAAGCCGCCCCAGTGTCCGGGCTCCACAGTCGAATCGAGTTATCGGCCGCCAACGACGCAAGCATTCGATTGTCCGGCGAGAATACTGTGAGCTGAACCTCATCGGTATGGCCTTCGAGAGTGTGGTGTGCCGATCTCGAATGTGCGCTCCACAGCCTGATCGTCTTGTCGCTCGACGCTGATGCAATAAGCAGTCCGTCTGGGGAGAAGGTGAGGTGCTCGATCGCAGCCGAATGGCCAGTCAAACTCCAATGCTCAGACAGCTCCTCCACCAGCCACAACTTGACTGTACCGTCATGTGAAGCCGTAGCAAGGAACCCTCCGTCCGGCGAGAAGACGGCGCACGTTACCGCTTCGGAATGCCCCTTGAACTCGCCCTTGGCCAGTATGGCCGAGTCTTGCATCTTGATCATGGTGGAAGGGAGGGCAATGTCGCTGGTGCTCTCCAGAATTGTGAAGCCTGCAAGCTCTATCACGGGCGACGGCGCCCGGTCGTGAAACTGCTCGATCATCAAAAACCCATTGTCGTCATCGTCCAAGTCTTGAAAGTCCTCCAATTGGCCTTGCGGCTTCCAAGAATCCACGTCCCAGAGCCAGACCTCGTCGTTGAAGCACCCAGACGCCAGGGCTTGGCGGTTGGGAGAAAATAATACGGCGTTGACGCCGCTTGTGTGGCCTCGGAGGGTGTGCAGGGGGGCTCCGGTAGCGGCGTCCCACACCCGGATGGTCTTATCATCGCCACCAGAGACGATAAGTCGATCGTCCGGCGAGAAAGTGACGGCCATGATCTTTTTGGTGTGCCCCCTCATCATCAATATCTCGCTCCATCTTGCCACATTCCAGACCCTTACCGTCAGGTCGTCGGAGCCAGACAGGATGTGCTTTCCACCACTCGAGAACCTGACCGAGTTGACGGCGCCCGAATGGCCGTCAAGTATTGCGCGGAGCTCTCCCGAGCCGCCCGACACGTCCCAGACGCGCACCATCTGGTCCACCGAACCCGCCACGATGGATGCCCCATCGGGGGAGAATGTGGCCGAATTCACACAGCCCGCCTGATTGCTGAACTGGCAAAGGTTCCTCCCGCTTTCCGGGTCCCACAGCGCGATGGTTTCGTCCATTGATGCCGACATGAGCAACTTGTTGTCAGGCGAGAAGGCCACAGAGTTGACCCAGCGCTTGTGCGTCTTGAGCATGTGTCGCAGCTCACGTGTCCTGAAATCCCAAACAGCGACGGTGAAGTCGTCCGAACCGGCGGCGATGGTCCTTCCGTCTCGCGAGATGGCGACAGAACTGATCTTGTCCGACGGGCCTTCGAATTTGCACGCCACAGCTTTTGTAGCAACGGTCCAAAGTCTGGTCTCGGAGCCCATCGAGCCCGACGCAATGTAGCGCCCGTCAGTCGTGAACGCCAAGTCATTGACGTAGTTGGACTCGTCTTTTGTGGCTGGGACATCGGCAGCAGCAACCCGGGCGCCCCTGACCCAGGGGTGGAGCTGATTCAAGAGGTGCTCCCGCAGTTCGTTGGGCTGGAGGAAGGCGATTGCAGCGCAGTATATCTGGAGTGGTGCCTGCTTGATGACGTTCAAAAACGTGAATAGCAGTCGCCTGGCATCTCCGACAAAGAGACTCTGACGCTTGTTGCACTCAGGCTGTGACTGTGTCAGGTTTGGAGTCCTGGTAGCAAGAGGTGTCTGAGAAGGTCGTAAACATGGGGCAACTGACGTACCACAAGCAGGGAGTTATATAGGCGAACAGTAGCCGTCATTCCTGCGGTTTTACCCAAAAGGCTGATGGCTTCAACCCAACAAAGGAAGTACTCTCGGAAAAAACAGTCCACTCGATCGTTGTCGCAGAGGCGCTGCCCGCTCATTTGGACGTGCTGAACCCAGTACAGGCATGCGTACTCGAGCACAGGAGGGATGTGCTGCTTAACAATATCTGGGTCGACGTCCTTGGCAAGGGTACCCGGGGACTCGAGGCCGCATATATCTCTCTTGAGCATCTCGGACATGATATCGATGCAGCTGTCAGCGAGGATGGAGTGGGCTTCTCTCCCGTTCACCCAAAAGCTGGGATCGCCGCACCGCTGGTTATCGAGTAGGAAGTCGCGAAATGTAGGGTGGTGGAGTCTGAGAGTTTGAGACGTGCTGCTGGGGATGTGGAAGATGGTGTGCAGGTCGGCGAGGACATCCTTAAACGTTTCGCCAGGGGGCAGCTCGATCAAGCGGCCAAGAGAGTCGATAGAAAGAGGTGATAAGAGAACCACGATGCTCCCGAGGACTCGTTTAAGTACTAGGCAAACTTCATCCTTCTCTGTCGGGCTGCTGTCCTGCGCAATGGCGTTTTGCAGCACCGTCGTGTATATCTGGTCGAGCTGCTCTTCCGGGCCCGCTTTGCCAGAGCGATGTTCATTGATGAGCTTCTCTATTCGTCGCGCCGCGAGACGCTTTCCTCCCTCGATGAAACGGCAGGCAGTCGATGCCCAGATGAAGAGGCCGCAAGAGCACTCGACCAGGCGCTCGATGGTCTCCATTCCAGGCCAGTCGTCCCCGTAGTCCCGCCCCTCCCTGATGTTAGAGAAGCGGGACTTGAAGAACTGAGTGAGATCTCGGTCGATCAGCGTCTTGGATATTTCGTGAAGCACAAAAACTTGGCGCTCGGTCACCGGTCTTTTGGAAAAGGCGGAGCGGACCGAAATCTCGGGGCGGCTCGTGATCAGTATACGCAGCCTGACGGATTCGAGTAGGCGGGCCGTGGCCAAGATATTCAAGACTACCTCGATGCTAGTGTCGCTACCACACTCATCCAGGGCGTCGATTACCATGACAATCTTTCGCGGAGCCGGGTAGCTGCTGAGCTTCGAAAGAGGCCCTCTAATCAGCGTCTCCCACTGGTACCGCAGGGAGCGCTGTGCAATGTCCGGCTGTTGTGATACAGCCTCGGATATGTAGCGCCTTGCTGAGGCAGCGCTCGCCGCCAGCTGCCGAGCAAGGGTTGTGAACAGCCGATCGGCATTGCCCACCTCGCCGCCACCCTTGGAGAAGAAGAAGCTTGCGCCGAGTTCACCCTGGTCGTGGTAGATATTGGCGATGGTGCGAGCGACGGTGGACTTGCCCGTGCCGGCCATGCCACTCAACCAGTAAATGCAGCGGTCGTCAGTGCGATCGTCGGCCCACTGCTGGATGCCGTGGAGAAGATCTGTTCTCGTGGTGGGCAGACAAAGAGGCTCGGACTCGTTCTTCTTGGAGTTGAAGGGAGCATCGGTGGCGACTGGAAGCGACTCCAGTGCCGGGTCAAGTCGGGGTCCGATCTTGTTGAGTTTTTTCTGCAGCCGTAGAAACGCGTTATGACCCTCGCCGTATCTGAGCGACATGGACACGTCGAAGATGCCAAGAAGGCAATACGCTTTGTCCTCTGGGCGTTTGGTTTGGCGGTTTTCTGTCCAAGAGAGGCGATCCGAGACGGTAAAGTCGCCGAGAGGGTGACCTTTCAGGGTGTGGTGCGGGATGCGAGTGATCTCATGGATGGTGTGCTCGAGTGACTTCTTGTCGCCGAACTGGATGCCCTCGACGGAAAAGAAGCCCACAGATGCAGGCGCCAGGAGCTCTTGGAGGGTCCATCCGCGGGTGAACCACCGACTGCGACGAAATTCGGCTTCCCATGGCGGCGGAGAGCCCTTTCTCCCAGCTCGCGTACGGGCTCCGTCGCCGACGAAAACATCGGTCAGAAACGCATAACACTATGTAGCGTCGCGGTACCAAGTAAACATGGACGCCAGTGACTCCTGAAGCTCCGGGCTGTTCTCCTTATTGATACAGCAGGTATCAACCCAGAAGTACTCCAGCCCGTCCTTGGCCGCCTGCTCTCCGCAAAACTGGATCTTGGAGAATCCAGGCTTGCTCTTGGCGGCATTGGGAACTTGGAGATCCGTGAAAATGACTTCATCCTCGTTGTTGGCGAGCCAGGTGTGCGATAGGATGGCGTACTCAGGGGGGCGGTCGTCGCCGATAAACTCGCGGGTCAATTCGTACTCGCCGCGGGCTTTGCGATGGAGAAGCCGCATTGCGATTGGCGCTGGGGATAGCAAGCGAGGTCCTAGGTTTCATCAAGCCCTAGTTGTGGTGGACGGCGTGTGATGGCTACTGGGCGTAGATAATCTAGACGGGGTCGGTGGCAGTTTCATGAATGGGGGTAGAGGAAGACCGGACTCCTCGCAAGTGGCAAAGCCGCTCACTGGGAATGGATGGTGCGGAGCGGGGTTCCATGCAGCTCGTGCTGTTCCCAGCACAGGGTTCGTGTTGGGACAAAAGAAAATGGAAGGAGTGCCTGAGCATTAAGAGCTCCCGCGCCCCTTACGTGCACGAGAAAATAGTGAAGCGAAAGTGCACTTTTGGTACGTGTCGCACCTTCCGTATCTTGACTGGTAAGCCGCCTGCATACCTCATACATTCATATTACCAAACCATCCACACCACGAGCACCTGTCGCCTTCTCTCTATTGGACCGGCGATGTCTACATGTGGTTGGATCAATCATGGGATGGATGGGTGGGGGATCTACCACGCCTTCGTACAAAACCCAACACTCCCCCTCTTCCTGTCAGCCGGAAATGCACTTCCTTTCACCGCCGTCGTCACCGACACCAATCGCAATGCCAGACATGGTGGCACAAACGAAGCCACTGCATGCTTTGACCGCCACCGAGGCTTTGGCTCTGCTTCAGGTCAGCAGCGTCTCCATAAAAGACTATGCGCTCTATCTCCTAGCCCGGGTGCAAGAGAGGGAGGCGACTGTCAAAGCCTGGGCATACTTGGGTGGGAAGAGGACCGTCTCCTTCTGAGCACCTAGTACAATATCTAGCCGCTGACCTGCTTGGGCCAGATCCAAAGCTTGTCCTGGAACAAGCGAGGTCGCTCGACCGTATCTCGCCCGACAGGCGAGGCCCTTTACATGGAGTGGCCGTTGGGATCAAGGACATTATGAACACAAAGGGTGCCCAGATGTCTACATGGCTATATTCGTGGCCTTGGTAAGACACTACTGACCGCGCCCACTGCTGTCCGTTAGACATGCCTACCGAGTTCGGCTCCCCAATTTATAAAGGAAACAGACCCTTATTCGATGCATCAGCTGTGTCAATATTACGAACTGCCGGTGCCCTCATCTTTGGTTCGCTCATTATCCACCTGCCGATCGCATATCGAACAGCGTTGTCCTAACCACTGTACCCAGGCAAGACACGAACCTCGGAGTTTGCCGTCGCCAACTGCGGACCTCCAACAACGAATCCCCATGACCCAGCTCGTACTCCAGGCGGCTCGTCATGCGGCTCAGCCGCGGCGGTAGCAGACCTACATGTGCCCCTATGTCTCGGAGTTCAAACCGGTGGCAGTGTCATTCGGCCTGCGTCCTTCACAGGGGTTTTCGCCATGAAGCCGACCCACAACGCGGTGTCTCTTGAGGGCTCCAAACCGTGCTCGCCCACCTTTGACACCATCAGCTTTTTCGCCCGCAGTGTCCAAGACTTGCAGCTAGTGGCAGATGTCTTTGCTCTCGGAAGTCATGACGTCCCTGAGAAGATAGAAGTTGACAAGATGTCGATCGCTTTGATCAAAACGCCCATGTGGGCTCAGGCAGGGCCAGGAACCGTGGTTGCGATGGAAGAAGCCACTTCGATCCTCGAAAAAGAGGGAGCCACAGTTCAACAAGTCCCTCTACCGGACGCCATCTCCCAAACCGCAGCGCTCAAGCGGATGCTGAAAGTTATCATCAGCGGCGAGGCACGGGTAACGTTCCTCAAGGAATACCGGATGGATGGTGGGAATTTATGCGAGGAAATCCGGAACCTCGTCGAGAACACATCAAACACCACGGCCAAGGAACAACAAGAAGCTTCCGATGCGCTGGCCCGTATCCGGCCGCTAGTAGACAAGCTAGCTGTCGGCTACACGGCAATTCCCGCGCCCAGTGCGCCCGATGAAGCTCCCCTTGGGCTTAAGGACATGGGCAGTCCAGCCTTCAACACTATTTGGACAGCATGTGACCCACGCTGAGCCTCCCATTTCAGACCCAGCCCGGATTGAACTGACCAAACTCTCATAGGGACTCCACACGCCGGTCATCAACATACCCGCATTTGCTGGTGGCAATGGGATGCCAATTGGAGTGTCACTAATATCCGCGAGACATCACGATCAACATCTCCTAAAGATTGCCAAAGCTCTGACAGAGCCGCTGATGACGGGGAGAATGTGTAGTTCCCCTGATAGCGATAACTAGATAAAACCACAAAGTTCTCGAATACAACCAGTACAAACGATCATATACCCTATCAATACTCTATCGAGTCATCCTCCTGCTCTCCATCTGCGAGTCCCCGTCATGCTTGTTCCTGAGTCTCGCGTTCCTAAAGATTGTCCCGTCTCAGTATTTCCCGTTCCAGATCCTCGCCTTCCAGCCCCAGAGCCTCAGCGAGATCCCCCCTGTACTTGGCTTCGTACGCCCGCGATGAAGCTGCAGCCTTATCCTCCGCAGTCGGAAAATCGACCAAGTTGTGGACATCTCTCAGCCTTAGGTCAGTTGCATTCGGAGGTGGGAGCTTCTTGCGCTCCCAGCTGTGCCTAAAGATGCCAGTTTCCATGATGTGCTCTTCTGGATCAACCCGACTCAAATTCTCCATTCCGGGCAATATGGGCAAAGGCGTGGTCTCCTGAGGCTCAGTGGCGAGAAGAAAGTCCAGTAGCTTCTGCGTCTGGTCAGGACGGAGTTTGCAGATCCTGTAAGTGACGCCAACACGGCTTGGATGCCAGTACACCGCGCCCGGCTCGCCCCCTTCGGTCTCAGGTCGGCGGTCGAAGAGGGCAACGCCACCCAAAATCTGGTTCTCGGCCCAAAATCCGACCATGTCTGCTGCTCCCTCTGGGTACTGCTCAAAATCCACATACCACAGATGATACATGAGCGTTGGGAGGGGTCCGTTCAGGTGCTTATCCCAGTACCTCCAGTCGTCTTTTGGCGGTACCCATTCAATGACACCATCTTCTTTGTGCAAGCTCGTGTCAAGATTAAAAAGAATGACGGCGATCTGGTGGACTGCCAGGGCGACCAGCTCGATCAGCCGTGTGTTGAAAGCCTTCGACCCCAGGCCCGCAGCCTGGTATGCAAGGAGTACCTGAGGGGTGCAGGTTCATCTTACGCTGCTGTCGAATTTCAGGATTTCGGGCTGGAAGGCGTCACGGAACTCATGCACCTTCTCCAGCACGCCTAGGCAGAGGTCGCTGTGACAGGTCCGGATCGGGTGCTTGATCGGGAGGTCGCTGGCTCTGGGCCCCCTAAGGGCTTCTCTCAGCGGCAGGCCGTCCACGACTTGAGCGTACACTGTTTCGGCAGCCTGTGTGGATATGATGTTGGAAATTGCCCGCTTCAAGGTCTCAAGATGGGGTTCGTCGAGAATCTCAATGGAAAGTTCCCGAGACTTGTCGTAGTCGGGCATGGTTGAGGACTGGGGGTTGAAGGAGAGAGAAGAAGGAATGGACTGCCCGGTTTGTGGAGGATATGTGGGTTTTCCTATTTCGTGTCCCGTTCTTAAATATCACCCTTCATTTTTGTACTTATCAACTCCCATGGTCGTTCAATGGACATGCTGTTTACGCTCCGTCCACTCTGATTGCTGGTGCAAGTGGCCAAAAAAGGAAATTCTTGATCCACAGATTTCTCGCCGTGCAAAGCACGGTGCCGCTGCGACTCGCATTCTACAGACCTCATAGATGACAAAACATCCCCGCCGCCTACATGCAAGATGGCAACATCGGTTAGTGGTTATTCCGTTGGCCTGCTATTCAGCATCCTCCCCAGGAGTAGTCACAATAACAAAGCCAATGCCCTCGGGCGCGTGAGTTCGAATCTCACTGTTGTCGTGTACCATCTGCTTTGCTTTTGCTTTTGCTGCGCTTGACTGTGTTTTTTCCCCCTCTCTTTTCAGCAAGTTCCCAAAGCATTTTTTTCCCTGCTTCTTTTTGGGGGTTTGTCGTTGGAGTGGATTTTGCATTTTGAATTCCTGATCAATCAAGGCTGGGGGTTGGCCTGACGGCACTGACGGCACTGACGCCAGCGCAACCAAAAATGAGGGGCGGCTCTCGAAGTGGGCTGCGCGAACCGCAGACGGGTTTTGTCTGGTGCCAGCATTTGGATTGAGTGGGCGGCGGCTCCAAGCCGACTGGACACGGCCTTCAATGCTTGGAATTGGAATGGGTATTGGATTTGATGGGACTTCAATGTTTACTCTGCACAGCGAGGTCTGCACCATGCACCATGCATTGACGCCCGCTGACCGCCGACTCACGCCCCAAACAAACCAGCCTTAGCCCGACGACTGCCTCGCCCTGCGACCTCAACCTGCTTCCCTCCCAGCCCAGAGCGCCTACAATGACCCCATGGCTTCCATCCAGACCACCTCCATCCTGGCCCGCGCAAGGCCAGGCCGCCTGCATGCCGCCCGCGTGCTCGTGACGCCGTCCGCCGCCAGCTCCAATGCCGCGCCAGCGCCGACCCCAGCGGTCCTGCCCGCGCCGCCCGTCTCAACGGCTGCGCTCTCCGCCGCCGTCCTGGGCAGCTCCAACATCTCGCTCTTTTTGACCAACCTCCGCTTGCTCGACCTCGACCTGCTGCCTGACTGGCCCGACATCAATCCTCTGACGTTTACCAACAAGGACATCGCCCAGGGCCAGAAGAAGCGCATCCAGTCGGTTGAATGGGCTCTCTACCAGCTGTTCGACCTTTGGGACGAGGAAGAAACTCGGGTGGTACGCCTCGTGCCATGTGGCCTGCAACGCCCTAAAACGTTGTGTCCGATTGATGATGCTAACATGACGACGACCACTGCAGAAGCTCCAGCCATTCTTCCCTCCCATGGACCAGGTCCAGTCCATAAACCTCCGTGCCGCCCTGCTACGATGTCTCGAGAACGCCAAAAAGACGGGTGTGCTCGGCCGCGACGCCGTAGTGCGCAAAACCATGCTAGACGAGTGCAAAGGCGAGCGCCTCGAGGAGGTCCTGGCCGTCTTCTCGTCCGCCGTCCTCAAGAAGCTCGCCGCCGAGGCTCACCTCAACGACCCCACCACTGCGCGCGAGACCCCCGCCATCTCCCAGGTTCTCGCCCTGGAGAACCGCGGGTACTCGGTCGACTCGTCGGGCGAGATCGCCACCCTCGTGCTGGCGCATCGCGTCTCCCTGTCACGCCTGCTGCGGGAAAAGGCCGAGGCTCGGCGCCGCTACGGCGAGCTCGCTCAGCTGCTGGACCATAAGGAGAAGGTTATCGCAGAGAGGACCGCCCAGGCCAAGGCTCGATCAGCCGACTCCAAGACCAGGACAGGTGCCAGGCCCATGTCCGAGAACGAGAAACTGGCTCTCTGGCGCGCTGTGCGCAACAACTGGACTGGCAACGAGCGTTGGATGGAGACGTTGCTGTATGGCGACACCCACAGGGACGGTATCCTAACGGCGCCGTTTGACCGCGTGTGGAGGCGGACCCGCACCGGCCGCCTGGCCGAGCTGGAGGAAGATGGCAAAGACAAGGACGGCCAACTCCTGGCCCAGCTGGACGGCCGCGTCCAGGCGCAGAAGGACCGCCTCAAAAAGTGGCAAGACTTTCGCAAAGACATGTTCGGTACCGACACAGCCCGCCAGGACCGCGAGCAGAAGAGGAAATCGCTTGGTCCGGCGGGCCTGGACCCTGCTCCGGCGCAAAAAGGCATCGACTTTGGCTTTGGGGAGCATGAAAGTCTGCGCCTTGGGAGTGCGAACCCGAAGAGCCTATCAGTCAAGGCGCAGGCGCTGAAGCCTGAGTACGTGACGATTGTTGAGGATTTGCGGCAGGAGTTAGACACTATCAGCAAGGGCGCGGCAAACCCGTTCGCCGGGGCGCTGTTGCGTTCTCTCCCAGCTGGGTGGAACAAAGATGCAGACCCGACATGCGCAGATGTGGCTGAAGATAGTGTTCCCGAGCCTGCGGAATTAGAAGAGGAACGTCCTCTGGCGCGGCCCCGAGCCGCTACCCAGGGTAGGGAATGGACGCACAAACGGGCGGAGGAGCCGGAGCCGGAGCCGGAGCAACGCAGCCGCGGAGTTACCCAACCCCTGCGGCGGACGACCAGCACACGCGAGGTCCCGCGAGAACCAAGGAATCAGGACGGGGCCCGTGCGAGACCCGTGTCGCTTGTCCTCGATCATAATACCAGACTACCATCTACAGCAGCCGCTGGGAATAGGACTGCAAGGAACGGGGCTGTTGCTTCCTCGGGAGACCGCAGGAAGAATGTGTCACCAACCAGGGATTCCGTCCAGGAGTATCGGATCCAAGAAGCCGTGCCGGAGCCACGCACGCCGTCCCCTCCAAGGTCACCCCCGCGAAGATTGGCACACCGTCCTGCGCAGCCATCACAACAGCCGATGGCTGATTCACGGGGCCAACAAGATCAGGAGCCAGAGGCGCGCCCTGCACCCTCGCAAACGCAGCAGCTGGCTGACGAGATCCTCGATTGCATGGATAACGCCTCCCCTTCTCCCGAAAAGAAGATTAGGCCACGTCACACGCTGTCGCTCGCCGAGCGCACTCGCATGTCCATGGTCCGCGGCCCCCAGGCTACCGGTCCGGTCGACGCAGACGAGGACGACGAGACCTACAGGCTCCGACTCAAGCGGGCTGACAACAATGCCCGGGAGGAGGCGCTGATCAAAGAAGCAGCCGAGGAGGACGAGGCGGCCGACGACCTGGTGGCGCGGACGCGGCGCAGCATGGCCAACTTTGAGGCCACACGCCAACAGGTGCAGTTGGAGAGGCGCCGCTCCCAGCGCAGGGCGGCGCGCGAGTCGGCGGTCGGGCACCAGCAGCACCGCAGGAACGGCGGCGGAAGCGTGGTGGCCACGATGCCGACCACGGCCGAAGAGAGGCAAGGCGATGGGGAGGGGGAGTCGGTGCTCGTGGACGAGATTATACAGCGGGGACTGGACGAGGATTACGCGGCCGTGTTTATGAGTCGGCCCAAGATCAAGACCAGCCCGATGACGAGCCCAACGAGGCTGTGGGAAGAGTGAGGTGACGGGGTTGGGCCGAGGCCGGTGATGGTCATGTGCGGATACTCCAGGGTTCCAAGAATAGTGCAAACGAATAGGCCATGCTAAAACGAACTTATGAGACATCCGACCTTCCTGTGCTTCGCACCGGTCCGCACATAGCATGCGAAAACAGGAACCAAAGATCGCATCTTGCTGCCTATTCAGCTACAGCTACAATTTTTATATATACAGACCCATCTCGTCGGGGTCGGAGTCGTGCTCCTCGTAGCGGATACCCGCCGACATTCCCACATCCACACACTCCCCCCCTCACCACCCCTGCTTGGCCAACTCCCTGACGCGGTTGACGGTGTGGCGGAAGCTGTACTTGAAGCGGGCGCGCCACCTCTCCATCTTGAGGCGCTTGCGCTTAATGCCGGGCCGCTCGTGGAAGCGCTGCAGGCGCACGTCCTTGGGCATCTTGTTGTAGCGCACCGACATGGACAGCAGCGCAAAGGCGCGGGCCGGGTCGACGCGGGCGTTGACGGGCACCTCGCGACCCAGCGACGGCACCAGGCGGCGGCGCTCGCGCTCCTCGGGCGGGCCCATGAAGTCGTTGACGCTGAAGTAGGCGCCCGGCGCGCGTGTCATGACGTTGTTGGAGACGTACGCGCTCAAGGGGTTGGAGCCCGTGTCCCGCGGCAGGCTGAGCCGGTCCATGACCGTTCTCGTACCCCCGCCGATGGTGCCGCCGCCCGACGAGGCAGTGGGTGACTTGCGCCGCGCCCAGGATGGGGTGTTGTATACTCCTGGGGTCGTCTCGGAGGGGTCGGGCTTTCCGGGCGGCAACCATGAGGGCGTATCTGTTGCCTCGCGGGCGGGTGTCTGCGTGGGGGTGCCCGGGGCGGCGGCGGCGGCGGCTGCTGTGGACTGGTGGCGTATGGCGGAGAGGAAGGGCGTGTGATGGCGCGGGGCCAGCAGGGCGGCTGGCGAGGCTGTGCGGGAAAAGGCCGCCAGGCGCAGGACGCCCTGGACGGCGTGCCTGACCTCCATGGTCTGATGAAGGAGGCGGACTTGTCGTCAGCGTGGGGCAATGAAATGAAAGTGCCGTCAGGACAGCTCACGGTAGGGTAGGCTCAGCCGGCCCGGACTGATTGGTGTAGATGTGTCTGGTCGGCTCGGGTTTCGCTTGTAGACAGTATCTTGCCTAAGCTTCCTTGGTCTGCGGGACGCTGGAGGATGGGCGCTGCCTTTTCCGTCGTGGTAGCCAAGGCTGGCAAATTCAGATGCTTCGAAAGCCCGCAATTGGAGGCTCTGCACGGGCCACGGCACGGCAATCGAGAAATGGATGGCTGCCGCCGCACGTGACGCCCTGCCGATGGGTGTGTGGGGTTTGGCCAATGGCCCCACTGGCAGTGGAAGCGAAGCTGGTCGGAGCTGGCGCTTCCCGTCGCGTTTCCAGACTCTGCGCCGCCCGCGAATTTTGCTCGTCAATCGAGGCTGCGGACAAGCGACGCCGACCACCACAGCCGTCGTCCACGCTGCCACCTCAAGGCGCATCAACAGTATTCAATAGCGTCTGCAGTGCCACAAGGCGCCACCATGTCTGGCTACAGTCCCTACGGCGGAAGTACGACCAACCCCGACCAAGACTGACCCCCTCGTCCAGAAGCTGCCATCGCGCTACAGGCGGACAGCCGGCTAACCTTTGCCTAACCTCCGTTCTAGGGCCGCCGCCGCACTATGCCCTTCCCAACTACCCTGGATTCCCACCGGTTCAGGGAGCTGGAGGACCTCCGGGAATGATCCCGCCGCCAGGTCTAGGTATGCACCAGAGCAGCATACTCCCGCTTCTTCCACCTTGGGCGCACTTGCTGACCACTCCCAGGCCCACCGCCAGGCATGTCCTCCGCCCCAGGGATGGCGCCCCCTCCAGGCATGCCGCCGCCAAATAACAACCCCCAAGCTAATCGACCGAGCGGCCTGCCCGGTTCCTTTCAGCCGCCCGCGAACCTCCCAAACATCAACTTCAACGCGCCTGTCATTCGGCTCGGTGGACCCAACCTGCCCAACAAGCCCAACGTCCCGGCAGCCGGGGCGGGAGGCGGTCGCGGTTTCAGAGGTGAGCCAGACACGCCCGTGTCCGCTAGCGGCGACCACCGGGCCGGCGATGGCGACCGTGAGCCGCGCGACCGCGATAGGGGAGCCCGCGGCGGAGGCGGTCGCGAGACTCGTCACCCCTACGACCGGGGCCTCGAACAGGCGCGGGCCAACGTGCGCGAGAGCATGCAGAACCTCATATCCCCGACGGTCGAGGATAAGCTGCGCACCGTCTTTGTTCGGAACATTCCCGAGGGAGTTTGCGGTGAGGTTGGTCTCCAGAAGATTCTCAACTCGGTCGGCCGGCTCAAGCGCTGGGACTCGGCCAAGTCGCAGATGGAAGCCACCAAGGGCCACGTGTTTGGATTCGCCCAGTACGAGGATTTCGATGCGCTAGCCACTGCTGTTGAGCTTCTCCGAAATCTAAGGGTCCCCGCCAAAAAACAGGAACCAACCGACGGCGCGGGCGAGCCAGCCGGGGCCAAGGAGGACACGAAGGACCAGCCCATGGAGGATGTCAAGAAAGAGGCCAACGGCGAGCAGCAGAACGGGGACGACGCCGACAATGAGAAGGCCGCCGACGAGCAGCCCGCCGAAGAGGACCTGTACCCGGGCATCGACAAGGTGGTGCTGCGTGTGACGGTCGACGAAGCCACGATTAAATCCTTGGACCATCACCGCTCCACACTGGGAGATGACGGCCAGGCAAAGGCAAAGGCCAACCTCGAGTCGGCGCGCGCCAGGCTGAAGGAGGTGGTGCATGACCTGTTCAGGCCGAGCGTCAAGGCCGCCAAGGACAGCGACGGCGACGTGGCCATGAGGGATGCTGCCGCGTCGGGAGATGTCGAGGTCATTAGTATTCCGCTTGCCCAGGATGACGAGCTAGCAGAGATCCCACCCGAGATGCGTGAAGTCGTAGCTGCCGAGATTGCCGCCTTCCGCGAGCGTAGCAACCAGCGCGATCAAGAGCGCCTGAAGCGAGAGGAGGAACTGGAGGAGCAGGAGCGTCAGCGCAGCAACGGCGGCCGTGCCTTGCGTGTGGACTCGCCGCCCGCCGGGTCCAACCAGACACCTATCGGACCCCGCGTGCTCAACGCGCCATCTGGCCCACGGGGCCAGAACGGCACCAGCCGACGCGACGGGCGCGACGGCGTAGCCTTTGTCAACGGCGGTGCCATCAATGGTGACGGGCAGTACTGGAGAGACGATGACGACACAGACGCGAGCGACGAGGAGCTGCATCAACGTGAGCTCTCCAAGCAAAAAGCCGACGACGACAAGCTGTACAACGAGGCAGAGCGCAAGTGGGCCAACCGCGAAAGGGCCCGTCAGGCAGCGCTGGACCGTGAGCAGGAGCGCGACCGAGGCGAGGCGGAGAACGCGGCCAGGAGGAAAACGGAGCAGCTTGAGCGCGATCGTGGCTGGGACGACGAACGGGAGGCCAGTCGCAAGAGCCATCTGTACTATCGTGACAGAGGAGCGTGGGCTCGCAAGCGGGCGCAGGAGCTGGGAGAGGAGCGTACACGCGACGACGCGGACCGGCGTGCTGAGGCCGAGGAGCGGCGGCGCGAGGAGCGGCAGATGGAGCAAGCCAAGGGCATGGCCGACTCGTTCCTTGAGCAGCAGGAGCGCGAAATGCTTCCGGCTGGCGGGGAGACCGTGGCTGGTGGCGCCGACGGGCGACCGGAGAGCGGGGCGCCCGCGGCAGCACCACAGCGCTTCACCATCTCGCTGGGCGCAGCGGCCCAGAAGGCGCAGACGCAACGCGCGGCGCCAGCGCGGCGCACGTTTGCCGAGGTCGAGGGCCTGCTGGACGACGAGGAGGCGGACGGCAAGACGCGACGACAGCTGATCCCCATCAAGTTCGAGCCGCTGTCAGCAGGTCAGATCATGACGGAGGAGGAGGTCCAGAAGGCGGTCCGGTCGCTCGCGCAGGAGATCCCGACGGACAAGGACGGCCTCTGGGCGTGGGAGGTGCAGTGGGACCACATGGAGGAGTCCATCATCCAGGAGAAGCTGCGGCCGTTTGTGGAGAAGAAGGTTGTCGAGTATCTGGGCGTTCAGGAGGAGATCCTGGTCGAGGTAGTGATGGACCACCTGCGCAAGCACGGCAAGCCGGCGGAGCTGGTGGAGGAGCTGGAGGGCGCGCTGGACGAGGACGGCGAGGACCTGGTCAAGAAGCTCTGGCGCATGGTTATTTTCTTCACCGAGAGCGAGAAGCGTGGGTTGCCGGCGTAGAAGACGGCAGCGGCATGACTTGTCGGTTGCTTCCCGGTTGTTGACTTGATACTTGATACCAGCCTTGTTTGTGTGTATGAATAATATCAATCATGTTTTCAGGTTCGCTTGTCGGGTTTTGGTGTTTGAGACAGAAGGTCTCGGGAGTGAGTGCCAAGAGCAAGTGCCCGCCCAATTGGGCTATTAAAGACCCCTGTCACAGCCCGCTCGCTCCTCCCCCGCAAAGGGGTGTGGGCCGCAGCTTCCTTGCAGTTCCTGGGCCGAGTGAGGAAAGAGCCGAGGCTTGTGCAGGCCACGGCGGTTGAAAAGCGGCATCTTCAGAGTTCGGTCCTAACTTTCAACGCCGTCCAGCTGTATCAAACCGTGTGTTGATATCTTAGTATACCAACACCTTATAAATACATACCTCATACACACACTTCTCCAGGTGCACACCAGTCACCAGCCTGCACTCGCCAGACCGTAAGCCATGGTCTCCCCAAGCCTCCCCAAGCAGCTGTCGACGGCACCGCCCGAGGTCGCCAACGTCATGGTGTCGTTCCCAGACGCGCACGTCATGCTTGTGACGCTCAACCGGCCAAAGCAGCTCAACGCCATCGCTACACCCCAACACGCCGCCCTCGCCGGGCTCTGGCGCTGGTACGACGACGAGCCGTGGCTGCGGTGCGCGGTGCTGACGGGTTCGGGCCGCGCCTTTTGCGCCGGCGCCGACCTGCGCGAGTGGAACGGCAACCACCAGGCCACCAGCACCGACGACAAGGGGCAGCAGCCCCCGAGCGGCAGCCCCGTCGCGGCCGGCGGCTTCGGCGGCATGGCCAACCGCGCCGGCAAGAAGCCCATCGTGCTGGCGGTCAACGGGCTGGCCTTTGGCGGCGGCATGGAGATGGTGATCAACGCCGACATGGTCGTGGCGGCGCCCGACGCGCGCTTCGGCCTGCCCGAGGTCGGCAAGGGCGTCATCGCGCTGGCGGGCGCGCTCCCGCGGCTGACGCGCGTCGTGGGCCGCCAGCGCGCGGCCGAGATGGCGCTGCTGGGCCGCACGTCGTACTCGGCCGACCAGATGCGCGACTGGGGGCTCGTCAACTTTGTGGCCGCCGACGCGGTGGCGGAGGCGTTGCGCGTCGCGGCCGAGCTGGCGGCCAACTCGCCCGACGCCGTCATCGTCAGCCGCGAGGGCCTGCGGCTCGGCTGGGAGGGCGTGGGGCCCGAGCAGGCGGTCGAGATGCTGGCGCGGGGCATGTACGGCCGCATCGACGGCGGCGAGAACATGCAGGAGGGCGTGCGGAGCTTTGTGGAGAGGCGGAAGCCCGTGTGGAAGGACAGCAAGCTGTAGTTGGGGAGAGCATTCCTTGCGCTATCACTTGTAACCTCGAGGCACCGGTACGCCCCCAAGCTGGGCGGGATCATCATTCACTAGCTAATCCGTCAAGCATTTACTCGTATCAAAACAGAAAGAAAAAAAAAAGAAAAAAAGGAAAAAGGAAAAACTCTCCAACTCATACACCAGCCCACCCACCCCCTACTGCGCCCAGAAGCCATAATGAAACTCGTCATCCTTGTCGTCCTGCTTGCATTCCTGCTTGCGGTTGTACTCGTCCATGATGGTGACCCACTGGGCCGTCTCCTCTTCCAGCGTCGGGGCCGGGCCGGGCCCCTCCCTACCGCCGTCGATCTGGCGGACCGCGGCGGCCATGTAGTCGAGCTGGCGGCACACGGCGCGCACGTTGGCCAGGTAGCCGCGCAGCAGCCGCGTCGGGTCCCTGCTGGCGCCGGGGCCCAGCGCCCACCACGGCAGCCGCCCCGCGCCGTCCTCGAGCCCGCGCCCGCGCCGCTCGAGTATGTACTCGACGCGCCGCAGGCACTCGTGCGCCTGCGCCACCTCGAGGCCCACGTCCAGCCGCACCTCGTCGTGCCCGGCCAGGAACGCGGTCGGGGCCACGTCGCGGTCCGCGCCGAAGCGGAAGATGGGCATGCGGAGGCGCGCCAGGGCCGCGGTCCCCCGCACGTCGGCGGCCGCGTCGTAGGCCTCGGGCGACCACCACTCGTTGTTGGCGCCGGCGTACGAGGTTTCGAACTCGCGGAGCCGGGTCAGGTCCTCGATCTCGAGCATGAGGTTGAACAAGACGTTGGACGGCTGCGCGTGCGCCGGGTAGGGCATGAGGCCCGAGACGTCGACGCCCCAGTCGGGGAAGATGTACTGGAGCCTAGAGGGCATGTTGGGATATGTTGGCGCTGTTTATTACTATAGGGTTGGGTTGGGTTTCTGTCAGTCCCAGATACTCTCTTTCCGACTCCATCTGGTCGTTTCAAGGGGTTATTTATTCATCTCACCGAATGCTATGGACAAAGAATTTACGGACTGGCCGACGCCTCCATGGCTGGAGACTAATCCCTTGACAAAGAACGCTACCACTCACATGTCACTTTCCTCAACTCTCTTACTCGTCAGATTTCCGGAAGCAGGTGTGATATCTTTGTTCCAAGACGTGTTGAAAGAGTCCACATCAAGCCTTTCGCCCGTGGGTCTTGCGTCTACCATCCGTCCAGAGGGTCAAGTTAGCTCCTCCAGCTGGCGGCAGTTCGAAAACTTTTTGGCAATTACTGGTCACGGTGAGATCAAATACTGTTTGTCACTTCATGTCATGGTCATGGAATTCGAAAAGCAAAATGTTTATTGGCTTATGGGGATAACGTACCTGCTAGAACGCCTTTAATGCAAAACCGCGCCTGTAATATGGCAGGAGATATCAAAACAAAGAGGCCGCACCTCCCAATCTGCCAGGAGATATCAAAGCGAACAGATCTCCCTCATTGGGGGCGGAACAGCAAGCAGCTCGGGAACTGGCGCGGATCGAGCGCGCGCTGGGTCCGGTCGATGCGGCCGCGCACAAACGCGTACCGCCCCGTCTGCCTGTGCTCGACGGGGTAGTAGCCACCAGTGCCGGTGCCGCTGCCGCTCCGGTCGAGGCTCCGCAGCAGCAGTTCCTGCCTCAGCCAGGCCCTGACGAGCTCGTCCATCTCGTCGAGCGCCGCCTCGGCCTCGGCGACGAGCCCGACGACGCGCCCGACGGCCGGCCAGAGGAGCTCGTAGCTCTCCTGACGGCCGGCCTCGAGCTCGGCGAGCAGCGCGGGCACGCGCGCCGCGGCGCCGGTGAGCGCCGCCATCTTCTCGATGACGCGCGACGCCCGCCCGGGCTGCGAGTTGATGAAGACGGCGACGCCGGGCTCCTCGGCCCGCGCGACGACGGCGCCGGCCTTGGTCATGGCGTCCTGGATGAAGGAGCGGATGGTGTGGGGCACTGCGGGCTCCGCGGCCGCCGTCGTCGCCGCCGCCACGTCGGCCTTGGCCGAGTCTTCTTTGATAGTGGTGGTGGCGGCGGCGGCGGCGGCGGCGGCGGGGGTGGTGCCGGACTGCTGCGAGCCGGAGGGCATGCCGAGCCCAGCCGCCGGGGACGTGGAGTAGGCGGCGGGCGGTGCCGAGGGTCGGGCAGGCGCGGCGGCGGTGGCGGCGGCCTGCGGCGACGGCGACGGCGACAGCATGTGCTGCGGGGGCGAAGGGAAGGTGGGGGCGAGGTTCGGGAAGCGCGAGCCGCCGTAGCGGCTGTGGAAGTGCTGGTTGTAGCGGCGGTGTGGGGGCACACCGTTGCTGCCGCGGCTGGTGTAGTAGTATCCCGGGGCGTAGCCGCCGCTGGTTAGCCGGTCGGCGGGGGCCTGGGAGCACTCACCTGTGATATGGATGGGCGAGTAGACGGGTTGCTGGCGCTGGCCGGCAGCGGCGTAGAAGCCCGTGTTGTTCGCATGGTACATCGGGTTGTAGATGGCGGCCATAGTGACTGCTGCGATGGGTTCTTGGTTGGTGATCGGTGGTGAGAGACCGGTTGAATCCTTGAAACTGACCGAGACAGCCAAGATGTTGCGATGCGATGTGAGCTAGCTCCAAATGTCGTCGTTGAGGTGAGTGGAGGATAGCGGTGACGAGTTTTATGTCCATCTGGGGAGTTTCCGGAGGAGACTTCCATGGGGCCAGGGGAATATATACACCTCAGCAGTAAAATGTGTGACAAAGAGGCATCAGTTGTTGGTGAGGGCACTGTTGTCCGTTGTTCGCGCCCTTGACAATGGCTTGAGCAGAATGTGAAAGATGTGGACAAAGCATAGTTGGGGTGTCAAAAGGAGAGGAAACAATGAGTCGTCATGGGTATTGGTAAACGCTACAGATGCTAAAGAAACAAAGGCAAACGTGCAAGCAAGCACAAACAAAAACATCATATCCACAACTCGTCATCGACCCTGTTCTCGTCCAGGTACGCCTTGACCTGGTCGTAGTTCTTGCACACGTGTTTGGCGTCCCAGCCGTCGCTGCCCGTCTCGCCGGACGGGAAGGTGGTTGCCTCGCCCTCGAGCGCCGTGTCGCCGCAGCAGAGAATGTTTTGGCGCAGGTACTCGAAGCAGTGGTTGAGGTGCCAGCCGTGGCCCTCAGGCAGCTTGCTGTCGTCGCCGACGGCGTTTGCGGAAAAGGCGTTGACGATGGAGTGCAGGCAGTGCAGCTGGTGCGTCACCGACGATGTGAAGACGGTGGTGCCGTTGTAGTCGAGTAGCGGCCGCGGCAGGTTGTTGTACTGCGACGGCTCGTTGACCTTTACGTAGCCGAGGCCCCCTGGGAAAGACGCTATTAGTTGATGTGCTGGGAAGGGGTGTAGATGTGATTAGAACTTACTGGGGACCATGTCCAGCCACTTTTGCTGCACCGCGTCGGTAAAGAACTCGGACGCGTTCTCGGGCGCGAAGCCAAAGTCGGGAACAAATGTTTTTATCTGTTGCGCGACTGTGTTGGGTGATGATAAGTCAGCTCAAGTCCCAGCTTTTCCCACACTCCCACCAAAGGCCCAAAAAACCACTCACTCTTGGGCGCAAACCCCGTTATGTCCCCGTTGCCCTCGTACTCGCAGAAGCCGTAGCTCTTGGCCCGCCGCTCCATTAGCAGGCCGATGATGAAGAGCAGCAGGATCACGTCAATGATCCAGCGGCACCGCTCAAACGCCTCGACCGTGTCCCACCACGCCGTCCGCCGCCGCCCGCCCTCCTCGTCCTCGGTCCAGCGCCGCCGCTTCTCCGCGTGGCCCATCAGCGACTCGCCCGCGTTCGCCGCGCTGCTTGGGCCGTCGTGGCTGCCCGGCCGCTCCGAGGGGCTGGTGTCGCGGTACTTTTTGCTGGTGGCGCCGCTGCCGCCGGGGCTGCTGCTGGAGGGGCTCATTGTGTCTGTCGGATGCCCGTGTCGCTCGGTCGTGGATGTGGTTTTATCACTGGTTCGTCTCCTCCTTCTCCTGACCTAGCGCTTCAAGCAACTGTCGATGTAGCGATCTGATAACGAAAAAAAAAAAATCTGGGTCGACCATTCGGACCTAGCTCCTGGACGCGAACGAAAGCCCTCTTAAGGCAGAGACCCCCAAGTCGCCGTCAGACGGATGGGCTGATCGACCTGGTGGAGACACGATGGGGAGCCCCCTGCGCGTTTCAGCGGCTCGTGCTACCACCACTAACAAACCCTCCGTGCGGCCCGCAGCCTCTAGCTGGTAGAGCGCCTATCTGAATCGGACGGCGGTCCCGTCCAGGGGTCTCGAACCCCCACCGGCGCGGGGGTGAAACGTCTCAGGACCCCAAAAGCCGACTGATCGGAGGGGATAGCTTAGCCAAGCCCGACCGTTGCACCCGGGCGCCTTGGATCCATTTTAGCCTTGCCTCGAGGTGCAGGCAGGAGTGCCCAGGCAAACAAGTCCCCGATTTGCCCGCTCCGCGGCGCGTCGGAACCCTTCGCGGGCGCGTAGAGTGCGCGGCTGTGTAAGAGCAGCGTCACAATGACTTTGGGGCACGGTTCCAGCCCCTGCTGCATGCTTAATTGGAGACTGGGCCTCAATATGGGACATGGGGCGTGCGGCTCTTGCTGAGCGAACCTTCTTGACAAGGTCGATTCATTACTTCATTACCTGACCCTGTGTTAGTCCGAGACCTTGATGACCACCGACCCCATGCCCTCGGCCTTGCCCCAGTTCCGGTGCGCCTCCCGCACGTCTTCCAGACCCCAGACCTTCCTGATCGGTACCGTTATGTCGCCCGCCGCTACAAGCGCCAGCAGCTTCTCCAAATCGGCCGTGTACGTCTTGGAGTCGCGGCTGATGGCGTAGAAGCGCGTGCTGCGGTGCTCCCACAGCCTGAGGTTGAGGGCCTGCAACCTGGCCATCTCGGCGAGCTGCCTGGCCGTCTCGAGCTTGGCCGACTTGATGACCCGGTCCTTTCCCTCCCCTTGCATCGTCCGCAGGTTCAGCCCGTAGCCGACGAGGACCGAAGGTCGGGACGTGGCGAGGATGCCGTACGACGCGTCCCAGCTCTCGTAGCCGAGCGGGTCCAGCACCGAGTCGACGCCGCCCAGCTCGCGCATGACCGCCACCCATGCCTTGTCCGTGTATACAAAGGGGTGAGCGCCCTGCTCCCGCAGCCGCGCGTGGTTGCGCGCCGACGCCGTGCCGTAGACGGTGGCGCCCCGCTGCAGGCACAGCGTCGTGGCCGCCTGGCCGACGGCGCCGCTGAGCCCGTGCACGAAGACCTTGTGGCCCTGCTGCACTTTTGCGCAGTGCTCAACCAACCCCAGCGCGGTGCACCAGTTGAGCGGCAGCGCGGCTGCGACAGGCAGGTCAATGCCGGCGGGGACGTGAACAAGGTGGCGTTCGTCCACGTTGATGCGCTCGGCGTCGGCGCCGTAGACGGTGAGTGCTGCCACGACATCGCCCGATTTGAAGTCGCGGCGGGCCGACGGACCGGAGCTCAGGACGCGCCCGACCATGGCGTAGCCCGGGGTAAAGGGCGGCGAGGGCTGGGCGGGGTAGGTGCCACGGCCCATGTTGACCTCGGAGCCGGCGAACCCGGCGTAGAGCACGGCGACCTGGACCTCGCTTCGTTTCGGCGGTTGGAGGGGCTCAGAGGTGAGCATGATGCTTTTGTAGGGGTCTGGATCGAACTTGTGTATCATCGCCTTGCGCACGGTGGTGATCTCCTGGACAGGAGCATGGCGTGCTGTTTCTGGCAGCTGAGCCGACATGCTTGTGAATGTGCGCAGTGGCGCGGTTCTACTACTAAGCAATGCAATGCGGCGGATGAGTCTGACTGCTCGTGCCATTACCATTAAGATACAAGTCTGATGGGAGACAAGTTGTGAGGGCCACTATTAAATAGCAGCATCACCGGCCCTTGCTACAAGACACTGAACGCCATCTTGATATTCGCCACCCTGTGTCGCGATACTGTCAAACGACCTGACGAGCTGGAATGTGGCGCGCGCAGGGCCGTGGGGTGATTTGACAGCGCCCAGGCCGGCCAGTCTCTTCTGGTCGACGCCGACGGATGCGGGGGAATTCAGCTCCCTCTGGGCAACACGTGGCTCTGACTGTCGCCTTTGGACAGACGGACTTGGCGGCAGGATAGATGCCCCATGTCTCCGGAAACACAGCCACCCATCCCCCCACCTGACAGGCCATCTACCAGCGGAAAATATGGTCGCGTGTCACCCACCTGCCCGCGTGCCAATCCCTGCGCACACACGTAAATGTGAGGATGGGCAACCGCTCGTCGAAGACATAGCGGCGCCGTTTGAGCCTGGCCCACTGCTCCTCGGTGGTGCCCTCGACCGCGTTCTCGGCCTCGACCTCCTGTGACAGCCGCATGGCCGCCACGAGGGCGCGGCTGTCCAAAAAGCCGTCGCGCTGCGGGTACTCCTCGAGGAGCCGGATGGCGCGCTCGCGCACTGCGGGGTCGCGGCAGGCCAACGCCGTCCGGTACAGACCCAGCGTCGGCCCGTAGTCCATGGTGAAGTTGGCGCCCGCGCGCCCGCGCAACAGCAGCTCGCCCAGCCGACAGTACTCGCGGAAGTCTGGCGTCATGGCCCGCACCGCCGTCAGGTCCGCGAATCCGCGCGATCGAGCCCACATGCGCGAGAGGTGGTACTGGGCCTGGACGTTGGCCGCCTGGAGCATGGCTGATGTCGCGTCGGCCGATGGGACACCATCGCCGCTGGTGAGGGCCGCCTCGTACTCGTGAAGAATGCGCCGGTACAGCGGAGCCCAGGCCGCCCCGAACGAGCCGAGAAGGTCCATATTGAGCTGGTCCCAGTCTAGGTAGCTCTCGCCCTCGAGCGGCGTGGGGCTGTCGCTCGGGCTTTGTGCCGAGGGAGGATCGGGAGAAAACCGGGGGCCGGCCAGGAGGGGGTGACCAGCTTTGTCCAGAGGACCTTCTACAGGACCCTCATCAACTAGGTTGGCATTCTTAGGGATATACTTTTCCTCCCTGGTCGATAGGGGCACGCTGTGCATCTTGATCGTCTGCTCTATCTTGATGAGCCAGTGCGATATGGTGTCCCACTTGCGCCGCGCCTCTGCAATATTGGGAAAAGCGCGACGCGATATGTTGCGCATGACGTAGGCGGTCCTAGATATCGACTGTGGGTGCAGGTCCCTGAAGGATTCTTGGTCTTCCTCAAATTCGACCCGCAGCCCGGCCGCGATACACTGGCAGTCCAGTCGCTGAAACACTTGCAGCACCTCGTCCTGGAGTACATAGGGGTCGGGCGAGGTGCCAAGAACGGGAAGAGGCATCTCTTTCGGTGTTGCCTCGCCGTTCCCATTGCCGGCTGCAGTCTCTGCAGTCTCTGTGGTCTCTGCAGTCACCGCAGTCCCCGTAGCCTCTGCGGACTCTTCCGCCGCAGGAGGAGATGATGCGACCGACTGGGGCGGCGAGGGCAGCATGCCCATCTTGATCAGCTGTTTGACAAAGCACGACTCCACCCACGAGGCCACGACCCGGCCGCCATAGATCAAGTGTCTGAGTGCGGCCGGGCGGTTGCCGTGGATGGTCTCAAAGCACAGGAAGAGGATGCAGGAAAGGACAGTGGCGCGCAGGGCGTCCTCGGCATGGTGGCCGCCCTGCAACAGCATCTGCGTCTGGGCTGCCTGTGCTTGTTCCCGGGTTTGACCAAGGGTTTGGTTTGGGCCCTGGTTGGGGCGACGCTCACTGGCTAGACGCAGGGCCCGGCCGTAATAGACCACAGCGTCCCGGTAGTGGCGTGAGTGGGTAACGAGGGCGCCATTGCTGGCCTGGCTCCAGCATGGCGAGCCCACTCCGGTCCGGGGCGTGCTTCTGGACTGCGGCACCATGGCCATGGCCTGGGACAGGGCGCCAATGGCCATCGAGGCATACCGCAGGGTGGGATCGGTACGGCTTAGCTGGGGGATGGTGCGGGTCCACAGGTCGGAGCCGAACCAGCTGCCGTCCAGTATGTCGGACAGCTGCAGCCAGTGGTCAAAGTATATCTTATCTGGGTCCTGGGCATACATGCCCTGGTGTTCGGTTGGCTGCCAGACCACGACCGAGTGGTCTTTAGTGGCGGTGGATGCGGCTGCTACGTCCTTCTTGGACCGGCGCTGCTTGCCGCCTGTCGCGGCCCCTTCATTTCCAGCCGCTGGGGCCGCGAGGTGCTCGTAGCCCTCGCAGAAGCCCTGCCATTTGACGCAGCGGAGACAAGCCGGCTTGGTCTCGTCGCACTTGACATGCCTCCTCCTATGTGTGGGGACGTGATTGGACGGTTAGCACGGTGGATCGAGGCAGGCCGATAGATGTGGTAGGGGGCATGACGTCGATGGAAGCTGGGTTCGGGGAGGAGGATCGGCCGCATTCGGAAGCAACAATGCGGGAGCGAGGGGTGCGGCATGAGCTGGACTTGGCCCAGACTGGCGGGCAGACTTACTTGCCTAGACACCGTCGCGGGGCGCGGGGCATTCGTTGTCAGCGCCGAGGAAGCTCAGGGTCGTAGGGTCCCCCGTTGTCCCATCTCATATGGGCCATCTAGGGAGGGGAGGGCTTGATGGCACGGCATAGTGTGGATGGAGCCGCGGCAGTCTTGGACTCACATGTTTTGCAGCCGGTCCGGGCCTTTGGCTGGCTGGCCCTGGTGGCGCGCGGGCGCTCGTTCAGGGAAAAGGTCAGGATCTGGGGTTTCGCGGAGCTTGGGTTGGGTCAGCGGGCCCGTCGTGATCTCATGTTTTTGGCTGCGAGCTCGCGCGCGCACATATACGGGTTGCCAAAAGGGGACAAGGGAGGGAGGGGCCGGCCAGGGGCAAATCGGAAATCGCAGTCGCAAACCGCATGCGGTGGGTGGTGCCTGCAGCCTCGGCAACCGCACACGTAGCAGCAGCGCTTCAAAAGCAGCCCACCCCCAGCCCAAACGAAGACCCAAGACGATTCACTTTGCTTTGCGGTTCCATACCTTGCCGACGCCTTGGAAGACGCGCCGCCGCCGCCGCCGCCTCCTCCTCCTCCTCTGCCCCGGCCACCGGCCACCGGCGCTGCGGAGCTGGAGGCCCCGTCGCCTGGCATTGGGGGACTGGAGCGGTTGACGCAGGTCTCAAGAGTGGTGTGGCCGCGATGGTGCCGACAATATCCGCCTTTTTTTTTCGTCTTGTTTTCTCCTCGTCTGCCTCCTAGCTTGGTGCTCGCCGCCGTCAACCCTTGGGAGAAAAGAGGTGGGTGATTGGTGTGGGAGGTGGCACGAATTGGCAGAGCAGGCGGTGGAAGTGAGACGTCGGGCTAGGGAGCGCTGATGACTGAAGCACTAAAGCCGGGAGGATTTCCTTCTAGGCTGGGCTGCGTGTGTGCCTTCCTTGCTGGGTGCCTTCCTTGTCGGGCTTTTGCCGCCAGCTCATTGTTGCCCGTCCAGGAAGGAGCCAACCGCGGACATCTGCTGCCTCGGCGGGTCGGGGATTTTTTATTTATGGATCGACATTCAGGGGCAGCCATCACCTACTCGTACGGGCTAAAAGCGCTTGCAATTTAACGGTCCTCCGGAGTAAAGTGCGGCGGGGCAATTCGACGTTTTTCGGGGCAATTCGACGTTTTTTCTGTAACACTTTTCCCTACCCAAATTAGCTGGAAACCAATGTATCGCCGAAAAGGTATAAGCGCCCATTACTTTTTGCACGGTATACAAAGGAATTAAAAGTAAAAAGCGTGGATTAAATTGAGCAAAAATAAAGCTATTTAAGGCAAATCCGTACCGGTTAAATTAATAACCGGTTTGTAATTTAAATTTACTTTTTTTGTTATCCGTAATTTCCGGTAACGAAATTTCGTATTTTTCCGCAATATATTTGCTTGGAAAAAAACGGCTAAAGCAAAATTAAAACCGTACTTTACTTTTAATAATTTCGTATAACCTTTCGAACCGTACTTTCGTTTTAACAATTATTTGCTAAAGCGTATAAAAAATATTTGGTAAGTTACTAATCAAAA
>NW_008804549.1:141333-152300 GCF_000145635.1 Gaeumannomyces tritici R3-111a-1 | reverse complement strand
GGGGCATTTCGGTAAAATTTGGCTGGAAAACCCAAAAGCGCAAGGCCTAAATTAGCGGGGTTAAAATTACGATGGTTTTTTGGCTGTGCACCGTGCTTACAAAAGTTTGGCTAACTATTACCTTTTTCGGCGATACATTGGTTTTTAGCTAATTTGGCTGGGGAAAAATGTTACAAAAAAACGTCGAATTGCCCCGAAAACGTCGAATTGCCCCGCCGCACTTTACTCCGGAGGACCGTTAAATTGCAGGCGCTTTTAGCCCGCACGAGTAACTGCATTCCCATCATCTGCCTATTTTCCCTCACCACCCCGCTCGGCCATCAGCCAGCTGGCGGCCGGCCCGCGGAAGCGATCCGACAAGCTACCGGGCGCAGCCACCTGAGCCGTCCAATCCATCGTGTTTTCCCGCATGTGTTTCTCGTCATGCCCGCCGACACTTTGGGGCGCGAGGTTGCAGGCGGCCGGCATTGAGGGCTTCCACAACACGCTAGCGGAGGAGTGGCTGACAACGGCACCGAGTCATGTCCATGCGCAGGGGTTGAATTGACAGGCCCATGTTTTGCTAGCCAATTGTTGAGAAGACCATCAGCCATCAGCCAAAGATTATGCGAGGGGAGCCAAAAGAATATTAGAGAGAAGAGAGGCAGGCAAACCAGACGCTAGGTTCGTTCTAAACACACAACCACCAACGCCATACTCTGTACAGACAAAGGATACACTAGTCAAACACATCGGCCGCATAGCGCTTGCTGCGCACCGTCTCGTACCACTCCTGCATCTCCTCCCTGTCCAACTCCACCCCCTCCGACTGGCCCTTGACAACGCCCTGGAAGAAGGCGTGCTTGACCGCCTCGCCCGCCGCCCGCCCCCCGCACACAAACACCTTGGCCCCGGCCTCCCACAGCGACTTTACCTCGCCCGCCTCGCGCCACAACAGCTCCTGCACATGGCGCAGGCCCCGAGCCTCGTCATCGTTGGCCTCGGGCGCCCGGCTGTAGACGCGCCGCACGTCCACCGCCCCGAGCTGCTCCCAGCGGTCCAGCTCGTCGCGGTAGAGGTCGTCGACGGCCGGGTCGCGGCAGCCAAAGAACAGCAGCATGGGCGCCAGCCGCCGGCCCGCGCCCAGCTGTGCCGCCCGCTCCTGCACGAAGCCACGGAACGGCGCCATGCCCGACCCGGCCGCCACGCAGACGACGGGTGTGCGCTCTCCGTCGGCAGGGAGGTGGAACGCCGCATGGGACGGCCGCACCGCCACGTGCACGTGGTCGCCGGGTCCCAGCGACGCCAGGTACGTCGTCGCTATCCCCTGGTGTCTCCTCCCGTCCTCGGCTGTCTCGTCCACGACCGAGTACGTCAGCGTCGCGTGCCGCCCGTCACACAGCGGTGACGACGAGATGGAGTACTGCCGCACCCGTATCGGCGGCAGCAGCGCGAGGAAGGCCCCGAACGGCAGCTCGACGCTCGGGAACCGCTCTAGTAGATCCAGCACGCTAACGCGGCGCGCGCTGACCTCGGCCTGGTATATGTCGCCCGCTAGCTCTAACAGGCGCTCCTTGGTTGTCTCGTCTGCGCCTGCTGCCTCGGCCAGGGCTAGCACGCCGCGCTTGGTGGCGGGCTGGGCGAGCTCGACATACTCGCTCAGCACGCTGTGCGCCGAAACGGCGTGCCCCGTCGGAAGCGTCGTGTGGCCACCGCCCGAACGGATGGTGATGTGCGCGTCGCGCGCGAGCCCAAATCGTCGCATGGCCCGGTCCACACCGGCCGTAGGGTTCAGTGGCAATACGACAAGATAGTCGCCCGCCGTGTACGAGACGCCACTCGGCAGCTGGATCTCTACGTGCCTTTTGGCAGGGGCGCCCGGAGCCGTGAGGAGCTTGGTCGCCGTAACCACGGCCTCGCCCACGTCTTGGCGGAGGCCGGTGGAGCGGGGGTTGGACACTTCAACTGTGAGCTGTGAGCCGGCCACATCGGCCGACTCGAGCGCCGATGCGAGATCCTTGGGCTGGATGTTGTAGCGGGCAGCCAGGGCGGGCCAGAACTTCTCAAACTCCCACGTCTCGAAGTCGAGGAATGTGTTGCCGTCGGCGGCGTCCGTGGCGCCCATGGGCGCCAGGCGCGCACCACCCAGCTCCGCGAGCTTCGTATCGACAAGCGTGGGCACACGGTGGAAGGTGCGGGCCCAGTCGCGGTGGCCACAGCCAAAGACGGCGTAGTTGACGCCCGCCATCTCACCGTCACCCTTGAGGTTCTCCAGCCAAGACACAAAATGCGCCGCGTTGTCGGGCGGCTGGCCCTCGTACGACGCCGTGATGAACACGACAGGGTGGTCGCCCGTCTTGGGCAGCCGCCCGTTGGCGGCGTCCAGGACGTCGATGGCGACGGCGCGGAAACCCTGCACCGCCGCGTCGGCTGCCAACCTGTGGGCGAGAGCCTCGCACGTGCCGCTGTTTGATCCGTAGTAGATGCTCATGGGCTTCATGCCCTCGGCCCCGGCGGGAGTCGGCACGCCGCTGATGGTTGGCATCTGGGACATGGGGCTCGTCGTCAGCTTAGTGGTGCCAACACCGCGCGCGCCGCCGGCCAGGCGGTGCTCCAGCTCCGTAGGCGTCATGCCGTGGCGGAGCATGGCGCGCATGGCGAAGCCGTCGGGCTTGGTTGTCAGCGCCTCCTTGATCTTGAGCTTGTAGTTGGGGTCGTGCGAGACAAAGTTGAAGTTCTGGAACAAAATCGCCATGGCCATAACGGCCTCCTGCCACGCAAAGGCGCGGCCGATGCAGGCCCTCATGCCGTTTCCAAACGGCTTCCAGCAGTTGGGGAACTTGCGCTCGAGGGGCTCGAAGTTCTCGTCGAGCATCCGTTCTGGGATAAACTGTTTGGCGGTCTCGCCCCAGACAACCGGGTCGAGATGTGAGTTTCCGATTACCAGAAATAAGTTGTCGGAGGGCTTGACAAGGTATTTGCCCGCAATGATCTCTTCCTTGAGCGGACGGACGCCGATGCCCGGGATCGTAGGATTCAGTCTTAGGCATTCCTTCAGAGCCTGCACCGGCAGTTAGTACCACACGGGGAGTAGGTCGTCTTGTGAGAAGCAGAAGCAGGCGGTCCACTTACAGCACTGATATACTTGAGCTTCGGAATATGCTCCAGCCGCAGCCGCTCCCTGCCCACGACGCGGTCCACCTCCTCCTGGACCTTGCGGTACGCGTTCGGGCTCCTCAGCAGCTCCACAAACGCAAACGCCAGCATGCCCGAGGTGGTCTCGTGGCCGGCGATGAGAAAGGTGACGAGGTTGTCGATGATGGTCTGCTCGCCCAGTTTGTGGCCCGTCTTGGGGTCGACGCCCTCCATCATGGCCGTCAGCAGGTCCTTGCGCTCGGCCGGGTTCTTCTTGCGGGCCTCGAGCACCTCGCGGGCGGTCCGGCCCAGGGCGGCGCAGTTGCCGGCCCAGGCGCCCTCGGCGCCGGGGGCGAATATGCTGTACATAACCTGGGGGAAGGGCCGGCTGAAACGGTCGCTCGCCTGGCGCAGCCAACTGTTCATGACGGTAATGAAGGGGTGCAGGTCGTCGTGGTAGTACGAGTTGAAGCGGAAGCCCATGGAGCACAGGGCGATGGTGTCGAGCGTCATGCGCGTCAGGTCGTCGGTGGCCGCGATCTGGCTCGACGGCCCGTGGCGCGCCCACTTGAGGGCCAGCTGGGCCGAAACGTCGTACATGTCGTCGAACATGCCCTGGATGGCGACGGGCCCAAAGGCCGGCACCAAGATGCGGTGCGCCGCGCCCCAGACCTCGTCCTTGCCGTTGGCCGTGAAAATGCCGTCCTGCACGCCCTCACGGAGGATGGCGAGCACGTTCCCGCGCGTCGTCTTCTCGAACCGCGTCTCATCGCAGCACTCGTTCACCAGCGCCTGCGTCGAGCAGACTATCTGGGGGTTCCTGCCCGGGATGACCATACGGAATATTTCGCCTGGAAGCGGGCGGTTGAGCAACCGGTTAGCTCAACGTACCGTGTTTGACGAAACGCGGGGTCCTGCTTTGGTAACGATGACGTACCGTGCTTCGCAGCCATCTCGGAGATGGACGCCATAGGGGTGTCGGGATCGAGCAGCGGCACCGACCCGAGCAGAGGGATAGCGCCCAGCGCCGTAGGGATGGGCACCGTCCCATCGGGCCCCTCATCTTTGGAGCCCTTATTCTTGGAGGCTGAGAGAAATGGCATGTTGTGCTGTGGCAGGTGGGTCGTCGCTCTCGGTGTGACAGCGGCTGCTTGAGGAAGAAGGGCGATGGCATGGCGGCTGGGTTGGCGGTGGCAGAGCAGCTTCTTTTATTCCGGCATTTTGTCACCGTGCTCCTTTTGTGGTTCTCTGGCCAAGCCTCACGCCAGGGCCTACTGCCAACGGAGTCGGGCCACTGACCCTCAGCCGTCCCGTCGGCGGAGTCTAGAGTCTAGGGCCATTCCCTTTCAGCGACGGCAGCAGGGCCACCAGCATTACGTGTAGGCTCGGAATTGCTCGCATATTTTAGCGAGACCAGGCTGTTGACAAGCTATCAGGGCTAGCGCTAGACCTAACATAACGCCCCTGTTCGTACCATCGAACCGGTCATTGGACAGCAAACGGAAAGGGCTTTGGATTGAAGGCGCATGGTGTACTTGGCGCGTGGGTGCCGGGACGCTATCATCGTACGTACCCTGGAACCGTTGAAATGGGTCGACCAGACGGGAAGAATAATGGGCCTGAGTCGTGGTTGACGGAGGCACGTGCGTGTCGATGGTCAGCGCTCCGTGTCCGTCGGGCCAACTGGTGTCCGAAGAAGGCGCCGGCGTATCGACGTGGCGGCTGGGCAGGGAGAGTTTGTTGGACCTTGTTCCAGGTTTGGCGTTATGCTGTGCGGTTATGGTTTTAGCCGACACTCTCTCACTGCTGGCCGGAATATTTAGGTAGTGTGTGCTGTCATTTCCCGCCGGGCTTGGAGGCGCAATGCCAAGTTCAGACCATTCCGACCGCAGCGCCTGCAGATTCCCGGGCCCAAGACTCACAACAGCACGGCAGAGCCGAGAAAGCGGAGCGGCCGGTCGACGCCAGATTCGTGCAGGACCGGCGTGCAGATCTCGGCCCCGACTGTCCTGCACGACCGTGTTTGACGTCGATGCGACGTCCGCTTCATGCTTTCTCCACCCCTCCTCACTCTGTCTGGCGGGCGGGAGCAGCGAGAGTGACCTTCACACAGTGCCACTACCTAGGTGCACATTACACATCCCAAGCAGGCCAGACGGTCAGCCCGATGCATAACGGAAACGCGGGCAGCCAATCAGCCGTTGATGATAAGGCACCGCGGCTGCAGGCCTTGGCCTCCACCCTGGGAAGCACCGTGTCGTCGGCGTGGACGGTGGCAGCTCGATTGGAAGAGAGAAGATTGAAACACTCAAGCCCAGTCCGATAGCCTCCAGCCCAGCCATTCGACATTGGTCAATCGAATTGGGTACTTTTTACTTGACGACTTGTCTGTCCTGCCTGTCTTCCCCGCATCGTCTTTTGGCTCAATTTAATTGTCTGCTTTTCCCGATGCGCCCTGCAGGGGCTGGCCGTCAAACCCCAGGCTGGACATTGATGGTCCGTCCCCAGCCCTGCCAGGCAGACACTGCTGCAGGCTGCTGTTGGTGCTCAGCTGCGGGGCTGGTTTTATCTCTGGCTTTCATGTGCAAACAGTCGTTTGTCGCTCTGGGGCCAATCAACTGCCAGGGAGCTGGGTTAAAATCACGCATCTTGATAGGAGAAGAAGTCGTCGTTATTGGAGGGCCTGGCGGTGAACCGGCATTGAATCCGGTTGAGTGGGAGAGTTGGGGGTAGCACAGCACGTTGGCTCTTTTGTGTCTTGTCCATGCCATTCTCGTTTTTTCGTGCGCACTCTTTGTAACTGGCAGCACAGTAGGTACGTACAAGTCTGGTGCTCTATTCCGAAACAGCGTACGTGTTTGCCCCATCATGGAAGGTCCAGTTCATCAAGGCTCGGTCGACATCCCGTCGACATCCCGCGCCTCAGGGTCCCATCTGCAATATTGGCCGGTTCGAGACCGCCCCGCCAGAGATAGCATCCAGACCGGGCGGATCTCTCGTGGTCGTCTGGCCCGGTCTCCCCGCGTGCGTGCCTGCGTGACCTCGGAAACGGTACCTCCAGTCGTTGTCCACGGCCACAAGCGAACACTGTGTCCGTGGCGCTGGCATGGCCCTGCGTCGTGCACAGTGTTGGATCCTGCCTCTGACCTAGCCTTTGATCGCCATTCCAAGACGCCACCGCCATGGTATGGAACAAACCGACGGCACAGTGTGCACCCCCACAGCATCCTTGGGCCGGCTCGGCTGCGGTCATGGATGGCTGAGCACCCCTCTCACATCGTCACTGGCGGGGTGTGCCTGCATCTGGCACCCTCCCGCGGCCAGATAAAAGTCGCGTGGGTTCCCGACTCACGGATCCCTTATCTTTTGTCTTTCTTCCAGCATTGCCTTTTTCTTCCCATTCCTCTCCAACTCTCACCCAAGCAGTCTCATCTTCTACTGCAGTAGAACCAGCAGCATCTAGAATCGCCAGCAATCCCCTCTTCTTTTCCCCAACGCATCGCTATACAAACCGCAATCATGGTCAGTGCCTTTCTCTTCTGCAGCCACCCACCCACCAATCACCAATCGAGCGCCCGTGCTGCACCCATTCCGCCCCTCGCAGCCCCGCACCAGCTGTTGCCGGTGCCGCGCAGCCAACGGGCGGGTCGATTGACATTCGGTTGTATCGGTTGTATCGGTTGCTAACGAGACTTTCTCTGATTGATTCCAGGCTACCAAGAGCGCCAACATTACCTACACGGAGAATCTCCAAAAGTACCTGAGGCTGGACCAGAAGGGTTCCGTCATCGCCGAGTACATCTGGATCGACGCCGAGGGCGGCGTCAGGTCAAAGTCAAGGGCAAGTACACATCGCTCATCTTCCCCACGTCGCTGTTGGTCGTCACGTCACCGTGCATGCCGCCCAGCAACCATCACCATCACGACCCCAAACCCCCCACCACCATGTGATGCCATGGAAGACGGGATCCTCTCTAACTCGACCTCTGCAGACCCTGGAAGGCAAGCAGGGCGGCTTCAAGCCCGACGACCTCCCCACCTGGAACTTTGACGGCTCCTCGACTGGCCAGGCCCCCGGCGACAACTCTGATGTCTACCTCAAGGTTTGTGCATCCATGGTGCCACCCCACCCGCAGCATGTCGGGTAGTATGGGTACATAGTAGCATACTGACGCAATTTCCCCACGCTGCGTGCAGCCTGTCGACGTCTTTCCCGATCCCTTCCGCGGTGGCGAGAACATCCTGGTTTTGGCCGAGTGCTGGAACGCCGATGGCACCCCCAACAAGTTCAACCACAGGCACGAGTGTGCCAAGTTGATGGAGACGCACGCCGAGCACCAGCCGTGGTTCGGCCTGGAGCAAGAATACACCCTCCTGGACCTCAACGACCGCCCGTTCGGATGGCCCGAAAATGGCTTCCCCGCACCCCAGGGCCCTTACTACTGCGGCGTGGGTACCGGCAAAGTTGTGCAGCGCGACATCGTTGAGGCACATTACAAGGCGTGTCTCTTTGCTGGTGTCAAGATCTCGGGTACCAATGCCGAGGTCATGCCCGCCCAGTGGGAGTTCCAAGTTGGCCCATGTGAAGGCATCGAGATGGGCGACCACCTATGGATCGCCCGCTTCCTGCTCCACCGCGTCGCCGAGGAGTTTGGTGCCAAGGTGTCTGTTGACCCTAAGCCCATCCCCGGTGATTGGAACGGCGCCGGTCTGCACAGCAACTTTTCCACCAAGGAAATGCGTGTTGAGGGCGGTATGAAGCATATCGAAGCTGCTATTAAGAAGCTCGAGGGCCGTCACAAGGAGCATATCGCTGTGTACGGCGAAGGCAACGAGAAGAGGTTGACGGGCAGGCACGAGACGGGCGCCATCGATTCCTTTAGCTATGGCGTTGCCAACCGCGGCGCGTCCATCAGGATTCCGCGCGAGTGTGCCGCCAAGGGATACGGCTACTTCGAGGATCGCCGGCCGGCGTCCAACGCAGACCCCTACCAGATCACGGGCATCATCATGGAGACGTGCTTTGGCGAGGCGCAGTAGAGGGTCTAGCAGCTCCTTCTAGTTTTCTTCCACATCTCTGGCGTTTGTTTCCGTTCCCTTTTACAGATTCGACCGTGACACCACCGCAGTCCGGGGTCACTATTAGATCTACATATTTTTGAACCAATACTACCATTCAAGTATATGCTACCAATCCCCTTCATCCGGGTGCTACAGAATTGGTGGGCAACTCGGCTCTTACTGTATGCTCACCTGTTGTGCTGACCTGCCGTGACACCAGTCGTTCCTTTGTCTACGTCATTTGTGGGATGGTGCTGCTTTCGTCTCTTTCTGTGCTGGTTGGCGAGCAGACAAGGGAGAGACTGGGCCCAGTCATCGCCAACGAAGAAAGAGCGACAAAACTGCCTTGCCAAAGTCAGGCCGGACGTGAAAGGGAAAGAGGCGAAACCTCCACGCGTCCTTACTCTACACAGACGAATGATGGGCAGAGGCGCAAGCCTGGCTGACGTAGCACGCGACCTCATAGGCTTCCTCATGGTCTTTTTTTTCTCTGGCCCGCCAGCCCCTGTCGGGCACATCCGCAGGTCCGGGCTTTCCCTTTTGGTCAGGCGATCGACCGGCAGTTGATGGCGCGCCCGCCAAGGGCACCGGGTACGTCAACGCCAAGGTCGGAAGTGACGATTGAAATGTCAGAGGAGGTGCTGAAACACGATGCAAGGGGCAGGACCACAGAGAAGCAGCTTGGCGTTGTGTAAAAGCTGAATGCGGCGGCCCAATCACTTTATGTTTCCCGTCTGCCGTCAAGGGTGCCACTGCCCTTTCCCACCCGCTTTTTGTGGCTGAGCATTGGTGACGATGCCATGTCGTGCCAGGGATGGCCCCCGTTCAAAGTTTGAAATCAAGGCCGCAATTTTTCTGGAAGCCGGGCCTTTTTTTTTTCTTTCTCGGCCCAGACACGACGACAGCTGCTGGCGATGTAGCCAGCCTTGCGGGACGACGCGTGGAGTTGCGCCTCGTTCGCTGATACCGTGGACAGACACTTGGGCGTCCATCAGACATCGCGAACGCCCAAGGACCCGTGCCAAGGATGGGCTTCTTTGTTGTTATTCTCTCCTCTTCTTCGACATTCCACAGTGAATGAATCGGATGGGATCTTCTCGGTAGAGGACGATGGCCCCTTTCATGCACGCAGCGATGGCCCCTGCATCTGATTTTCGTCGGCCCCCTCCACCGCCACTTCTTGACTCTCACGGGGCTACATCGATCGACAACGCGGGGCGCGCGGCGATCGCCAGCCAGAAAGGGTTACGCGTTTGCAAAGTGCCGGTCAGCCAAGGCGTCGATTGACTGGAGAGCCGGAGAGACTGGGGAGAGAAGGCCAGGACAGCCCGAGAAAGAAGCTTCTGTTTAACGTAACGAAGGCCAGCGCATAGAGGTTCCCATCATGCCCCCCCTTTTTTTTTCCCTGTCGCCGCCGTTGCATCTCTCTGCCTCTTCGGGACTTGCCAGCCCTCGAGCAGGGGCGGCGGGTGGCTCGCTGGCGGCGGCCTCCTCCACCCATAGACTTGCTGCCTTGTCGGGCTATCTTTTCAGCATCGCGCTGCCGCCCAATGTCAAGACCACTCAACCACGGCCTGGTGGAGTCTTGGCTGGACTGCCAAGACCACCCGGAGTATTTATGAGGCTTGTCTTCCCCAAGCTCCCGGCCGTCTTGGAGGAGAGAAGATATCGCCAGCCTGACCTTGCTTCCTCTATTGGAGTTCACCTCGTCCCTCCCCGCTGCCCTTTCTGATCACCGTCCATAAGCTTTCAGCATCTCCCAGCCCCGAGACACACAGGCAAAATCCCTAGCCACGATGCACTTCCACAATACTGTCCTTGTCGTCCTGGCCGGCATGGCCCCCCTGCTGGCCCGGGCCGACGACGACCTGGAGCTGAGCCGTGACGACATCCCGCAGCAGTGCCGCGGCATCTGCGAGCCCGTCAAGCAGCTAACCGATATCTGCGACGTCGATGACGACCGCATCAAGGACGACCGCGTCGAGGAGCTGCTCAACCTCCAGTGCGTCTGCACTAACCGCAGCTTCAACGTCGCACGCTTCGCGGCGCTCTGCCAGAGCTGCATGACGCAGAGCAACCCGCGCGACAGGGACGACCTGAAGGGTAAGAAGACGCCGACCCTCCCATGCTGGTAGCAGTTGTAGTTTGTATCGTGGCTGTCGGCCTAACACGTGCTCTTCTCTCCAGACATCGACAAGATCATGCGCAAGTGCGGCTTCGCGGCCCAGAACTACTCGCCCAGCCAGTCCAACGACGCAAACGGCATCAACGTGTCGGCCGTCAAGCCCACGGCCGCCGGTCAGCTGACGACGACGTACGTGCCCGGCTCGGCCGCCACCCCGCCGCCCGCCAGCGGCACCACTGGCGGCGGAAAACCTACAACCACCGGCCCCGCGAGCGGCAGCGGCGGCCGGCAGTCGTCCGCGACGCCGGGGTCGGCGACGGCCGCGGGTGGCAACGGCAACCCCATCCCCGGTAGCGCGACGTCGGCTGCCATCCCCGTGATTGGCATGGCTATCGCGGCCGTTCTTGGGTCCGTGCTCATGCTGTGAGTGGGGACGCTCGGATGTGGATACGACGCATGACGATGGCTTAGTGTTTCTACTGGGTGGTTTTTGATATTTGATACTGTTTGTTTTTGGCGGGAAAGTGATGATAGTAAATAGTGTGTTTAGCTGCAATGCCATCCCTCGTCCTAGTGTTCCTGTAGTGAGTGAGTGTCATTTGATATCCAACCAACAGCCACAGCTTAAGCATCCTTGCCGCCGGCCCGGGGGGGGGGGGGTGGGGGG
>NW_008804549.1:115669-141085 GCF_000145635.1 Gaeumannomyces tritici R3-111a-1 | reverse complement strand
GGGGGGGGGCGTGTCTGAAACCAAAAACAAGGCAATTTTAGCGATCCTGCATTCCCCGCACCAACACGGAACGAGTGCCTCCTCGAGGCGCGCTGGCACATTCAGGGAGCGCGACTCGTCCACCGCCGTGCCATCAGGGCTGCTGCCAGCGCGAGAGCTGAACTTTAACCGTTGCATCCAGCTGCCCGATCTGATGTCTGCCTCCCTTTTTCCACATGAGCCCTTTTTTTTTTCCCTTTCTATTTTAGCGTGTCTGTCGTTGAGTCTCGTGCGCCCTGCTGCTACTTGGGGCAGGCGGGGAAGCTCCAGCAAGCCAAAACCTGTCCCGTGATCACCATCGGCTTGTCGACGTAGGCTGGTCCCTCCCGTCCATCCCATATTGTTTTTTTTTCTCGGCTGCAGCCGACAGCCGCATACGCTTGCCTTCCCGTGACACGTCTGCCGAAACGCAGCCGCATCATGTCCGGATACGGCCTCAGGCCTCGGCGCAGGACCGTCCTTGTGGCCCTGCTGGTGGCGGCCGCCATGGTCTACACGCTGCTGGCCTGGAGGCCGCCGCCGTCCGACGACTTCCTCAGGCTGCAGCGGTTCATGAACCCGCCGGGCTCGCGGGACGCGGTGCGCGCCGTCAAGAGCAGCTTTGACTGGTCCGCCGTCAAGCACGAGTTCCCGCCGGCAGACGGCGCCGCGCCGTCGGCCGACGCCGCCGGCAAGAGCGCGCAGGGCAGCAAAAGGCACCGCATCCAGCATCATTTCGGGCGCGAGACGGCCCGGGCGGCGCTCGAGCGCGCGTCCAGGCGCGACGCCGTGCGCGCCGAGTTCGTCCGCTGCTGGCGCGCCTACCGCGAGCACGCGTGGATGAAGGATGCGCTGCTGCCCATCGCGGGCGGCTACAAGGACCAGTTCTCGGGCTGGGCCGCCACGCTCGTCGACTCGCTCGACACGCTGTGGATCATGGGCCTGCGGGCCGAGTTTGACGAGGCCGTCGAGGCCGTGGCGGGCATCGACTTTGGCACGTCGGCTGGGGACAGGGTCAACACGTTCGAGACTAATATTCGTTACCTGGGCGGCCTAATGGGCGCATACGACCTCAGCGGCCGCGAGGCGCTGCTAACCAAGGCCGTCGAGCTCGGCGACTTTTTGTACGGCGCCTTTAATACCGAAAATCGTATGCCCGTCGACTTTATCGACCTGCCGCGCGCCAAAACGGGCGAGCGCCTTTTTGTCGAGGACAGCGTCGTGTCGGCGTCGCCCGGCACGCTAGCGCTGGAAATGACGCGCTTGTCGCAGCTCACGGGTCACGCCAAATACAAGGACGCGGCGATGCGCGTCATGCGCGTCTTCCACGCCGGCCAGAACCGCACCCGCATCCCCGGCCTGTGGCCCATCATGGTGTCGATGAAGACGCAGGACGTGACGGGCGGCGACGCCTTCACGCTCGGCGGCAGCGCCGACTCGCTGTACGAGTACCTCGTCAAGATGGCCGTGCTGGCCGACGGGCGCGACGCCATGTTCAACGAGCTGTCGACCCGCTTCATGCGCGCGGCCGAGGACCACCTCTTCTTCCGCCCCATGCTGCCCGACGGCGCCGACGTGCTCATCTCGGGCAACGCAAACTACGACGGGGCGGCCGGCCGCGCCGTCCTGGACCCGGAGACGGAGCACCTCGCCTGTTTTGTCGGTGGCGTCTTCGCGCTCGCGGGCCGCCTGTACGACACCCCCGCCGACGTGGCCACGGGCGCGCGCCTGACCCGCGGCTGCGTGCACGCGTACCGGTCCATGGCCAGCGGCATGGGCCCGGAGCGGTGGAACCTGGCGCCTTGCCGGGGCGACCACTCGGTCCGGGCCGCTGACTGCCCCTGGGACGAGGCGCACTGGGAGGCCGAGAAGGCCAAGCGGCCCGAGTGGCGGCCGAACCTGCCCAAGGGGTACACGACGGCCAAGGACCCGCGCTACATCCTGCGGCCCGAGGCCATCGAGAGCGTCTTTGTGCTGTGGCGCGTCACGGGCGACGAGTGGTATCGCGACGCCGCTTGGGACATGTTTAGGGCCGTCAGCAAGGGGACGCGCACGCCCATCGCAAACGCTGCGAACCTTGACGTCACGCTGGGCGGGGTGCCGGTGCAGGAGGACTACATGGAGGTGAGTGACATGATCTGGTGCTCTCTGACCCCAAGACAGGACTGCTGACTGACGCGTGCCACTGGCCAAACCGCAGAGCTTCTGGCTTGCCGAGACGCTCAAGTACTTCTACCTCACCTTCTCGTCCCCAGACCTGGTGAGCCTGGACGACTTTGTCCTCAACACCGAGGCCCATCCTTTCCGGCGCAGCTCGGGCTAGTGAGGGCTGGTCCGACGGCCGGGCGGGATTTTCGTGTAAATAGTTTCTTATTTAGGTAGAGCACACAATCGCATATGATCTGTAAATCCCGCTGTCGCTCCCGAATTCAAGTGGGTTCGTACTCTTTCTTTCTCACTCTCCGTCGCCTTCCTGATGGTCGAACTCAGGCTGTGCAAAACGCGAAGAACGGCGCCAAACGAAGGCGCGAGTTTCCCAAAAATCGTCACAGCCACTCCCTCTTTGAACAGCAGGGTTCTCCCCAAAGACTGCTGCCTGAGTTTCGACCTCGAGCAGCTGTTGATCGTGGCTTTTGCCAATCCGCACACCCTTTACGTCGTCGCTGTGGCCGGCAATGGCCGTCTCATCGGGCCCGCTCCGGGAATATGGTGCTGACGTGAGGATTAAGGCCACACCAAGCAATAGAAGCCAGCTGAAAATCCACCCGTGCAACTGGCCCGCCGTGCGACCATTGGCCTATCGGCGTGCTTTTCTGGGGCGCTGCGGACGCCGCGGGTCAGTCCGCTCCACTCGGTTTCTTTCTGGTGGTAGAGATGAATCTGATGGGGCCTCATGACCTGCCGCCCTCGGGCTGTTCGGGCTCCGCCTTTTGCGCCGCGCTGCAGGTAAGCCGCCCGCTCGCCGAACCTTCAGCGGCGATGCCCTCACAGCAGCTGAGATGGAGAAAACTGGCTGTGCTTCCGTGCAGTATTCTGAACAACAGATGCACTGATTGCAGCCTGAATGCTTCTCTTCGAAAGCCACTTCAATCGGGCTGACACCTGGGCTCCATTTGGCCATGTCCCAAGGTGGTCATCGCGGCCAAGCCAGCTGAAAATGCATGCATTGTTGCCCCGGCCTAGCCGTTGCTGGCTTAGACCACTGATGGCTATGATACCGGCGATGGGGTCGCGATGGGGTCAAGCGTAAGTGGCCGTACCTTCCTTGAGAAGACACCAAGAGGCAGGAGCAAAAACATATATGAGGGCCCAAACCGACAGCGACAGTAGCAGATTTGTTTTCCCATCACCATCGCCTTGTTAGTCCTGGACTTGTTACTGCAGCAAACCCTTGAACTTGACCTTGGCTTGATCATTCCCCATTCCATCATTCCTCACCCTCAAGTTTTAACTGAGCCCCCGGACCACCAAAATGTCGTTCGATATCCTCGGGCCGGTGTCTGGTGTCGTCACCATTGTCAGCTTCGTCTTGTCCTTCTTCCCACCGGCCCCCAAGACCCCGAAGAACTCGAGCATGCGCCTGGGCGTCGGCATGAACGCGGCTGCCGAGGGCAACGTTCCCCGCGTGCTTGTGTACAACTCGGATCACGCAAACATTGGCGGCTACAACCCCAATAAGCGCTTTTGCTCGAGCAACGGCTGGGGCGGCACCACCTGCTACGACAGATACGAAAAGGTTGGCAGGGGCCAGTTCGTCGACCTGGAAATCTTCCAGACCAGCAACCAGCAGCCACAGTACATCATGCTCGAGCAGGTAGACAACGACGGCATCTGCCTGGCCTACGCCACCCACACCTGGCCCGACGGCAACAAGTTCGCCTGGATCGGCGACTGGGCCGAAACGTGCGGCCGCCACTGGTACCACTCGGATGTCGTCATCGACAACAAGTCCGGCAAGAAAACAAAGTGCGCCTGGCTCGACAAGGACAAGACCGACGGCCAAGGCGCCGTCGCCCTGCACCTGTACATGCCGGCCTTTGCCCCCAACTTCGGTGCAGGCAAGGGCAAGCCGGCCAATTGGTACTGCGGCCACAAGGGCCTCCTGCACTTCCTCGACAAGGCCGACGAGCAGCTTTACATGTGGCGCACAAGCGCTCGCTCGCTGCCGGGCCGCCGCAGCGTCGACGAAGGCCCCGAGGCCAACCAGACCGCCGGCGGGTCCGTGCCCGTGCCCCCAGCCCGGGTCCGCTCCGAGGCCATGGCCACGGAGCTGATTGTGAGCCACGACCCGGCCCAGTCGGCCGCCGACCTGTGCAACTCGCCGTACAGCTTCGGCCCGGACTTCGTCTCGGTGCCCGAGCAGCTCGCCTGCGACATGGACTCGCACACCCTCTGGCCGCTCTGCTCGGCCAACGTGACCGGGAGCTGCTTCGACCTCGACAAGAAGGCCCCGAGGATCCCTTCCGATTCCCCCCAGGAGCGCGAGCTGGTCAGCGTGTACCAAAAGGTGACCGAGTGGAAATAGGGGCGGCTGGGGGCGTGTTGGACTGCGAGTAGTGGTGAACGGGATAGGCCAGGCGGGATGGATAAACGCGGGATGGATAAAAACGGGATAGACCATAACGGAATAGACTAGGTTACAGAAAACGTTAGTGTTGATAGGATTGGAATGTAATAGAGGTACCCCTTTCGGCCTTTTTGTGCCAAGTGAGGCTGATGAACGCTCTGGATCCGTGGATTCTACTCACAGGACTTCCGCTCTTCCCTTTCTTCCGCAAAAGCATCGCTTGTATACAAAAGACACTAGCCATGCCCCTCCCCCACGTTACCGCTTGGGAAATGTCTCCTGCGTGCCCAGTATGCTTGCGTTTGAGCAAGCTGGGCGGCCCAGACGAAGAAACTGTGACAGTTGCCGAGTTGCGGGCAAGGGGGGCGCAGCCAGGCTGCCAACAATGCGCCGCCAAGGCACTGGCCATCATGGGGGTTATGTTCCGCCGTGGCGCACAACGACGAGGTGGCTTGGGGTTTGGTCGAGCTGCGCGGCAGGCTCCTAAACCAAAACGGGAAGAACATTAATACAGGACAACGCGAGACGCCGATACAGCTCCTGTTGTGCACCGTTTTGAGTGCCAAGTAATCCACCCAATAAGCCCAGAGACAGGGACAAGACGCGCGATCCTTTGCCGACCCTTCGGGGAGGGGCTTTCTGTCCAGCTTGCGCAAAGCCGCTCTCGATCTCGCGCCAATTCCCGCTTGAGACGATCCATCCGGTGCGGGATGTTGTGGAGCTGGCGATCAGATCCAAAAGCTCGGAGCGGCCGGCCAGACACGTCGAGGGCGTCGGGTGCCTTTCGCCTAGCACCTCGCGCCGCAGTGCTAGCGCTCCGGCTTGGACCTCCTCGGCACCGCCGTACCTCCTTTGGTCGTAATATGCCGTTGCAAGACGCGCCATACCCCAGGTCGTATTGGGATCCTCTTCGCCCAGTCCACCGCGTCTTGGCAGCTTGTCGAACGTGTGGGTCTTGGTTTGAGACACCCCGTGGCTTTTATTCTTTGGTGTGCGTAGTATGTCACGACGGTCTCACGGGCCCGGCGGCACAGCAGTTTGGGCTGGCGCGCCCGTATGGTGGCGCTCATCTGCCATGCCACCTTTGACGTCGACGCCGCGCACATGCGGGAGCTCCTCTCCAACGACGGGTCAGCAGCAGTGCTCATCGGCAATCGCCACTTTACCTTTTATTTTTCCCAAACCGATCCCAAAAAAACAAAAAAAAAAAAAAAAACTAAACTATACAAACCCTCTCGCGTCCTTGGGGGCATTTTAGCTCTAGATTGGCCCCGTAGACGGTGCCGACGCCGAATCTCTGGTACCGGGCAAGTTCGCCGGTGGTTTGCTCGCCGGTGGTCTGCATCCGTGAGACGAGCAGGACGTAATAAACTGCTTGGTCGTCCCCGGAATGGCCCGACGAGAGAGGCCCCCCCCCCCTTGCCAACCACAATACACTTTAGCTCCTGCACATTGGCCGGACGCGCATTGTCCATGACGAGTGGAAGCAGGCTCGGTGGCGTCTCGGCCTTGAATGCTACGACGGGCGCGGTTAGTTCTGCTGTGTTTGTGTTTATGCCGGTCTTAAAAGACAAGGAGGTGTCGGGGTTCCAGTCGATCTGGGCAGACGCTGTTTTTAGGTAGTCGATGGCCCCCATGTATGCCATCCAAGACCAGGTCGGTACTCGCGGGGACGACGGTACTCGCGGGGACACGTCGTGGATCCATTGAAGCGGCAGATCGCCTGCCCTGCACCAGAGGAGGCTGCGGTGGAGGTACTCGGGCTTGGCAAAGATGCCAAATGCGACGGGAGTGCCCATCTCCTTGGCTAGGCGTTGCTGCACGCCGGCGATGGCGACTGGCCGATCCGTGTGCCGACTGAGCTCCAGCTGCGAGTATGTCTTGAAGACCACCTGGAAAACGCGGTGCCGTGCGTTGCTGGCGTCGTCGTCGGCCTGCTCCATGGCGAGCTTTGGGAACTGCGGGTCTCCAAAGACGCTGGCTTCTCGGCTACAGTGAAACAGTTAGTTGGCTGGAGGTTGGGGGGGTAAAGAGGTGTTGGGTAATAATTACTTTTTCATCAGTGCCATGCTCTCGCAGTAGATGCCGCCGCCGCACTCAAAGTACGTCTGGCCAGCGCTGAAGTGGATGGTACGTCGCGCCAGAGCCCGTTCCTGGAGAACCCAACCTCGGTGGCTAAGGGCAGCATCTTCAACGTCGCGGCCAAAGTCGTCCACGCTCTCGCACAGATACAGCGGGGGGCCCGACGGCGTGGGGAACACGACCGTCCGGACCGTCCGGGTCGTTGGCGGCCGCCTGAGAAACCCGACACTTGTCCCCCCGGCAGCAGTGGCGGCGATGACGCAGTACGCCGACGAAAAGACGGTTTCCATTCGCCCCGACTCGCGCTTCCAGTCGTCGTCGTCATCCTGCACGATGCACAGCGAGTCGACCCAGAGGTAGCGCTGGCCCAACGCGCGCGTGACGGTGACGGCGTCCTGGAACGTCTTGCCGAGCTTGTCGTAGTCTATCCCCCTGCGGCGCTCCTCGACATTGTCTTTGAAGGTGCCGTTCCGCCTTCGCTCCGCGTCCGTCGGCCTGCCCCAGCAATGGGACAGGGCCACGTACCGGATTCTTGGGTCCGGCAGGTCCTCGGTTCTCACGAGACGCAGAAGGCGCGTCGGCTGCTGCTGCTGCTGCTGCTGCTGCTGCTGCTCGCCGCTCCGAACGTCTCCCACATCGATCACTCTGGTCGGCAGACTGTCGCGGCTCTGCTGCGACCCGCCATGGCAGCTTGAGCCGCACGATGGGTGACGCTCGTCGCAGAGTCGGAGCCAGTTGCGCAGCAGCTCGAAGTACGCCTTGCTGGGCCTCATCAGGAACTTTGGTGGCCCAACCTGGATGGTATCCTTCTCCGACGTAATAGGGGTGTCATTCTCCGACGTAGGGGCAACGCGCATGTGCACGACGGGTCGGTCGTGCTCGTCGGCCCATAGATTTGTTCCGTTCCTGTACAGCCCGACCGGCCGGGTCGACTGGGTCCCCCGCGGCCAGAGCACCGCGTGGAGCATCTTGCACAGCTCGCAGTGCTCCGACCTGGCGGCCGGCCTGACGAAGCACTTGAAGTCGGCATCGAGGACCCGGAGCGCCTTGCACTCGCCACACAGCCGAGAAGACGATGCCCCCCCCCCTAGGGTCTCCGGCGGCCCGGGAGAAAATCTCCGAGAAGCCGTTCCCGGCGCAGAGGACCCGGGCCGAAACGTTGTCGACGTGCCACTGCCAACCACTGCCCTTTCCGGCTTGGCTGCCTGGGAGGCTTGGAGGACTGCTTGCGAAGCCCGGCCGTTTTCCCTCGGCACAACAGGCCCCCCCCGCATCCGCGTCTTCGAAAGTGGCAGCAGGCGTGGCTGTAGCCGCGCAGCCGGAGATGCTGTCCTCCCTGGGCCTGGCCTGGACTTTAGCCCACTTCTCAAAATCAGCTAGTTCAAAGTAGACCATGTCGCCGGTGCTGCTGCTGCTGAAAGTATCCCGGGGTGCCCCCTCCAACTGGGCTCGGCGGAAAGGGAAAGAGTGGTTGGCGTCATGAGGAGCTTCGGCCTGTCTCCTCTGACTGATCCACTTCAGATGTAGTTTCAGCGCCTCGAGGCTCAACAGCGTATCCTGGCGGAAATCGAGACCTGACAGGAGTGGCGGCGCCGTCTCTTCGGCCGACTGGATGGCGTCCCAAGTCTTGGTGAGCATGGGGTCGACACGGCGCAGCACCTCGCACGGGAAGCTGTACCAGGCCGCCGCGGTCGCCCCCTCATCGCTAGACGCCAGCTTCATGATGCGCTGGCTGATTTTGGACTTCATAAAGAAGAGGAGGTCGTGGGGCACGTGCCCGGACGCCGCCTTGTCCAGGACGCAGCCCATGGTGAAAACCATGGCGGCCTTGTACAGCGACACGGCAGGCCGTCCGGCGCGTTGCTCCTCCCGTTTTGCCGCCCGGTCGAGCGTCAGCTGCAGGGCCACCCTGAGCAGAAGCCACAGCGGTGATCTGCGCCAGGAGAACTTGGTATAACCATGTCTAAGCGTCGGTTCCGCGGGGTCTGGGGGCCACTCCTCGGTGAGTGATTCCTCTCTGCTATGTTTGGATATAGACACAACTTCGTCCGCCAAACCGCGACCGATGCGACGCAGCACGGCCATGAGCACTTCATTGGCCAGTGCAGGGCGTCTCGGCATGCCCTGGGTGCGGTCGAGCTCGGCAACCGAGCGTAAGAACGGCTGGAGGAATGGCGGGTCGATGATGCTGCTCCGGGCCACAGCCACGGCCCGGTCAGGAAAGCGACGCCGCAGTCGCCCCGCGCCCGCGATTGCCGTATCTGTTGCCGTATCTGTGGCGATTGCCGTATCTGTTGCCGTATCTGTGGCGAGAACCTCTAGCGACTCGAAGTGCATCTCGGCATTCGCCCGTGTGATGATAAGACCGGCGTTCTGCTGTCGGATGTGCACCACCAGGCAGTCTACACGTTCCCCCCTTGTTAGTACCACTGCGTGTTGGCCGCTCGTCACGGCTGTGTAGGGGGAGGGGGGCCTCATTAGGTACCTACCGTCATTTTCTAGTCGGCCTATCTGCTCCCCGCAGACGTCGGCACTCCAGCGCCCGCTCGAGGCGTCTCGTGCGTCCATCATGTACGACAGCATTCGGATGCAGCGATCCACCGCTGGGGTCTGCTCCGCGCAGAGGAACCGCCTGAAACGCTTCAAGGCATCGCAAACCGTCTCCAGCAGCGCCCGTTCGTTTGCCTCGCGAGCCGCCTCCAGCAGCGCCCGTTCGTTTGCCTCGCGAGCCGCCGCCAGCGCCCGTTCGTTTGCCTTGCGAGCCGCCTCCAGCGCCCGTTTGGTTGCCTCATCCAGCGCCTGTTCGTTTGCCTCGCGGTGAACCGTTCCCAGCGTCTGTTCGTTCGCCTTGCAGGTCTCGTCGGGGTATGGCAGCTTCGGGGGAAGGAAGATGTGGCGAATCAAGTAATACAAGGATTCACCCACTCCACCCTCGTCTCCCCCGGGCGACTGATCACTGTGAGCATCAATGTTGCTCGCCATACCGTGAATCGAATTTATGGTCTTGGACAGATAATGATGGGTGGAAAGCGGCGCATCTCTAACGAGGGAACCGGGACACTGGCGGGGTGCAACTGTCGCTATTAACCCGCAGATTCTGGTCCATGAGTGAGGCAGGTGCAACCCAACCCGGCCTCCATGTCGAGTTAGGCTGTGGGGTCCATCCAATCCACGGGTTGGCTTGTGGGGCAAGTCCGTTCCCAAACCCCATACCCCTGTTGGGCTTGGCAACCCATCCAACCAATTCAACGCCTTGCGGCAAAGTACCCCCCGTGGCAGCCTCGGACGACGACGTGTCTTGGATTCCTAATCACAGGAGTGTGATATTGTGATTCGCAGTGATGCTCGGCCACGACCCGTCGGGCTTGCTTTTCCCAAGCCCTCAGCCAGTCGTGGTATAGGACGTGGCCCCCCCGTGATCGGCCACATCCTGATTGGGTAAGATATGCACTAGCAGTGTGCATGCACTAGAGAGTTGCTGCCCGAAGGAAAGGCTCTGTAAACCGCGGTTTCCTACTGGCTCCCGCCTCGTTCCCCAATTTGCCCTTTTTTTTTTGGCGCACCACCCCAAAAATTGGAGGCGGCCGACGGCAGTTGTGCCAGCGCTTGCTGAGGACAGCCAGCCTTGATCTGCGTCAAGACACATACATCATCAGAGAGACCCCTTTTCCCCTTCAGCTAAATTCACTTGGGACGCTGCCCAGGCTATCCGATCCCCTCCCCATTTTTTTTTTTTTTTTTTTGCAACGACAAAGCGAAAGGCGGCCTATCCATTGATACGGCAGAGAGAGAGAATACCTAGGTGGTACCTATGGACTCTGCAGAAAAGTTGGACTACCCAGATTCTTCCGTCCCCCCTTTTTCCCTCCTATCTTTTGACCACTCGCCTACATAAGTCGAGTCTGCTAACCGGCATATGGTACCAGTGCGATACAGGGCCGGGGGGGTCACGACCCTATTATGCCCGCGGCGGCCGAGATTCTTCGGTCAGCCGAAAAGCTTGGGAGGCTTATCGAAGTCTACTGGGAAGCCGCTGCGGGACCATATCGGGATAATCCCGAAGCCTTGTCGGTGATGCACTTGGCCATCATGGAGCTGTGGATAACCATAGACGATTCGACGGCCAACCTGGTTCCTCTTCTGCGCGATTACGACACCGGGTTCCTGCCCGGCCTTTTGGATGACCTGGTGCTGCCCAAGAGAGAGCAGATGGCCCGGCTGGCCAGGGTCGAGGATTACCTTGAGCGGCGGAGAGTCGGCGCAGGCGGTCGTGGTCCTCCCTGGCAGCTCCGGTCCGGCGACGGTTCCTGGTCCAAAACTTGCTTCGCCGCGCGCTACTACGACTCATCCCCCCGGCACCGACAGTTGTGCCGAGAGATCGTTTGCGAAGCCAAGACGAGAATAACCGAATTGAGAATAGTCGAGATGACGCGGCATCCGAGACTCCTTTGGCCACTCCCGAAGAACGACACGGCGGCCAAGGCCATCGTATTCGAGGCCGCCGCCCCGGCCGTCATTACGACGTGGAGAGAGATCACGCTGAGTATCCTTACCGGGCTCTGCGGTACCTCGGCCAACATGCAACCGGAATCTCGGTGGGTGCTCTACCGCCCCGACGACCACCCCATCATCAAGGACGTTGCGCCGAACCGTCGCAGTGGGCAGCTGCGTTTTCAGCTCGCGCGTGATTGCAGCAAGCAATGGGCTTCTTCTGTCACGGACGAATACTACTTCTATTGCAGCGGGCCAAGGGCCCCTCCTCCACGCCTTGGTCGTGTCCGACTTGTCACGGACGAATACTACTTCTACGACACGTGCCGTTCAAGAAATGGCTTCTGCCGCCTACCGACGTCGTTCCTCCCTGTGTTACGCCGACGGCAGGGTTACCCGCCCGACGCCACACCGCAGATACTACGGGAATGGATTCTTGGCACTGCTCATACCGCGAACAGCGTGCTGGCGGCACTGCCCCACTGCCCGGACAACATGACGCCAAACGAGTTCCGGGCCTTTGGAGGCCTACGGGCCGGCCCACGGCTTCAATGGTACAACATCCTGCTGCAGCTCCTCATGCCTTCACTCGACCTGAACCGGCCTGAAGTCTTCTTCCTGGTCATGCAGGCAGCACACGAAGTGGGTCCTAGGGGGGGAGAAGAACAACGCATGGATGATGATGACCACATCCTCCGCAGCACGCACGCTATCCTCGGTGAGGGGCAGTTTGCGAAGGCGCTTCACTTGGCTCTCGAGGAGGCGCTGGGACGCATCATGACGAAACAGGGATGTGAAGTGGCCCTATGTATCCTCGTCGGTCTCGGGGCCCGACTGCTATCGGTGTCGCGGGACCGGGCCATACAAGCCAAGTGCCTGGGCTATCTGCGCTGGATTCGGGACAAGTCGATAGGGTGGGCGCGGGACTTTGACACCGAACTACGCGAAAGCGGCACGGCCGACGGGGCACGGCGGCACAGCAGTCTGGGCTGGCGCGCCCGTATGATGGCGCTCATCTGCCATGCCACCTTTGACGTCGGCGCCGCGCACATGCGGGAGCTCCTCTCCGACGACGGGTCGGCAGCAGTGCTCATCGAGGCGTCGATTCGCGCCGCCGAGCACGCTCCCCACGTGGTCGCTCAAGAAGGGACAGCACCCAACAACGATGGCGCCACCAGGGCTGTCCTCGATGTGTTCCGCCACCGCTCGCGCCGACTGTCGTACGAGGTCGAACATCAGCTGCGCGCCTACATCGTCGACCAGGGCAGCAGCTGTCTCGACCAGGCCGTGCAGGCGGTCTGGCCGTCATACGCGTGGCGAGCCGTATGGGCTGCCGAGGCGGCTCCGTACGAGCATGTTCTTGTCGCCAGCCCGGATGCTCTGTCACTACGGTACGACCTCCTGACGGGCAGCCTCTCGGTGGGCGGCCTACCGTTTACTACCTTCCCGGCCAGCTTCTGCGACAACGCAACGTACCGGCGCCTGCTCGGGCATGCCGTCTTCACTGTGGTGCCGTCTCACATGTGGCAGCAGGGCATGCAGTACATGACAACCTCGAAACACCACGACCACGAGCTGCACTTTGCCATGGTGCGGGGGGGAGGAGACCAGCAGCAGCAGACGCTCGTGGTGCGGTCCGAGAAGGACGGCATCCAGTACGAGCTGATCCCGGCCGAAAGCCTTCGCAATGACTTCCCCCGCCACCTCGTCACCGACTATACGCACTGGTTCGCGCCGGACAAGCGCTACATCGAGTTCCGGCCGCTCGACAGGACCTGGCAAACGCGGCGGGATACCGGTCCCGCCCCGTTTGCAGGTTACGTGCTGCACCTTTCCAAATATTCGGATGGCCCCCGTTTCAGTCGAGCAGGGGAGTCGCGCTTCGCCATCAACGTCCGGAGCGAGACGGCCAACGCTGTGTACAGCATCTTGTGGCCACTGGAACCACCCTGCTTTATCGAGATGGCCTGGGAGCCCGATCGCGCGGCCCTTGATATTGCCCTGCCACGGCTGCACTTATCCTTCCGTCTCGGGGCCGGCGGTTGTGCGGTTACGTCGGTGCAGTACAAGGGCTACGCCATCGACGCCTCGCAGCACATCGGGACACTGTCGGGGCTGGAGACCAAGCTCGTGCTCCGGCGCACCGAGGAGGAACCGGGAGATCGGCTGGTTCTCATTCCCCTCGGCTCCGTCTCCTTCACAGCCGGCGCACATGGGCGCGCGCAGTCGACGAAAATCGATGTTACCACTGGCCGTGCCGAGTACCGGGGACTCCCCACTGTTGCTGGCCGTGCCCAATACCACGCCTTTAGCGTAGATACCGTCCTTGGCTGTCTACGGGACGACGGCACCCTGAGCAGCAAGCTGCTCCTCTGCCAGCTGCATGCCATGACCACGCACTGTCTCCCAGACCGGCTGACGGGCCGCACGGGCACGGACGAGGCGCTCCGCATTTTAGGCTCAGCCGCCGTTCGATCACTTCTCCGCGACCTACCGCCCCGCAGCATCGACTTCCTACACGGCCTAGAGACAACTTACGCCGGGGCCATAGCCCACATGAAGGTCCGGTCCCTCCTAGGCATCCGAGAACCGCCGTCCCCACGGGACGGAGACGGCCAGCCTTTGTCTGACGGCGATAAAAAGCTCCGTGATGTTATCCGCGACCTGCCAGATGCGTACTTTGTTCTCTTGCGTCGCATCTATAGCATCAGCCCCAGGTTTGAGGAATGTGGGCTGTCGATCCGATGGTCCGCATCCGCACCTCGAACAGCACAGAGCGACGCGTTTTCCCGCCTCGTGTCCGGTCTCGCCGGCATGCGTCCCGAGTCTGACATGATCGAGAGCGCGGCGCGACGCAGGGCCGCACGGATGTCGGCTTACGTCGTATCCCAGTACGACAACCACCAACATCACTCAGCAGCAGCAGCGGTGGATGACATCATATACGAGTCATGCCGCTACCCCGAGCTCTCGAATCGCAAACAGCGCTACCCCAAGCGTGACCGTTACGACTGGGAGCTCGATACCTGCGCCATCATTCAAGTCATCATGGGCGGCAGCAACGACGGCAGCGTTTCGACAGCAGCAACAGCCGGGTCGCCGTCGGACCCAGGGACGCGTGGAGCCGGTGCTGTTGCCCGATGCTTGGAGAGGCTAATAAATGCTCTACTATCCGGGGAGGACGATAATCGTGGGAAGGCCGTGAGCGGATGCCTTGCCGGAATGACCATCTGCCTCAGTGAATGGCCAACGGTAGCAAGTACCGACGGCGTGGCACCGGCACCGGCGCCGGAACTAGCCAGGAAGCGGATCGGCTTGGCGAGCATCGAGGACATGTTTACCACGCAGGAACCGCCGCAACCGATACAGCAGCACCCCAACACCGACGGGCCGCAGCGGCACCTCGACGTGTTGTTGGCACGGTGCGGTGAACGCAGCAACAACGAGCGGGACACGCACAACGAGGAACACAAAGCGCTAGGACGCCTCTGTAGCGAGCTCAGGGACATGTCCTCGCACAAGTACGAGCGCGGCTACGTCGACATGCTCGAGCAGAGCGTCGCCGCCCTCCGGGAACGGCCCGGGGGCGAGACGTCGGCGGGTCTGGGGGCAATAGACGAGATGGCGCGCGAACTACTGCTGAGGCACAGGGAAGCGTGCCGGATCGAGGTCGCCGCCAGGTTCGCAGCGATATGCAGTGCACTTGTCGGCGGCGGTGCTGGTAACCACTACCACAGCCAGTACCCATCACAGGTGGCGAGGCTGCCAGTCATCACGCCCATGATGCTCCTCGAGCGCCTGTCGAGACGGCACCGAGCCGGGCTGCCGGAAGCGTGGCGGCGCTGTCTTGTCGACTACGCCGTCTCGCTGACGTCGCTGCAGCGGGCCGGACGACTGGTGAGGGCGGCGGCCGGGAACGACGGGAAGCGGCTGGCCAGGGAGCTCGGCAACGTCGGCCACGAGGGGTGGGACCCCTTTGCTTTCCCGGACTGGCTGCTGCTCGAGGTGGAAAGGGACCTGCTTATCCGGCCGGTCCAGGCACACATCGCCCGGGCCATGATCGAGCCGCCAGACGGGCGCAGCTGCGTCATGCAGCTCAACATGGGCGAGGGCAAGTCGTCAGTCATCATGCCCATGGTGGCGGCCGCCATCGCCGACGACGGGTCCCGTCTCGCGCGTGTCGTCGTGGCCCGGCCGCAGCGCAAGCAGATGATGCACACGCTCAGCCGCGCGCTGGGGGGCCTGCTGGGGCGTCACGTCCACCAAATGCCCCTGGCGAGGGGCGGCGCCGGCACCGGCTTCCTGAAGCGCCTGCATGCCGAATACCTCGGGTGCGTGTCGAGCGGCGGCGTCGTGCTGGCCCAGCACGAGAACATGCTGTCGCTGAGGCTGTCGTGCATTGAGGCCATGTTACGCGTCCGCGACAGGGTCCGAGCCAAGCATACCCTGGCCATGAAGCTACCGATGCTGGGTGCTCTAGCCAAGCGTACCCTGGTTTCCATGCTACCGAGGCGGGCAGACACGGCAGCAGACTGGGGAGAGTGGATAGTAGATAGGATGGACGAGTTCTTGGAAGGACTAGGATCCATCGTGGACTCCGTCGTGACGGAGATGGATGCAGCCGCTAGCGCCGTGGACCAGGCCGAGGCCTCGGTTGGTCTGCAGCGTTTCCTCGACAGCAAGGCGAGGGACGTCATCGACGAGAGCGACGAGATCCTCGGCACTCGTTCGGAGCTCGTCTACACCATGGGCTTACCCAGCCCACCGGACCTTAGCCCCCTGCGGTGGCAGCTTATCCAGAGCGTGCTCGGGCTCGTCGCCGACATAGCCTGTGACACGGTGGCTAAGCACCCGGACGAGATCGAGCTGGTGCCCGGGGCGGGCGCGGGGAGTTTCCCCACCGTCAGGATCCTCAACGAGCGCGGTGCGGACATGTTGACCCGCGAACTGGGAGAGCGCATCTGCGCCCTCGGGGCTCTCCCCGAGTTCCCGTATGCCGCAGACAAGCCGCGGCAGAAGATGGAGGCGATCCAGCGATACATGACGCAGTACAAGCCGGACGCGGAGGACGTCGCCGCGGTAGAAACAATATTCGCCACCGACGACATGCGGGGGCGGCTCCTCCTCCTCCGGGGCCTGATCGCCCACGGCGTCTTGTCCTTTTCGCTGCGGCAGCGGTGGCGGGTCAACTACGGGCGCACCGACACACGGGAACCACCCACGGGGCTGGCCGTGCCCTTCCGCGCCAAAGATCTTCCAGCCCCGAGGTCCGAGTTTAGCCATCCAGACGTGCTTATCGCCCTAACATGCCTGAGCTACTATTACGGCGGTCTGAGCGACGACGACCTGTTCTGCTCGATCGAGCGGCTCTTCGCCTCGGGCCAGGGAGAACAGGAATACCTGAGCTGGGTGCGGGCCGCGCCCGACAACATCCCCCACGAGTTCCACCGGCTAAGCGCCCTCGACCTGGGGGACCGCGGGCGCTGCGCCGCCGCAGCATTTCCCCACCTGCGCCACCTCAAGCCGGCCATCGATTACTACCTCGGCAACGTGCTCTTCACTCGCGAGATGCACGACTTTTCCCAGAAGCTCTCCGGGTCGGCCTGGTCACTCGTGGCCGGGGGAGCCCAACGACTGCCGGGTGGCGGCGCTGCCCTGGCCACCACCACCGGCTTCAGCGGTACCCACGACGCCGGGTATCTCCTGCCGCTGGGCATCAAGACCCTCGACTTGAAAACACAGAGACACACCGACGCTCTTGTGCTCGGCCGGCTGCTGCGGCCCGAGAACAAGGTGCGGGACCTCGCACCATCGTCAGACACGGACACGGACACGGACGCGGACACGGCCTTCTTCTTCTCTCCGGATGACGTCGCTGCCGGCCCCGACCCGTCGTCCCGGGCTAGGGCCATGGGGCTCGTCAACTGCATCATCGCCGCGTCCCAGCCGCCGGTCCGCGTCATCATCGACGCCGGCGCGCAGATCATAGAGCTGGACAACGCCGAGATCGCGCGGGGCTGGCTGGCGCGGGACAAGACGGCCGACGCGGCCGTCTTCTTCGACAGCCACGGCGACTTGCGCGTCGTGGCGAGGGGCGGCGCGACCGAGCCGTTCCTGACATCGTCGTACGCCATGAACATGGCACCCTGTCTCGTCTTCCTCGACGAGGCGCATGCGCGCGGCACCGACCTCGCCCTGCCCGACGACTACCGCGCCGCCGTGACGCTGGGGCCGGCGCTGACCAAGGACAAGCTCGTGCAAGGTAACCCCCCTCACAAATAACGACCAGAACGGAGCAAGTCCACCGTGCTAACAAGAGCGATAACCGACTGCAGCGTGCATGCGGATGCGGGAGCTCGGCCGCGGCCAGTCGGTTGTCTTTTTCGCACCGGCCGAGGTCCGGCACGGGATCCGGACGCTGCGCGAGATACCAGCAAACGGCGACATCGAGGTCGCCGACGTGCTGGCCTGGTCCATTAGCGAAACGTGGCGCGAAACGCGCCTGGCGGTGCCGACGTGGGCGGCCCAGGGGAGGCGGCACCAGCGCCAGCGGCGGCTCTGGCAGCAGGCGGACAAGGGGAACCGCTACGGACTCGGTCGCGACGCCTGTATGGAGTTCCTCGAAACCGAGGTCACGAAGCTAAGCGACCAATATCGCCCCGGGGGTGGCAGTGCATCCTCCTCGAGCCAAACTCCCTCCTCCTCGCCTCTAACGGCGGATACCACCGACGCGATCCAAGCTCGATGTGAAGAATTCGGGGTGGTCGACCAAAGAGAGCGCGGCTCGCGGCCGCTCGGACAAGAGCAGGAACGCGAGCTGTTGGTGGAACGCGAGGAAGAGCGCGTCGAGGAGAAGCCGGCGACGGCAAAGGCCGTCGTGCCGCGGCTCCACGCAGACGTCGAGGCGTTTGTCATGACGGGCGTGATCCCGAAAGGCTCGAGAGCCTTTAAGCCGGCTTTCCGCACCTTGGCCGGGACCAGCGCGGCCGGCTTCCTCGGCGGCCTGCGTTTCCCACCCGACCTCATCCTCCTCGCCACGGCGGACTTCGGACGCACCGTGACACTGTCCGAGGCCGGCTCACCACTGGACGCTTACCAGCGCTCGGTACAGTGGATTGCCACCGCACCCGCCGCTTCTTCCGGCAACGGCGGCGGCGGCGGTGTTGGTAAGGAAGGGAATTCGCCACGCGGTGCTTCTTCCCCGGAGGCGGTCACGGTCGTCTTGCTGAGCCCCTGGGAGGCCAACGCGCTAATGCCGGCCTTTGAGGCGGGCCGCACGGCCGCGCGGCTGCACCTCTTCGCGCCGCGCACCAGCCTGCATACCCGCTCCGCCGAAAACCTGCAGCTGTACGTCATACCGTCACTACCGTCACCCCCGCCGCTTAAATGGCAAGTGCCCCGCGAGCTGGTTATCGCCCTGCTGCTCTTCGCCGGCCAGCTTTACCTGCGCTCCCACGAGGACTACGTTTACGCGTGCGAGTTCTTGGGCGTCCCGCACGGCAGCCGCAAGGGGGGGGCGGCGGCGGCGGCGGCGGGCGGCGGCGGCTTCTTCGGTCCCGCTGCCCTTTCCTTCCTGGCCGAGCTGTTCGGCCGGATCCGCCACCCGGCGACCGACATTTCGAGCACCGACGTCGGCCACATCCTCGCCGGCAAGGTGCTGCCCGAAAGCGCTTTTTCCTGGCCGCCGGGGCGCGGCAAATAATGAGTTGTGCTGCGAGGGGACAACCGTTCGTTAACTCGGCCGGTGGGGGCGGGGGGGGACACGTATTGAAGGCGTGGTAAGGAAAACGAAGAAAAGGTTGCTGCTAACCCGTGCTGTACTTATGCATTACTGCTGCTTTACTTACCGGCCGAGGATTTGCCAAAGTTATACAGCGGAATAGCCCCCTTCTTGGCGTGCACTCCCTTAAACTCGGAAAAAACCAAGCAGCTGGCGCTATTGTGGATGGTTTCGGTTTTTTTTAAAGAACGAGAGCCCAATTAAGGCGTCGTGCTCGTACCCCTTAACGATAACGAACTTAACGTCGACCCATAGCTTGTTCTTGCCGTTAAGATTCCACTTAACGTCGATATACGGGCACTTTTTGCGTTCGGAGCCGTCGGCCATTAGCAAGGATTGGAAGCGAAGCAAGTCCATCGTATCTTATGCTTTTAAAACCATTCCAGCTTAACTAGGTTGCAGCTTCCGCCCGTATCAATTAACAACTCAATGGGCAAGCCGTTTAGCCGCTTTAAAAAAGTTAAAAAGTCGGCGTTGTTCCCAAAAACAACCTTTACGTCGTCGTTGTCGTCGGCGGCGGCGGCGGCGGCGGCTTTAGCGAAAGTTTTTACCCAAATCAAAATTAAAAACGTTCCCAAAATGTAAAGCTTTACGTTTATATTTAACTTTTTTAAATATATAAAACGCTTTAATTTTTCGTAAATAAAGCGTTATTAACAAAAAATAATTACGGGCGATTTTACGGGAAAAATGTATATTTTAGTAACCAAATTTTTAATTATCTTTTTTAGCACCGCATCGATAATTCGGGCATTAAAAAAAAGCGGTTACGATTAACAACCACCACTTAAAGCAAAGGAAGGGTACGAAGGCAACTGGTGCTAAAAAAGGCTACGTAACATGTTACGGTACGCGTTAAAACACCCAGGGAAAAACTTAAAGCCGCACTCCCAGCGCGCTAACGCTACGCTTACAAAACCACAACAAAGCGCTAAAAGCGCCTTATCCAAATAACTTCCTTTTCGTGCAATAACAAAGCCTTTTCCATAATACCAAAGTGTATACCGTAGTAATTTGTTGCACTTTAAATTTCAGGAACCCGATATTAATTAAAAAGCAAGCTTGCTTTTAATTATATTCCGTCCTTTTGTTACGACCAACAACTACCCGGCCGGGACGGGAGGCCAGAGAGGCGAGGGGCAAGCAAGCGCTTACCCCTCACCACAAGGAAGCTTAGGTAAGCCGCCCGTAATTTGTTAATGGGGTTACAAATTACTTAGGTAACCTGTAATTTGTTAACAAAATTACAAATTACCACCCTGGGAAAGAAGGAAATAGCATAAAGGACGGGTTATAAAAAGGAAGGGTTTTTTACTGTCCTAAGTAATTTTTAACTAAAGCTTTAGCATTAGTTAAACTTTAATTAATTTTTAAATAACCTTTAAAGCAAGCATTTAAACCGCACCCAAATTACTTTGTAAATCCCTTTAATTTGTTAAATTACGTGCTACTATTCGATATTCCTTTGGTGCTTTACTTTAAAAGCAAAGGCTTAATTGTAACATTTTAATTAATCTTGTTTAGCACCCGAACCGGTACCGAGCAATAGCGATAGCGGCCCAAGCAGCCCAAATTCCCGTTCCCAATAACGACGAAAAGGAAGTGCCCAACACCTTTACCTACGGAAAGGTTATATATAACCTAAACGAAGGAAACCAAACAGCCCGAACGTTGTTTGCAATGTCCCAAACCGTAACCCAATTACAAATTTAAATTAATACCTTTCGTGTAATTACCAAAGCGTACAAATTCCTTACGCTTAATCGTTATAATGGAAAGGACGGGGCTTTTAAAGCCTTTTTAACAAAATGCTAAAGCTTTTTTGCCTTTTATTATAACCAATTTAATACGGAATAGTAAAAGGTTGCTTACGCAGCTATTTGCTTTAAAAGCAAAATTAAAAAATGGTTCGAACTCGTATGGGCAAACTTTTTTAAAAGCTATAACAAAAGCAAAAAAAAAACCAAAATTATTTTTACCAATTTTGCCCGGTTCGAAAAAAAGATTATTAACGTATTTGGCCAAATTAATAAGCAACAAATTGCTAAAAAAAAATATTCCAATTTTAATAAAAAAGCGCAGCGTTAAAATACGTTTTCGATTTTTAACGCTTTACTAACAAGTTTAATTAAACCAACCAAATTAAAATGGCCCATTTGTATAATGGGCTTCGAAATAACGTAAAAAACGAAATTTTAAAAATTAACTAACCCGAATCCTTTGCCAAATACGTTGTTATCGTAATTAAAATTAGCGATAAATTGTATAAGCGCCGTTTGGAAAAAAAAAGCCAAAAAACCAAATTTGTAATATAAAGCAACCGACCGCAATAACGGTTCGACCGCAACAAATCCATAGCTTATGGTTGTTACTTTAGCTTTATGGATTTTAGCGCTAGCGCTACGCATTAAAAGCAAAGGAAGCGCAAATTCCAAAACCCCAAAAATAGCAAATGCTTTTAATGTAAATAATTTAAGCATATTAAAAAAAATTGCCTTTAAAGGAAAAAATAAAAAAAAATGTTTTGGAATGGGAAAACGAAAATGGCGGCAGCAATTAAAAAAGTAGCGATAGGACCGGAAAATAATGGTTATTCCGGCTTTGCGTTTTCTTGGATTGCATGCATTAACAACCATTGCGTTATACATTAATTCGATAAAAACGTTATAAAATATTACTTTCGAAAGCGTTTGGCTATAACCAACAAAGGGAAAGCACCCAAACCTTACGGGTTAACGGAATTAAATACAGAAAACGACCAAGCCTAAATCGATAGGAATTTCCGGAAAAACCCCAAGTTACGAAATAAAACACCTTGGAAGCAACTTTTGCGCGCTGCCGAACAAAAAAGAATTTCGAATGCTTTTGTTAAAAAACGAAACTTTAAAAACGAAATAGCTTAATAAAAGCACAGCCCAAAGCTTTGGGTTAAATCCAGTTTAATCCTTAACTTCGAGCCAAAAAGCAGCGAAAAAGGAAATAAACCAACCATAAAAGATATTGTAAAAATCCTTTAAAACCCGGACTTCGTTATCCCCAAGCTAATTAAAGCCTAAGTAACAAGCAAAAGTTTTTACGGACAAATAACGTTTGAAAGCAGCAAATTCGAAAAAAAAAAGCAACGAAAAAAATTTAAATAGCTTCCGCCGGTACGCCAAAAACGCCCGCGTTTTGCAAAAATACACACGGGCGGCGTATTAAAAACGGTACTAACGAAAGTACAAATTAAAACGCAACCAAAGCGTTAATTTGCAAAATTTTTGGACGCAGGTTAAGCGTTAGCCAAAAAAGGACGAATTGAATTACAATTAACTTGTTGTAATTAAAACCAACGGTGCGGTATATGCATGCGCAATAATGCTAAATTAAATTAGCTACAAAACGTTTTGCTAAAACGGGCTTGCTATGCGAAAGCAAAAAAAAAGGTTGCACCCGGTACGCCCAAAAGCTGTAATCGAACAATTTTAAAAAGGCAAAAAAGCTTAAAATAAAGTTAAAGTTTAACGGTGCTTTGGAAACATTAATTTGCTAAACGAAAACGGCACCTTTTACGAAGCTATACCAACCAAAAACGATTTCGGGCGCTTTATTAACTGGTTTAAAAGCAATTACTTAATTACGTACCGAAAGTACACCCGGTTGCAAGCTTACAATTAAAAATGGGCTAAAAAGCTGCGCAATAGCATTAAAAAAAAACCATAACAATTTTATGCTTAGCCATTAAAAGCACGTATGGTTATTTTAAAAGGAATGTTTTGCTACAAATTATGCGGTGCATTTAATTTAAAAGCTTTAAAACGATTTTTTCTTTTGCCAATAAACCAACAAGCTTATTATTAAATTAAAGCTGGTATAGCAATTACCCAAATGGTTTATTACCAAAAGGTACGGAAAATTAGCAATATTCCGATTTAACTTTTAATAGCCCATGCTTTGCATTGCTAAAATTTTGGAATAGCAAAAATGCAAAAAATTAAAATGCTAAATCCATATTATGTAAAAAGCCAAAGCATGGCAAACAAAATATAAATTTCCATACATACCAATACGGTACAATAAAAACGTAAAAAGCTTGTATAAACCTTTTAGCAACCCCAACAACCTAAAGTATATAAAGGTACGCAAAAAGTGGGAAATAAGCCCATTTAAGCTTTAAACGAAGCTGTTGCAGGTAGAAGGGATAAGCACGGTGTAAGGTTATTCCGGTTGATATGCTTTAAAAAGGAAAGGATTTGAAGTGCAGGGTCCCGTAAAGGCCTCTGCCCTTTATATACACGTAATTCCCTGTCCTCCTTGCTTACTAAACTTCCTTTTTAACGCCTGGAAGCGTTATACGCTTCCAGGCAAAGGAACCGCTTTTCCAATGCCTTAAGCATTTAATATTTATGCTTAAAGCTTCCTTATAACAATATATACTATTTATTTTGTAACATACCCTTTAGGCGAGCCTTTTGGGTTGTTTGTAAATAAAACAAAAAGAAATTGGTTGCTATATTAATAGCGTGGGATTTAAAAGCTTACCGCGCTTTTAAAGGTTAATTATAAAAATGCATTAGTTTCGAAAAGTAACGAAGCAAGCGTTTTCCGCTTTTAAAAGGTAACCGTAAAAGCGCATTAACTTCGAAAAGTAACAAAGCAAGCGCTTTTTACTGCCAAAAGCAACGAAGCAAGTGCTTTAATTACAAAAGGTAACGAGGTAAGTATTTTAGCCATTACCGGGAAGAGGTGGGCGTAACAATTAAAACTTTTTTTTTTTATTTCGTTCCGGCCTTTTTTTTTTCCTTTTTATTACCATTTTTTTACCAATCCGTAAATTTTTACGCTTTCGTTTTTATCGTTTAAACCTTTGCTAATATAAAATTTTTTGCAAAAGCAAAAGCAAGCAATTGTAAGTGCTTTGCGCGGCGGCGTAATGTTTTGGAAACGTTGTGCGGTGTTAATAAATTGGCTGGAAAATGGGTATTACCGGTAACAAAGCAACGCGTGCAACCGTTTAAAAGCGCGTTAAGCGCAAAGAATTTAACCGGGCTTAAGCTTAAAAAAAATAAATTATGGCTTTTTGCTTTCCCACCAATTTATTGCTTTTTAGTTAATTTCGTTTTGTGCGCGTATAATGCGAATTTGCAAACGGTTATGGCTATTTTAATAATTAAAGCTAAGCAAACGGAAAAAGCATTATTTAAAAAAAAAAAAAATTTAACAAACCGAAAAGGATAAGCAAAGGAAAAGTAAATTCCCCGCGGAAAAGGATAAGCAACGGGATATAAAAAACGCGCGGGAACAACAAATTGCCCGTAAAAAGGTTTAAAATAACGCCCAAACGATTAAAGCGATAAAAGCGCGTGCGTTTGCCGAAAGCGCTAAGCGGGTTAAAGCTAATCGGGTTTGTTACGCTAAACGGATGGAAGCTTTGCGCCGTTTTTTAATTTGGACCCCGATTAACATTGCCGTAACCGTTTTCGAACCTTCGGTTATTCCTATTACTTTTTGCACCTTTTGTTTTAATTTCCAACCCAACCCAACCGGTGCTTTTTAAATTCCGGCTGGACCAAATAAAAGCTTCGGGCCCAATTGGTTTGTTCGTTAAACGATTAAGGTCGATTTTAATTTCGATAAGTTTGTTAATTAGTTTGTTTAAAAAAATAACGATAATAACAATAAGTTTGTTGTTTCCCCCGATACCCGGAAGCGTAAAGCGGGTAAAAAAACGAAGGTAAATAATTAAATTAATTCGTTTTTAACCGTTTTCGCGGGTTTTATGCTAACCACCCCTTTTTTTTCCGTTTTAATCCTTAAAAAAAATGCTATTTGGCTTTCCTTTTTAGCGAAACCGTTAACCTTTTTTTAACGGGAACGTTTTAATTGGCTTTCCCGATAGTATTATTCCCCGCGCGATTCCATGCGATGGGTATATTAAAAGCTTTTTAATAAAGTTCCGGGGCTTTTGTAGCAATAAATTTATAGCGCGCTCCTTTTGGGATGGTTGTATTTTACGGTGTATTTAATATGCTTAAAGCAATTACCGTTGCAACCTTTTCCCTTTTTTGCCTTAACTGCGCATTGCAATTGCTTTATTCTAAAAAAAGCTTTTAAATAGCTTTTGCTTTAAAATTAAAAAGTTTAAAAAAATGGTAAGCCATTTTTTCGAATTTTACCCGAAACCGGGCAGCAAGCAAAAGGATAAGGCTAAAGAAAGGAATAAAAAGGTTCCCCGTTAAGGTAATCCTGCCCTTCGTAGCCCGACCTTAAAGAAAAAGGAAAATGGTAATAATAACGAAGGAAGTTAAAAAGGTGGCATTAAAACCGTAATAATTTAAGGCTATTTTTTTTATGGAAATGCTTTTATCCATTAAATAATAAGTAAGGGCTAAGGTTAAGATGGAAAGGAAAAATGGATAAAAAAAAGGTATAGCGCTTTTGGAAGTTGCACGCGTTATAATTAAATGCCGTTTTATTATTTAAAACCGGCATGCTTTAT
>NW_008804549.1:107981-114958 GCF_000145635.1 Gaeumannomyces tritici R3-111a-1 | reverse complement strand
AATTTGCGTTATGCCTTTATGCAAACGTTATACGCTTTTTAATATTTGCTTCGAAGTTTTTGGCTGCGTATTAAATTTGCCGACCCGTTTTTAAAAGAGTTGTGCAATTTTAAAATAGTTTTAAATATTTTAAATTTGTAAAACGGGAGGTTTTTGGTAAGCCCGTTTGCTAGCATAAAAGCGGTTTTAAAATATATTACGTTAAACGTTCCTTTTTGGTACTTTTAGCGTAATTACATGTTTATAATATCCACGTGCTTTAAAGCCGTATTAATGCGGGTGCTTTTTTCGATTATTAATTGGATCGTTTATATGTTGTTACAGCAAAGTTTTTAAGGAATATTAATTTTTAAACGCAAATTTCGGAAAAGCCTTTGCATAGCGATAGTTTCTTTTCCAAGCTTTATAAGCGCTAAAAGCTTTGCTTTTATAATGGACGTTGTAACGGTAACTTGTTTTTTTGCTTTTTACGCTACGGGCCTTCCAAATAGGAATATAACGTATCCTTTAAACGATTTCCTCGTTTTTTTGTTGTTGGCGAAGGAGGCGTTTAAGGTTAAAAGCAAATGGTTGGACTTTAAGACGTTCCTTAGCCGGATGCAATAAGATTTCGACCCTTTTAAGTATAAAAGGGTGTGGTTTGCCGCTTTTAAATGCTTTTTACTTGGGTTTGTAAAATATTTGGAAAGTTTTGCGCTTGCAAAAGCGACGTTTGGGCGGATGGTAATGGCCGTGTAAAGTATAAACCCGATTTTTTTTTGCATGGCCAGGATTTCGGCGGGTATCGCTACCCCCGAATTTTTTTTAAGCGTTTAACTGGGCAAAGGGGAGCGCTTTACGCTTTTATTCCCGAGGTTAAAGGTGTTAACGATTTTGTCGATGTAAAAGTTGTAATGCAAGGTTATTGTTCGTACCTTTTTGTCCTTTACGATTTAAACCCTAAGGAAAATTTTAAATGGTTTTTTTTTATTTTGTATTCCTTTTTAAAACCGTCCAATACTTTCGCTGCCATTTTTAAATGCGTAGCACGGTTAAAAATAATTATATTGTTAATGTATAAAAGGAAAAAAACCTTACGTTTTGTGCTTATAAATAAATAGGGCTTTTCCGTTAACGGGGTAAGCCTTAGCTTTTTAAGGGTTTTTTCGAAGGCTAGGTATTACAATTTCGGTAAGTTTCGTAGCTTATACAAGGCTTTTTTAAGCCGGGCTACAAATCCTTTTCGGTAATACTTAAAGGGGAATTTTACGTAAACGGGTGTATGGTTATCGCTAATTTTTGCGTAAAAAAAAGCCTTGCTAACGTTAATTTGGTGCGCTTTAAAGTTAAAATAAGCCATAATTACTATTATAATTTTAAAATTTTTAGTTGCAAACGTAGCAGCGTAAATCTTTTCCAAACCGTTGGGTTATTAATTACCCTTAGCTACCGCGCGGGATTTATAGTTCGTAACGTAACCGTTTTCGTCGAATTTGTAAATAAATACCCAAATAATATCGATAATTTTGTTACCAAATAAGTTTTTCGGAATTTTTTCCCAAACTTTTTTTTTTAATAGCTTGTTAATTTCCCCAAAAGTAAATTGTTTAAATTCCTTTTTATGCGGGTGCGTATTAAATTTTCGCCAAGATTTCGAAATTCGTTATAATTCGTTTCGATGCAACCGTTTGTTTTTTTAAAAGCTATTGCGCTTTAATATTTTCGTTACGGCAATTGCAATTATTTCGTAAGCCAAGCAATGGCCGAAATTACTTTTTTTAATCGCCGTTTATTAATTAAATAAATACGTATCGAAAAAAGCTCGCTAGCTTTCGTTTATTAAATTTGCTTTAAAAGCAACGTTTTTAATTTTTGGTTTGGAAACGTTAAACGTTATCGCTGGGCCGTAATAAAAAATGGCGTTATTAAGGTTATTGCGTCGCTTGCTTTCCTTTTTTTTTTTTCCTTTTTTTTCCTTTGCGGCCGCACGCGTTGCGGCGCGGATCGCTTTGGACGTAATTATCGGCGAATCCGGTAAAGGCGCGTTGGAAAAAAAGGCTTTAAGCGAAAGCAAAAGGCCCGTCCCTTTGCGGGGTTGGCCTTTGCCTTTTTTAACCGGAAAAAAAAGGGAAAACGGCGCTTTTTGCTCGTTTGGGTTTGTTTTGAACAAACCTTTAAAAGCTTTAAACGCTTTTAATATCGCGATTAGGAGCGCTACAAAAGTGCCGTTTGTAATTACGATTAGCATATTCGGTTTTAAAATAAGCAAGGACCGGTTTATTGCTTTATAGGGTAAAGCTAGCCTTAACGGTTTTAAAGGTTATTTTTTGGGCTCGTCGTTACTTCCACCCTTTACCGGCGGGAAGTTATCGCTTTTCCCGGGCCGTATAAAGCCGTAATACGAATTGCCCATACGTAAAAAGCTCGTATTACGCATTTGCTTTACTTTATAACCATTTTTTAAAGCATTTAAAATTAAAAATTTGTGCGCGTTTGGATCCGGCCCGTCGGCCGAATCCTTCGCGGCTTTAGCCTTTATGGTTATAACAAAACCTGGCTTTTTTACCCCCGATTTTTAACCTTAATGCTTGGTAACGAAAGTAAGTGCTTAAAGCTTTTTCGGTTAAAAAAGCCCCAGCGCATTAGCAATTCCTTTTCGGGTTGCAAGCGGGTTTTCCGTTTCGTTGTACTTAACCAACAAGTTATAAATAGCCATATCGATCGGGTCCTTTTCTTATTTGCTTTTAAAAAAGCTTTTTTTATTAAATTTAACGTTTTTTGTAATTATTACTCTTTTTTTTAACGGGATTTAAATCCGGTAAATGTTAAAAACTTGGTAGCCCATTAAATATCCAACCCCGGCACGAGGGTTAACTTTAAAATGCTTGAAATCCGCGTTATGGGACCTTTTTACGTCCAAAGGATAAATTTTGCACCCGTAAACGTAAATACCGTTCCAATCCGGTTTTAAATTGGTTGTTAAACCCGTAAAAAGCTTCGGGGCGTAATGCCAAAACCATCCCCAAAACCAGCTTAAAAAAATATCGTTAAAAGCGCGCATACCTTTCGACGGTAAAGGATTTATATTTTTTAGCTAAACGGTAACGTAAACCGTTTTCGGTTATAAATGTTTAAAAAATCCTGCGCTTTCGCGCATGCGTATCCTTTTCGTAATAACGTTTTATCCCGTACGTTTAATTATCCCGTTAGGTTTGTAAATATATAACGGTAAGGTTTCGATAACAATGCTTTTAGCTTAAGCCCATTTTTCGTACTTTAAAAACCCTTTTACAAATATAATGGACTTTTTTTGGTTGTATTTAAAAATAATAATAAATAATCCGTATTATTTTTTTACTTACATTTTTTATTTTTTTAAAACTTTAGTAACCGTTGGTTCCTTTTTGTTTGGGAATGTAAAGCTCCAGGTTTTGCCGCTGTATTCGTTTATTAATAGCAAAACCTAGTTTATCCTTAACTTTAACTTAAAATAATTAAATAAATTAAACCAAACCTTTTAAAAAAAGCGCATGGCCCTTTTTATAAAGCGCTTGAAAATAATAGCTATAGCGTAAATTATTGCGCATGTTTCGTATTCGATCCGTTTGGGTCCTTTAATTTTAACGTTCCGGGCGTTCCAAACGAAAGTTTCCAGCGTTTGTAATCCCAAATAACCATTGCGCAAATGCTAAAAGTCGGCGGTGTTTTTTTGCGGTTTTGTAAAGTTTAAAAATGGACGCTACGTATGCGTAACACGTTTGCGGCGTAAAAACTTTTTAATTGCGAAAGCTAAAATTGTATTACCGGGGAAAGATTGCAACGTGGCTAATACAAAGTAAATAGCAACGGGCTTGTATTTATAAAACATTACGTTGTTTTTGCGTTAAAGGCGTTTAATTACTTTCCCGTTGGTAACTTTCCCAATGCGCAAAATCGCGTTTTTCCTGCAAAACCACACCCTTTTAGCGTTTAAGCGGGTTTCCGAAATAATATTAATATAAAAGCCTTCTATTAAAGCGACGTTATAAAGTTTAAGGTTTTTACCTCCGTTTAGGGAGCCAAAAAGCGTACAAATGCTTTGTCCTAAAATTGGAAGGTATTAAGTGCTACATTGAACCGTTTTGGTACCGTTTAACGATTGGAACAACCTTTTGTCGAAGCGCTTTTTGTTGTTAACGATGTAAAGCGAACCGTAATTATCGAATAGCGTGCTTTCGAAATAAATGTTTTTTATAATGTTAAGGGCCGAAAAGACGCTTTGAAGCAAAGGTACTTTAAGTACGGCCGCGTTTAAATCCTACTTTTTTTTTAAGGTTCGGGGACCGAAATTTAACGCACTTTTGGCTTGCTTCCCCTAAACGGAATTTTTAAATTTGCTTTTGGAAAGGAAGGACTTTTTAAATAATTTTTAACGGTTTTTTTTAGGGATTTTTTGATTTTTTTGCACTTTTTATTGCTTGGCTTGTTACGGAAGCGTCCGGAGTTGCCGGTAAGTACGTAAACGAGCTTCCAGCAATTTTCCGGCTTTTAAAAATGGTTTTAAGTGCAAGCCGGGCATTCGTACGTTATTGCGTTATTTCGTTAAATGCTTTTAGCTTTTTCGTTTTTATTTTTAAATGCGCCCCCAAAAGTTAAAAACGCGAACTTTTTTTTGGTGCCCGAATTATTAATGCGGTGCTAAAAAAGGATTGTTAAAAATTTAATAATTAAAATATTCATTTTTTCCGTAAAGTTGCCCGTAATTACTTTTTAACGGTAACGCTTTGCTTAAAAAGGGTTAAAGCGCTTTATATGCTTAAAAAAGTTAAGCATGGGCGTAAAGCTTTATACTTTAAAAACGTTTTTAATTTTGGTTTAAATAAAAATCGTTTGGAACTTTAAGAACTATTGGTTAATATTTGTAGTGCTGGCGGCCTTTTTAAGCGTATTGCGGTACTTTTAAAAAATTATTTAAGTTTTTATTATAAAGGTAAGAGCGTAAAGCGCTTTTAAGCAGATAATGGTGCTACGGAAAGTAACGTAATTGTTGGCTTAAGCTTTTAGCTGCGCGTTCGCAAGCGCGATAAGGTTTACGGAGGAATTAATCCATTTGGAAAGGGTTGTAATCTTTTTTAAAGCGGTTTTGCTTGCGGTATCCTTTGCTTTAAGCGCTTTTTTGTGCTTGGCTTTAAAATTACTTTCGGTAAAAACCGAAAGGGCCTAAAAAGGTTTAGGATTAAATCCTCGCGTGGTTTCGCTTTTGCTTTGCTAGGCCTTTAAGCGAGCCTTTTTTTTCGGTCGAAAGGATCGTTTGCCAAATTAAGCGCTTAAACTTATAGTTTTTAACGTGCTCGGCCCGGGCCTTTGCTGCAAAAGAGTTAAAATTTAGGGTTTCGTCGGCTTGCACGTCGTTCGGGGATTTTAAATTAAGGTTAACCTGGTTTTAAATCCTTAGGATTAATGCGTTTTAACGGAGCGCCGTGGATTACGTAAGCCATTGCTTTTGATTTTTAAGCAGCGCTGTTACGAAAAAATCGTTATTCGTGCTACCCATAATTGGTAACAGCCGGAAGCTTGTAAAAGTAAAGCGGTAAGAAATAAAGGGTTGGAAGCTTTAAAAGCGTGGAAACGTAAAAGTTAAAAAAGTGGAATTTGATAGGGGTTTTTGGCAACGTTCGGGATTAATAACGGAGTTTGCTTCGGCAAAAAAAATTTTGTTAAAAGAGGTTTTGGAAGCGTAAAAATTTTTCCGTAAAAGAATTGCAGTGTTAGGGGTTAATCGGTGCAAAGGCGGGTAATTACCGGGTTACGGGCCGGATGCGGTGTTTCCTTTGTTAAACCTCCGTAAATTTTTTACCAAAGGTGCTATTGCTAACAAAGATTGTTTTTTTTTAACCTCCCCTTTTTTCGTACCCTTTCGGGCACCCGGGGTCGGTTTTTTAAATCTTTCGCGCTTTAAACGCTTTCGTGCAATTTAAGCTTTACCTTATTTTTTAGCTTTGCCATTATGTTTTGGCCGCAATACCGGTAACTTGCCGGCATATCCCCGGGGGGTCCGTGCCCGGCTGGTTGCTAGCGCCCCTTTTTTTTTTTTGCCGGGCGGTTTTGCCCGTACATTTAACGCTTCCCGCTTTTTGCCGGGCGGTTTTGCCCGTGCTTTTAACATATTGCCCTTTCCCGATACGGCTTGTTCCAGGCCGTTTGTGCCGCGCGTACAACCCCGTAAGTAGCCGGTAGCTTACGGTATCCCGTTAAGCCGCCCCAATGCCCGGCAACGCTTGGGGAAATCGGTTGTAAAGCTTTGTAGCATCCGGAAAAATGGGTTCGTACCGGTATATAAAAGGCTTTTTTTCCCGTTCGAAGCTACAAGCCCTTTTTTTTCCTTTTTGTGCATTTAATAACCATTCCAATAATTTTAACGATTGTAACCGTAAATAATTGGTATTTAACCGTTCCTTTTGGATATTTGGACCTAACCGGTAGCTATAAATGTTATCCTTTGTACCCGATTACGTAAAGAAAGTAATGTTTTTTCGGGTATTCGCTTTGGGTTTTTCGGTTCCAACCGGCCCGTTAGCTTTTTTTGGCAACCCCCCGGTATTTTCCTTAATTATCGTAATTTAATCGGATTCGAATTCGGTTTTACCGAAATTTTTAATCCTTTAAATTTTTAACGATCGTTTTGCCGGTAACCTTTCGGTAAGCTTTTTAAATATTGCGGGTCCATTAGGCCCTTTTACGCTTGCAGCTTTTTAAAATTCCCGCAAGCGTTTTGCCGGTAACCCCCCGGCGGGCTTTAACCGCCGCGGTAAAAAAACCTTCGCCGAAAAAAAGCGTAAAGCGCGTAACGAACGCCGTTGCAACGTTTTTAATTTTAATGGATTTGCCCCCGAAACGGACATTGCCTTTTTTTCGCTTTATATAAATATCCGCAACGCGCTCCCGTTGCGGGAGGTTATCGATTTTTAATAAAGCGATAATTAAAACTTTATTTATTTGCCCCTTTTTAAAAACAATTA